>NC_081542.1:1656619-2009161 GCF_901000735.1 Corylus avellana | reverse complement strand
AAAAAATAATGTCCAATTTTAAAATTTCGCCTAAGGCTCTCAAATACATTGAGCCGGCCCAGTAGGGCACCCTGCCCATTTGACAGCTGAGGTGCCACTGCTTTTCATCACCTTTGTTTTAAAGTCTTTTGGACTTTATGTGAACAAGTCAGATATATGGTTTGTGTACCACACCTTCAGCAAGTGGGTAACATAGCTGGTGCCTGGTGGGGAAGTTTTCTATTTCCCTACCAATAAAGTGACTTTTATAGATCTGATGGATTTTGCAAAGGCCATTTTAATTCAGATACAGAAAAGTTGTTGGGTGTGCAATAACGAAATGTGGCATTGTACACATGCAACCAGTAAGTTAGCGACCATATATATCCCCCATTAATAAGGGTCATCGTGTACCAAAAAAAAAAGGGGTCCAATCTTGAGTCCAGTTAATAATTTTGAAGGGATCTTGGATATACTAAATTGCTTTTAGATCAAGATAGTTAACAGGTGGCCGAACCACCTCTTAAGCGAGGGAATGGGTGACCATCTTTTCAATCTCAAAAAAATATCAACCACTCAAGAGTGTGGTTGAAGTAGGCCAACTACGCCCTCATCCTTTGAGGGTGGTGGCCACCCAAGAATGCCGGAGTCCTCAAGAACAGGCCACCCAATGAGAGTGGTTGGGTGGCCACATTCCTTTACTGTTAGATTATTATTTTTTTAATAAAAACATAATATGATAGTAGCGTATATGTGACAATATTACTCTATTTTATAATCTATAGTTATTTTTGACGTGAACCCACATGGGCAAAATCACAACATCAATACATGTTGATGGGTAAGGAACAACAACCATATATATGATAATATGAGAGAGCCGAGTGTACATAAATTAGTGAGGTAAGTCATGATTTTCATCAAGTTGTGATTTCATGAAAGTGTTGATTGAAGTCAAAATTTCATCTAATTGAAAGTGATTTGGGCAGAACAAATTAGCATAAACGCATTGATATCGCAACTCACAATCATATTTCATAAACTTAAACTTACAATTTGGTGGCGTTAATCATAAAAATAATTAAATTAAGCTATAAATATGAAATTAGAAGTTAAAGTCACAATCTCATGCCCATTCATCATGAATTATTAATGGTTGTACCAGTTAGTAAGAGTATAATAAATTTAAATCACAAATTGTAGGCTAAATTCATGATTTCATGGTTTTATTTATTTATTTGTTATTTTTATATAAAAGCAATTTTATCACTTCACTTTTTTAGGAGAAACTTCACTTAAGACCCTTAAACTATCACATATTTTGAGAATACCTTCCAAATTTTAAAAATTTTCAATTTCATCTCCTGAACTTTTAATTTGATGCAATGTACCCCTTCTGTCAGATTTTAAACGTTAAAAGTAATAAAATGACTTTTATACCCCTATTTTTTTTATTAAATTTCAAATTTATCCATCATTTCATTTTGTTTTTTTTTTTAAAAAAAAAAATAAAAAATCAGAGGGTAATTTAGTTTTTTTAGTCATTTATAGCTTGAATGTGACGGATTGGAAGTCAATTGAATTAAATTAAAAATTCAAAGGTTAAATTGAGAGTTTTTAAAATTAAAATTTTATTTTTTTCAAAATACGTGATAATTCAAAGTTTAAAGTGAAATTTTCTAATTATTTATTTTCCTAAATTGAACTTTTATGTATACTCATAATTAACAATCATAGCGTTTTTTAAACTTGCATCAACTGTCGGCAACATATTTGGAAAGTATAAAATAATGGAAGAGGAAGGTGCGCATGCATGCATGAATGAATGCATACATACATGTATGATTGTATTTTCTATTTAACAAATAAAAAGCTTATTCCTAACATTTCTAGGGACACATCACACATGCATGCATTGGTCCTCCTCCCATGAACGACGAATATTTATATTGAGCCGTTTGTCAGCCCTCACCACATGGGATGTAGGGCGCATTTCGTCCTTTACTGTCTCGGTCAAACCAGACCCTTCTCTCTCTACGTTTTGCAGCTTTTTCTCCGCATCATCATAGTTGTACAAATATTCAAATGCCCCATTCCAGTATACTGTCGGTGTTTGGTGTATATATATATATATAACTTAAGGGAAATTGTATTTTAAACTCTTGAAAACTCTTTGAATTATTTTTAATTTGATTTAATTGATCCCACTTCATCAGATTCAGCCATTAACCTTTAACGAAAATGACTAAAAAAAATTATCCTTTGATTTTTTTTTCTTTTTAATTTGAAATTAAGCGCAAATTTCGAATTTTATAAAAAGAAATTATGGGTATAAATGTCATTTTATCACTTTTAATGTTTGAAATCTGACGGGAGGAATACATTGCATCAAATTAAAGGCTTAAGGGGTAAAATTGAGGGTTTTTGAATTTGGAAGTCTTCTCAAAATGTATGGTAATTTAAAGGTGATTTTTTTTTTTTTTAAGTGATGAGAGTGAATTTAAGAGTGCATGTATCATTTTTCTATATAAAGAGAGAGCAGGAAGGGGGGTCGAGGAAAAGGTACCTCGGACGATGATGTCGTCTGCAGTATTAAGAGCATTTGATGGTC
This sequence comes from Corylus avellana, assembly GCF_901000735.1. NCBI lineage: Eukaryota > Viridiplantae > Streptophyta > Magnoliopsida > Fagales > Betulaceae > Corylus > Corylus avellana. The sequence goes on along the minus strand of NC_081542.1, from coordinate 2,006,571 downwards.
AATTAACTACACATGTTTTTTTAATAATAGGGACAAAATTGAAATAAATGTTATTAAAAAAAAACATGCATCTCACATGTTACTAAAAAAATGAACACATATTATTTTTATAGAGTAAATTTAAGGAAATTCTTCCAACTGAGTTTGGAGGAAAACTTTGTCCTATTATTTACACATCTTACTTTCATGCATGCTTCTTAGTTTAATTCTTAACTCCTAATTAAACGTCAAAATCAATGGTAGAAATGAGAGGAATTTTATAAAGATACACATATAATATATTTCACTCCTATGAGCCCACTAATCCCTTGTACTACAATTTTCATTGTAAGTACTTTATAAATTGACGTGATAATTTATGTAGTACTCGTATGAATTGTCATGTTAGTTATTAAATGATTAATTTCATATTACGTCATGTGGCAGTTATATAGATTATCACATAAATTTGTTAAAAAATTATAATAAAAGCTACCAAGCATTTTTTTAGGATTTGAATCCCCTGATTTTTCAGGACAGTATATGTGAGAGAGTTCTTATAAAGTCTATTTGCCCAAACGAATGACGGATTGTTCGAGACTTATTCAGACAGGTAAATGTCTCAAATTTTCAGGACACTAAATGTGAAAGAACTTTTACAGAGTCTACTTTTCCAAACTAGAGGACCTATTCAGACAAGTAAATCCCATAAAATTTTTCTTATATTTAGTATTTGAAATAATTAGTAATAGAAAAGCAAAATTACTAAAAAAAAAAAAATCAATCCTATTTTTCAACATAAAGAGAATTGTATACACTCCGATCCAACTGGGTTTTACTTTTGATTACTTTAACAAGGCATAAAGGTGTCACGTGCTCAGCTAATTTCCGGGTGACAATTTATATCCATTCAATGCATTAAGCAATGGGCACGGTTGGTTGCCACGCAAATTACGTGGAACGTCAAGGACAAATCAGTCATTTGGGTCTCTGGTTTGTCAAGGTCTGGCTTAGCGCCTAGCGCGGTAGTTTTATTTCAAAGGCTGATAATATCCAGAGCAGCGTAGAGAAGCAACCGACGAAGAAAGTGGACGCCATAACCACCAGGTCCACCACCATTCCTCGAAGCCCTTAATTTGTGACCAAAACACTGTGATATCACAGAGAAAGAGAGAGAGTGAGAGAGTTTTGGCTTCTCAGTTCTCAATCTCTTTCGCTCTAATATATATATATATATATACAAAAAATATTTTATATAATATATTTTTTTGGTTTTGAATTTGAGATTGGCATTGCATGAGGTAAGTGTCAGATTTTTTTTGAAAGTTGAAAGGGACGGCTTCTCTGTTGATTGAGACAGAGTACACCAATTCTACGGCTGTGTTTGGTTTGGCGGATAAATATTGGATTTGGTGTTCGATTTTCTGTTTTTTATATTTGAGATTTTTACTCTTTTATACCTAGCATTGTTGGGTCAGTTTCAAAGCTTTTTTATGTGCATATAGTGCTTCCAGAGTTTGGATTTGAGTTGGTGCTCCAGCTCCAATTTTAAGGTTCATTATATATCCAACCAAACACGGCCTAGTTGGTAACCGACGAGTTCTGAGTTTGGTTTTTTGTTTCGAAAATTTGATGTTTCTTGCTCAAATCTTCTGTAATTTCATTGAAATCCATCAAAATATGGAAGATTATGGTTAATTCGTGCTGGGATTTTGTTGTACAGGGCCAAATTTCGGAAATCAAATACAATTGCATCTCAGACGGTCCATTTCAGAGCTCTCTCTGCACTGCACTGCATTGCACAGCACATGGAGCCAATGAAGAATCTTCCATAGATCGCAGACATTCCCTTAAAAATGACTGTGAAGTCTCAACCCCCAAGGTAAAGTTCTTTTCCCTGTCTTTCTCTCTCTTTGCGTGTCTTTGTTTCTTCAAAATGGGCTAACATGTGAGGAAGAGTTTGACAGTCTGTAATTGGGGACCATCTTAGAAAAACTACAAATTTCCATTAAACTACATAACCAATTATTTGTCATATTATTGGGTATGTATACATGAATTAAGAAAGACAGACAAATAATACTGGTTTAATGGTCGAGACAAAACGCTGAACAAAAAATATGGTTGAATTAGCATTGACGCATGATTAGTTTGTCGATGCAGATGATCATTGTGGCTGAAAAGTTTGCGTGGCCCTTGTGTTCTGTACAGAACAAACAAAGCTTGCTTTATTGAATGGTCAGAACCGTTATGCATTAGTTCAATAGTGAGGAAAAAGTTGTGGGGAACTGAAGATAGGAGGCAATGCTAGGTACTCTTCATTGGAATTCATTGATTTCTTGATATATGGTCTAAATTTGAGTCTTGCCTGGAGGTGGGTTTCGGAAGAAGAGAGGTAAAGGTTAGAGATGGGAGCAGCAGGTGGAGAGGAACTAATGCAAGGGCCGAGTGGACGTGAGGAGAAAATTTTTGTTTCGATTAGGCTGAGGCCATTGAATGAGAAGGAGATTGCAAGGAATGATGTGTCGGAGTGGGAATGCATCAACGACAACACTATCATATACAGGAATAACCTTTCAGTTTCTGAGCGGTCCATGTACCCAACTGCTTATACATTTGGTAAGGAAGTGATAAAATTACATTTTGGTATGACGAGATTTTCTTTGGCGAATGCGTCTTTTGGGTCTTATTTGTCTCTTTTTGTCAATTATGAGATATGTTTGATGCAATTGTTAATAGTACCCAATTTGACTAGTCTACTGGATAATGGAAGATTTTGCTGGAATTGGTTTCAAATTTTTGGAGCTTTGAATTTTTGTTTGATTCTTATTTCGTCTTTGTTTTCTTTGTGAAATTCTTTCTGCCTGTAATGATTCTGACTTTATCCCTGGTTTTCATTAAACTCGGCCACAATGATATGATAAACTTCTTTCCAGAGGTTAATTGCGTTTGTGTTGCTCTGTGGTTTTGTTCGAAAAAGCATTTTGTATGGACAATACCTGTAACGATATTTGATATGGATTTTGTTTCTCAAATTTTATATTCTTCTAATCTGTGTTGTTTTTTTTTTTGGCTTTTTGGTTCTAGACAGAGTATATAGGAGTGATTGCTCCACAAGGCTGGTATACGAAGAAGCAGCCAAGGAAGTTGCACTTGTAGTTGTCAGTGGTATAAATGGTCGGTACATTCAACTTTTTTCTTTTTCTTTGCCATCTCCCTGTTTCTTGAGATTTGCTTTAAACTCCAACAACAGCTACATTATTTTTTGGACAACCTATTTTCAGCAAGTATTTTTGCATATGGACAAACAAGCAGCGGAAAGACATATACGATGAGTGGAATTACTGAGTACGCTGTAGCAGATATATATGACTACATGGAGAAGGTAACTGAGAAACAAATATTGATTTCCCTTTCATTCAGATATGCATTTTGTTATTTTCCTCGAGTTCCATTAATTTTATGAAATAATGTGGATTTGTAGCACAATGAAAGAAACTTTCTTTTGAAGTTCTCTGCTATGGAGATTTACAATGAATCTGTCAGGGACCTCCTAAGTTCAGATAATACCCCGTTAAGACTTCTTGATGATCCAGAGGTGAATATCATTTTTGATATGCTGAAAAAGAACTGTATATGTAAGGTTCTTTGCTCTAATATTTAGCTAATTTGATAGAGAGGGACAACTGTTGAGAAACTCACAGAGGAAACTCTTAGGGACTGGAACCATTTTAAAGAACTTCTGTCTGTCTGTGAAGGTAAGGAATAAAGATGCTTCAAACTAGTCTTTCTTTGACCGAATGATGCATGATGTATACAGAAGTAATGTCCTAGCTCATTGCAGCTCAAAGACAAATTGGGGAGACATTCTTGAATGAAGCAAGCTCCAGATCTCATCAGATTCTCAGACTGGTATGAATGGTTTCCATTACAGAGTTTGAACTATTGGTCCTCCTGATAATTTTACACATTTCCTTTCACTAAATATTGTGTTCTGTCAGACAATTGAAAGTTCAGCACGTGAGTTTCTTGGCAATGACAAGTCAAGCTCCCTCACCGCTACTGTGGTATGAATCATTAACTTTTTTTTTTTCTTTTTCTTCTTTTTAGTTGAAAGACCAAAGGAAAAAAAAAAAACCCGAAGAAGACAGTGATTGTTATCAGCAACAATGACAGCCGAGTTTTTTTTTTGGTACAGAATTTTGTTGACCTTGCAGGAAGTGAGCGTGCATCTCAGTCATTAGCAGCTGGTACAAGGTTGAAAGAAGGTTGCCACATAAATCGCAGCTTGTTAACTCTGGGAACTGTTATCCGTAAGCTCAGGTTTGTATCTTAATTTTTTGCACTTTGGCTGAAGTCACCATGATTTTTTTCTGCCTGTCTTAAACTTCTTGGTTTCCTTTAATGAATGATCAGCAAAAGGAATTTATTATTGAAAAATTCAATGAGGATGCTTAAGAGTTAGTGATACATGTAAGGTGAAGGATTTAGTTATTGTGGTTCGCAGGAGTTTGTTCAAACACCTCCTCAATTTTTTTATGTAGCTTTATGATTCACTAATTTGAGTTGTCAGAGTTTTCAGCTCTCGTCTTCTGCCTTAAATTTGATCACAGTTTATCAAATTTTTTCTGCAATATATCCATGTGCCTTAGACTGCAGCCTTATAACTTCATTTAACATTTTATCAACATCGTGTGGATATTGTGCTATCAAATAGCTCACTACTTCGATATAATTATGAAGATTGACTATGCTAGCGAATGTTATGGTCCTTCCAGAAACCATTTGAATTGTTAATGCAATTGTTATTGCTTGTTTAGCCCTTTTTCTAGTTGATACTTTCTTTCAGTCATATGATTCAAGCCCTAGCACAGCATGCATAATTACTGCATCCATTACTAATATAAGCAACTTTGTGTTTGGGTGCAGCAAGGGAAGAAATGGACATGTTCCTTTTAGAGATTCGAAGCTAACCCGCATACTGCAGTCCTCTTTAGGAGGCAATGCTAGAACTGCCATCATCTGTACCATGAGCCCTGCACGAAGTCATGTTGAGCAATCAAGAAACACTCTCTTGTTTGCAAGTTGTGCTAAAGAAGTGGCAACTAATGCACAGGTCAATGTAGTCATGTCAGATAAAGCATTGGTAAAGCATTTGCAGAGAGAATTGGCTAGATTGGAAAGTGAAATGAGAAGTTCAGGACCAACTTCTGTTACATCTGACTCTGCTGCTTTGCTTAGAGAAAAGGACCTTCAGATTGAAAAGGTAATAAATAGGCTTGTAGCATCAAATTTATCTGCCTTTTAAATCCCTAGACTACCTGCAATGTCCTTAGCTTTGATGTAAAGTGGAAATGCTTACATTTAATTACAATGAAGGTATACATCAACAACCATATGTGCTGATGCAACGCTTATTATAGTTGACCATCTTTGCAAGCATCACCTGTTGTAGAAGTTTAATTCATACCCAGAACTTCTACGATTTATCCTCTCTCATCTTTTTCACATTTAGAGCTTTGAGGTCGTTGCAAAGGTACTTGAAGAAAGGTCATATCAGTCCCATCACTCGATTCTAACTTTATCTTGCTCCTGCTTCTTTTTTACAGATCCAAATTACATGAACAGTGATAACAACATATAAAGCAAGGGAAAGAGAGAAAAAGAATGTTAAATTTCCATTATCCTAAAAGTTAAACCTAATAGGAAATATGAATTTAATAATTTAATTAATGTTATAACATTCCTGGACTCGGACTCCATATCAAAAGTAAGGCCAAACAAACATATGTAGAATATAACTGAAATGAGAGCTAAATTACAAATTAGGACTCAAGCTCATGACTGCTGCTTTGGTACCATGTTAAATTATCAATTTTCTCAAAAATATAAATTAATAAGAAATGATTTAATCACTTAATTAATTTTCTAACAAGAGTGGGGTGGGAAGGGTGACTTGAAATATCAATGCTAACTGTGGAGGACCAAGGGGATGATTTACTTGTTCAGACAACATTCGACATTTTGCATTTCCTCTTAAGAGCAAATCTATCAACTTGTTTATGGTTGCTTCTGTCATAAAACTTGACAGATCCTAAATTTTACTGGCACTATGCCAAGTGTGATTTATGATCAAACTATGAGTTGATGCATATGTTTAATAAAACCTTGACTTGTTCGGTTATTGTTCCTTCCCCATCGTGCAGCTGAAGAAAGAGATAAAGGACCTGACTCTGCAACTAGACCTTTCTCAATCTCAGGTTAAGGATCTCCTACGACTGGTTGATGACGATAGACCTGCAATAATACTGGTATGTCTAGTATGTGCTCAAGCATCCTTTCACCTTGGCCTACCTTCTTGATCCTCTGTTCCTCTCCCTCTTTCTCCAGGCAGATCAAGATCATCATTATCCCAAATTGCGAGTGCGAACTTCATGGGACTCTGAAAATCAAATATCTGAGACACCTGCTACCACAGATTCTCACCTTGATGTTGGTGTCAGATCTTTTGATGCATCTCAATATTCAGATGGACACAGTAGGACTAGTTCTGATGAGAACTTATTCCAACTTCCTGACTTCAACGAGAATTTTTCGCAAATCCATTCCTCTCCACGCTTGTCAGTTGCTATTCCTAATTTTCTTGGAATCGATCAATATCAAGGGGAGACTGAAGAACAGACTGATGAAAAATCGGAGGATCTTTGTAAGGAAGTTCGTTGCATAGAGATGGAAGAGCCGAGCACAAACAGATACACGCAATCAAATATGTCAGATTCTAGCCCAGACGGATACATAAACACAAATATGTCAGATTCAAGCCCGAACAGATACTTAAACTCAAATATGTTTGATTCAAGCCTGAATAAATACGTAAACTCAAATACATCATCTCCGATAGCAAACACAGCTACCTCAGGAGTGACAGTTGTTGAGAATGGAGATAAAGCAACTCAAGAGTTGGGGTCACCACCGTTGAAGGGAGATAAAGAGTTAAGTAGCATTCTTCCAAATTTTGTTGTTCCATCCCCCGAAAAGCCTTCTCCATGGCCAATGGAAAAAGATATGGCTGCCTATAGATTCTTGAGATTAACTCGAAGTAGAAGTTGTAAAGAAAGTCTTATGACTAGTTTGTCTTCGCCTTGGTTTGAGAAGGTAGAAAAGCACGAGAGCACACCACCAGTTGGGTTTGACAAAGAATTCACTGGAAGACCTGAGGGTCTTCGGATGAAGCTTTCTGCCTTGAAGTATGATGCCATTGTTGACAGCTTATCAAGAAGTAGTTCTCAGACTTCAGCAGGGAGTGCTGTTGTTAACGAGTTTAAAGTGCAGGATGCCAAAAGTCCACTTGATGAGAACAGTACCAGCAGATGCACTTCGACTGCAGGAATAAATGAAATGGCCGATCTTCAGTGTGAGAATCAACATACTGACCATGTGGTGAGTGTTTATACAATATAAATTCACATGAACCATATCAGTATTTTCTTAATAGGAAAATCCAGGAAGATTGATTTTTTTTTGTGAATCTGGCCATTGTCATTTGTTTAATTTCATTCCTGGTAGGTACTGGAGATAGAACCAAAGCTCATAGCTTCCAAAAAGAATGTAAAAGATGTTGGCTTGGACCCTATGCAAGATGATACAGGAAGTCCTTCAGAATGGCCTTCAGAATTCAAGAGGCTCCAAAGGGAGATTATCGAACTTTGGCATGCTTGCAACATCTCATTGGTTCACAGGACCTACTTCTTCCTGCTATTCAAAGGTGATCCAGCAGATTCTATTTACATGGAAGTAGAGCTCAGGCGGCTCTCCTTCCTCAGGGACATTTTTTCTCGAGGTTCTCAAACTGTGGAAGATGGTCAAACACTGACACCCACTTCTAGGTAATGTTAATTACATACCCTGGCTTGTTAAATGTCATTTCACTTACTTTCTGCCACTAGGCAAACTTAAATATGTTTCTTTTGCAAACAGCCTGAAGGCTCTACAACGCGAGAGGCAGATGCTGAGCAAGCAAATGCAGAAGAGGTTCTCTAAACAAGATAGACATAACCTCTTCCTCAAGTGGGGTGTTGGTTTAAATGCACAGCATAGGAGGCTGCAGTTGGTGCATCGCTTGTGGACTGACACAAGAGATATGAACCACATTACTGAGAGTGCCAGCGTTGTTGCAAAGCTTGTTGGTTCTGTTGAGCCAGGGAAGGCTTTCAGGGAGATGTTTGGGCTCAACTTTACACCCCGGCGATCAAGCCATAGATCTCATCGTTGGAAACCCAAAGTGAAGTACCTCCTGTAAGCTTGTTTCTGGATTCCCTATACAGAAAATTCGTGTGGATATGTAGTGATTCCGACGGCTCCATTTCATATATTGTTGATCACGAGTTTATAACAAATCTTCACTTAGTGTTTTCTGATTCTGTTTACAGTTGATTGTAAGAAAGCTTGTAAATTTGCTCAGGCTCGAAATATGTATGACGGTAATGCCTATGCTTTCGTCGTTTCTTGTAGTCTTCTCCCATGACTAATATAAAGCTGGAAACATATGGGAGAGTGTTATATATGGTTTCTTACCTATAATATTAATTTTTATCTTAGAATTTCTTCATTTAATTTTTCTCATGTTGGTCATGCTTTACGAGAAATTTCTCCTAATTCAATCGATTAAACTAATGTGTTCAAAACGCACGCAAGGCATTTGCTCCGAAACACATTTACTCTGGGAGTAAATTAAATGGCCGATCCAATCTTCAGTGTGAGAATCCTTTCCTGTTTCCTCCTAGCTAGATGTTATAACTCTTTGCATCTTCAAAACCCCTCCCCAACATCACCCTGCCCCAAAAACACATTAGAAAAAAGCTTTATAAATTGGAGAACTTACTTTAACAATTAAGGGAGACCCTTTTCTTGCTGCTTAATTTCCAAGTGAAAAATAGACCAATAGCTCTATACCTGACATAAACAGAGCCTGATCTTTTATTTTATTTTTTTATTGTTTTAATGGCAACTCCCTCTATATATTTCATTTTATAACGTTATCTCTAAATATGATTTGAGTCTTATATATTCTAAGATAATGGCAGTCTCTTCTCTTTCACGAACAGCCATCATCTGGGCCGCTCCATCTCGAATAGTTATCTTTTTGCATTAGCCAAGATATATAGAGAGCAGCAGTTATCTAGGCCAATGGAAGTTTTCTTTATTTCTTCGAGATCGATAGAAAAACCAAGGTTTCTTCTCTTCGCAGGCCAGTGGAGCGATCGATCGAGCAATTATGTGTGTATCTGTGTCTTGGCAAGACAAAATATATGTCGTAGTTTGGGTGCTGATGGGCTTCGTATGTTTGGTAATTGGCGGTGCCTTAATCAGAGAAGCTGTAATGGAGATTATGCTTCCTGGCCACACACATCGCAACTTAGCCTACGTTTGCGTGACAATGTTGTTAGGCGTCATCATTTGCTGTATTTTTCTCATCCCTGCCATTGCAGTTTGCGTTGAGGTGTTTCTCAAGTGGTGGAAGACTGCGCCTCGGTTTCCTCTGCTCTTTGGGAAACAAAAGATCGCACCTTTACCCACTTCGACATCCTCAAACTCGACAATTATCATTGTCGTCAACTGAAACGAGGCTATACACTCTATACAAGATTGTAATATATATATATAGGATCTTGTCCTGTAATACATTCCTTTATTATTATTATTACCGGATTTATGTTATTGTTATTAGTGTTAGCCGTTTTGGATCTTATTGATGTTATGATATAAGTTATGGAATAATAGCGGGTAGGTGGTCACCAACAGTGTCTGAACGATGATGAGTTAAATTTCATGGGTTACATTAAAATGGTCTGTTTGAGCATCATCTTCTTCATTCCGGCCATTCTTACAGAGAAGGGGAGAGTTTTCCTAATCGTTATGATCATCCATGCCAGGAGGTTATAAAAATTTGTTTCGACAGGTTCCTCTTCAAGCCGGCCCTTAGCAAATTTAGAACAATTCTTTCGCTGCTTATAAGCACCAGCGTGATATATTATGCAGTTTTGCCTAGAACTTTTAATTTTGGGCGAAATTAATATATATATATATATATATTATAAAAAATACATATATATTTAAAAAATATTATTTTTTTAGGGACCACCATATGTCTGCACCCAGTTGTCCCTTTTTCTTGAAAGATATTCATGAGTTTCGATCTCATATACTTTGTTTGAGCACCATTTTTTTAACAGATTTGAGTATCTAACACCAAACTACTGTCTTTATTTTCTTTAATTTCCTTTGCCATCAAAGCCATCATATATTATAACAAAGAGTTGGGCAAATCAATTGATTGCCCTGGCAAGGCAGTTGATGATGAAAAGACTTAAAATTTGAAATGTAGGAGGAGGCCTTAATTCCTCTTGGGCTAATGATAAATACAACGCCAGGCGTGGTGATGCACGCCCAGCATATTTTTTTTTAAAATAATATTTTAATTATTCAAATAAAAATAAAAAAGCCAAGCGTGCATCACTGTTTATGCACGCTCGGCGTTCTGTGAATCATTACTCTTCATTTTGATTAAACAAGTAGAAATTGATACATTATACTTTGCCCATCTAACATGTACTATTTACTTTAAAATAAGATTAACACTTGTGCCAAAAATAAAATAAAAACGTAAAAAATTGAGTCATTGCTCTTAAGTATATGTAATATGTGTATTTACCGTTCTTAAAACAGAAATTTTAGGTATTCTTATGGTGTTTTTTTAGTCATAAGTGAATATTATTTTCTTAAAAAAAAAAAACCAAAAAAACCCAACATTTCCCTTCCTAAAAACACGTTAGGCTGTTGATATATACCACACAAAGATTTCAGTGTGTGGGAACACAACCCAAGGCTTGAGGTTTCCCAAACAGCCAAACTTGGTATTTTACTATTTTGATTAGAAGAGCTGTGATTGTTTATAGTAAAGAAATAATTAGAGTTTTCCATCGATTAATATTTGAATAAAATTTATAAATTTAATCATTTAATTAATTTTTCATAATCATATATAAAATATTAAAAATTGATTTTGACTTAAATTTTATTTATTTATTTATTTTTTTTCATGTTTTCCAACTAATTTGTCAGTAAGAACTACAATGACCATCATGGCATCATGTATTACAAAATCGAGACGTGGCTTTTCATTTTCCCTCAACGTATAATTATGGAAAATGTTAGGTATGGAATAGGCTCCTCTCTAGTTCATCTTAGACCCAATTCATTATTAGGATTTTTTAAAAAAAAATTTAGAGTCAAATGAGGCACTTGTCCTTCTAACAAAAAATAATAATAAAATATTATTTCATATTAAAAAAAATTAATTCGGGTGGTGGCCGAAGCCACCCCATGACCCTTGGGGGCCAAATCTCAAAAAAAAAAATTAGTTTGGCCCTTGGGGATGGCCCACCCCATCCCCCAACTGGGGTGGTCTGGCCACCCCATTGGAGGTGGCCAACCACCTCTTATTTTTATTATTATTTTATTTTATATATGAAATAATATTTTATTATTATTTTTTGTTAGTGAGATAAGTGTCTCATTTGTAACTTCAAAATTTTTAAAAATAAATTTTAACCATGGATATTCTATTTTGAATTGGAGAGGATCCTCTTCCGTTATGTATTCTCTATGTCATTAAGTGAATATTATTTTCTAAAAATGAAGTAAAAGAAATAAGGAATAGATTTTATTTTTATTTTTTTTATTGTAAGAAATTAGGACAGAAAGAACATTAGAAGGAAAAAAAAAAAAAAAAAAAAAAAAAAACCCTAACATTTCTCATATAATTATATATATATAGATGAAAAATTGAGACGAGATTTTACAAGTATATAATGAGAAGACATGCTACTAGTCGTCAAATTCTTGCAAATTCACAATTGAAAGATGTTACACATTCATCTATAACCTATTTCTTGTCCATATTTTTTTTTGTATGGTGATAAATTGATAATACAAAATGATGGATAGAGATAATATCAAATTAGATTTGATATCAAATCTGATAAAAATATAAGATAATTACAATAAAATATTGAAATAAATTACCATCAATCGTCTCTCACTCTTACCCTGAGAAAGAAAAAGCCTCCGTCTGTCTCCTGTGAAGCATCGATCATGGACGACAACAAGAGGGAAGAAAAGGCGACTTTCTGGTTTCGAGCTTTGGCATATGCCTCATGCGCAGGCGTATGCAGTATAGGGATGTACGCAACCTACGCAGGCATAATGCATAATCAGCCAGGGTCACAGCAAAACTGGAGCTTCGTGTATCGCCTTGGAACTGCATTTCTGATCTTGATTTGCGTTCTTGGCTTTCTCGCTGTTGCAGAAAAATTGTTCGACTTCATTACTAAAGCTTACAGAAATAAGAAGGTTTCACCCCTACCAACGTTGCCTTCCCAACATCAGTTGCAGGTGTAGCTACTCAAATCATTGTGTTTGAATTGTAATCAAATCTGATTACCTAAAATGGCAGAGATTATATGTAATTAGAATAAATCTGATTACAATCATAACCCCACAAATTTTTTCATCAAGTATAAGCAATTCTTTTTTGTAGCAGAAAATTTATTTTCATTGTTGTTAGACTGTTGATATGTATCACAAGATTTCAGTGTGTGGGAATACATCCCAAGGCTTGAGGTTTCCCAAACAGCCAAAATTGGTTAATTGGGAGGTAACCCTTCAAATGGGTTGGTTTATTTTGGATCAAATGGGCTTGGTTTGGCCTTAAGTTCACTGATTATTGGGAGGAGCAGATTACCAATATTTAAACTGGAAAATGGGAATAAGCAATTAGGATCCCCTGCATTTTAGGCAACAGAGAGCAGGTGGTCACTCTGCCACTTCCCTCTTTGTGGGGTGTTTAAATTGCAGTATAATTTGGGCACCCCAATTGTCTGATGGATATCTCAATCCAAGATTAAGGATCCCTCTTGCAATTGTTTGCGTGAGCATCATCACTTGCTGTATTTTTCTCATCCCTGCCATTGCAGTTTGCTTAGAGGTGTTTCTGAATATTGGTGGAAGACTGCACCTCGGCTACCTCTGCTCTTTGGAACACAACTTTACCCAGTTCTTTCAACATCCTCAAACTCAAACAATTATCATTGTCGTCCAACTGAAACGCGGCGATACACTCTAGGAGCTTGTCCTGTAACACATTTCCTTAAGAGTGCTTTGTTTAATTAGTTGGTGGCCTGCAATTGTGATCGGGGCTGAACAGTTTGAGAGAGTCTTGTCTTTTACTCCTTGCCTCCTTCCGTCGTTAGTTTCGAAGTAAGTAGCCTTGTCGATCTCTACTTTCTTGATGGTGTATTACAAGTTATTATAAATTAACTCTGCGTTCTTCCTCTCCCTCCCTCTTCTCCTGCAGAAGGGATAGAGAAGTGGAACAAGGAATTACTTATATAAATCCTCTCTAGATATCTGTACAGGATATTAAGCTCTGATCAGCTATATATGGATGATGATAAGCTAAATTTCATGGGTTACATTCAAATGGTCTGTTTGCCGGCATTTTTAGTTTCTTATTTTCATCTGGGAGAGGTAATTTACTAGTGTTGATGATGCATCCATATGTTGAACATCATCCAGCTATTGTTGGTTTCTTTTGTGATCATCTTTTGTGAAGAGTGTGTATTTCGAAGTTACCTTTCTATAAGTAAATAAATTACAGAAATTGCACTGCACGTTCATAGCAATCGTTGCCTATCATAACAGCAGCAATTGCGTGCAAAGGAGATTAATTTGTATTTGAATTTGGTCTCAACATCAGCTGGCACGTTCATGAATGCCTTCCACTAGGCCTAGGCGTCGGTCGGTAATGTTTGTGTCGGTAGGAAAATTTTTGTTTTTCCAAAATGTCGGTAAAGTCGGAAATTTTACTGACTTATTCCGCCAAATTTTTTTCCCGACACCGAATGGTGGTCAGTAAAGTCGGTATGTGTAAAATTTGAAAATTTTCATCGAAATCGGTCAATAAAGTCGGTTCGGTTAAAGAATTTTATTTTGCCTACCAAACCGAATTTGTCAAAAAAAAAAAAAAAAAAATTTGTTCCTCTTACCGCCCATTGGTTAGGCGGTGTCAGTAGAATCGTAGAAATCGGTTGGCTATCAGTTGGATGGTGGTCAAAAGTAGGTAGGCGGTGAATTTGCCGAGGCCTACCTTCCACCTTGAGTATGATATTTTGCTTATTTAGCTATTTACCAATAGGCTAGAAGCTGCCCATGCGTGAGTAATTACTCTCTCTCCCATTGCCCAGCTGTTCTAAGGCTGGATATTGATTTTTCTTTTTGGGGTTGGAGACTGGAGGGAAGGGTGTTTCCGTGCTTATTACTCATTACAAATGTCTTTTTTATCTTTTATTTTATTTTATTTTTTCTGGTTAGTTTTACATTAATATTTGAATAAAACTTATAAATTTAATCATTTAATTCGATTTTATAAAATCAAATATAGAAGAATATGTTCATAAATGATTTTGAAAAGCATTTTTTTTTTGGGGTTTCCAACAATCTTGCCAGTAAGAAGTACACTGGCCATGGCCATCCTGTATTACAAAAACCAAGATCTGGCTTTCCGTTTCCATGCAAAATCTTCTCCATATATATATATATATGACATTCAATCGTCTCTCACTCATACCCTGAAACCTGAAGAACAAAAAGCCTCTCTCTCTCTCTCTCTCTCTCTCTCTCACACACACACACACACCATGGAAAACAAGAGTGAAGCAAAGCCGTTATGGTTTCGAGCTTTGGTATCAGTCTCATGCATAGGGGTATGCAGTATAGGGATATACGCAGCCTACGCAGACATAATGCATAGAAAGAAAGGGACACAGCAAAACTGGACCTTCGTGTATTGCTTTGGAATTGCGTTTCTCATCTTCATTTGCGTTTTTGGATTTCTCGCTGTTGTAGTACAATGGGTCAACCTCATTACTCAAGCCTCCAGAAACAACAAGGTTGCACCCCTACCCACATTGCCTTCCCAAGATGATCAGTTGCAGGTCTTGCCTGTCTAGCTATTCAATTCAATTTTCTTTTTCTTCAATTATAAGCAATTCTTTTTTGTAATATTATACGCTCATTTGCTCGGATTTGGCAGAAAATTTATATCATTATATTGGCATTTTTTATTTTATTTTTATAGTCTTCATTCACTACAAAAAAAAAAGAAGAAGTAAAGTTCACTTAACCCTTCAAACTATCACCCCAATAACAATATACCTCTAAAACTATCAATTACGACAATTTACCTCCCAAATTACCAAAACAATGATAATGTATCCTTCAATGCTAGCAAAATGATGAAATTACTCATATAAAATTTTCAATAAGACAAAAATGCTCTTAAAATTTTGAAAAAAAAAAAATTAATATTTTTGTTTTTATTTGAGTAAGCGTAATTTTGTCAATTTTAAAAAATTTGGGATACATTGTCATTATTTTGATAGTTTGAGGGATAAATTGTTATTAGGGTAGTAGTTTGAAGGGGTTAAATGAACTTTACTAACAAAAAAAATTTACTTTTCCCGGCCGCCAGAAAGTGCAGACAAATCTGGAAAAAACATCAATAAAATAATATTTCCCGTTTTTTTTTTTTTTAACGAATCATTTAATTAAAACTATTAATTATAGGGATACACATTGCATTAATTTCAGTAAGGAAAATGGCAAAGCCCTCGAGGCGTTATGTCATTAGGGCTTGGGGGCCAGAGTTCAAGCTGGGCTTAAACAGAAAGTATGTAAGCTTTAATTACCATCTTATTGCGTTCATCCGAATTACCCGGGGAAAAAAGAGTCATAAAATAGTCATAAGAAATTTACTCCTGCATTAAACTCTAATACATCACAACTAATAACCAGCACACTATGCCAGCAATGTTCCCGCATGACCCCATTAAGATGCAATTACCTGTACAAGTCTCATTCACTTGGAACAAATAAACGAATAAATGCAAAATTTGAATTGGGATATGTCACAATTAAATTGACCAAATCGTGCATAATTTGGACAGCCCCATAGAAAGGGAACTGTAAGAGCTACAATACAACTAACAATTTTTTACACGAATTTAACAAAAAATTAACGGGCTAGAATTGATGGATCATACCCATTTAATTAAATGGGTCAAGTTAGAATCGATTTATATAACCTTATATCTATAACTCAACACAACTCGAACCCAATACTCGAACTCAACACACTTAGTCGGAGTAGATGGGTCCCATAATCTCATTCTTTGTGGGGCTGGTGAATTGCACTAAAGGGAGTGACTTGACAATTAATTAGTTTGCATTTGACAATGCCTTAGGCAACACACAAGAATGAAAACAAGAATTAAGACACTCCATGACAGCCTTAATGGCAACGCATGCAAGCTCATCCTCCGTTCTTATGAATAAACAAGCACTGACAATGCATTATAATGGTAGGGTTGTAATAAGAAAGAAGAATGAGAAAGAATTTGACATGTTATTATAGCCATAGTATGCGTGTCGTATGTTCCAATCATTGTTCTTGTGCAAAAAGGGGGGGCCTTTTTTTAGTTTGCCCAGTGAATGGACACCTAAAGTTGTGATTTAGAGAGCTCAATAGTGCAAGTACATCTCCCTCTTAACAAAAAACTTATTCAAATGTGTCAGAAATTACCGCCAATTGGTACCCAAAAATGGGCCATACTAAGCATGATTCAAAAGGGCTTGAGACTTTTCTTTTTTTTTGAGTTAGTTTTGGCCCACCAGGTAGATTTTGATTAGCCACCTCCAGATAGTGGGTTGCTTTTTTCAAATGAACACCTCCGGATTTTAGCTCGTGCCCTTTCCCTTGACAAGCCAAGATTTCATCGAGATTAAAAGAATGTTTAATCACTCTTAACCTTTCCCCTCTTTACCTCCCCGCCTTTTCAAATGATATTTTGACCAATCAACCCAAAAACAAAAAAGAAAAGCTAAAAGGAACAAGATCTTCATCAGAGACAATGTAGTCAGAATAATCGGACGAAAGAATAAAGGTGGAAAAGATGAAATTGTCAAAGAAGAAGAAAAAGCATAGAGTATAGAATTGGTAACTATCCACTAAACCACCCCCTCTCAATTGAATCAATAATTTGGCTAGGATTTGAAATAAAATCCCCCTTTTGTTTATTATTTTTAATTCTAATGGGTCCAATTTCAACTAAAACCGAACCCCAAACGGAATTTCCTATATCCTCACCGATTAGGTTTAACAGTTGAGATTAAAATAAATAAACATAAAAGGTTAATCAATCAAGAACATAGCAAAGATAAAACATCACACACAAGGCTCAATGATTCAACCCATTTCATATCATATGAGGTTAAAAAGTGACCAGACCAGGCCCCACCCCATATGCCGCTTTCGAAAAGCGCTTCTTCAAAGGGTTTTGGGGGAGAGGGACAGAGTGAGAGAGAGAGAGATTTGTTTTTAGAGAATCTCTGTGGCTGTGCGCCAGTGAGTGTTTTGTGTGTGGGTCTCTGAACACCTAACGTAAACTCTCACAGGCGTAACGTATGGCGACCCCTCTGCCCTCCTCCTCCACCTTCTCAGACAGCTCACCCTGGCCATCTTTGCTAAAACACGCTCCTTGTGCGCACTCCCTTAACCTGCAGCCCCACCAATAGCTTTGTTGATTTTTAATCAATTGCTATTTTGCTTAACCACTTATACTTGTTATTCTATGGCCGTACCCATTGCT
Source organism: Corylus avellana (assembly GCF_901000735.1). Classification (NCBI taxonomy): domain Eukaryota; kingdom Viridiplantae; phylum Streptophyta; class Magnoliopsida; order Fagales; family Betulaceae; genus Corylus; species Corylus avellana. Next base: position 1,988,827 of record NC_081542.1, on the reverse strand, counting down.
CTGTTTTTTGTTGTGGTGCTCTGCGCACCCTTGCTATCGTGCGCCCAGCGCGACGCCGAAACCCTAGCGGAAATCGAGGCCTTGACGTCTTTCAAGCTCAATCTCCACGATCCACTTGGAGTGCTCAGCGGCTGGGATACGTCAACGCCATCGGCTCCGTGCGACTGGCGCGGAGTCGACTGCGATAGCAACCGAGTCACAGAGCTACGCCTTCCTCGCCTCCAACTCGGTGGTCGACTCAGCGACCGACTGGCCGACCTGCGCATGTTGCGCAAGCTGAGCCTACGGTCAAACTTCTTCAATGGGACCATCCCTCGATCTCTCTCCAAATGCACGCTCCTACGCGCCGTTTTCCTGCAATACAACTCGCTCACCGGCACCCTCCCGCCGGAGATCGGGAACCTCACCGACCTTCAGATTCTCAACCTCGCGCAGAACCACCTCTCTGGCGAGATCTCCGGCGAGCTACCTCGGAGCCTCAAGTACCTCGATCTCTCGTCGAACGCCTTCTCCGGCGACATTCCGAGGAGCGTTGCGAACCTTACCCAGCTCCAGCTCATCAACCTCTCGTACAATCAGTTCTCCGGGCAGATTCCGGCGAGCTTTGGGGAGCTCCAAGAGCTTCAGTACCTCTGGCTTGATCACAACCTCTTGGAAGGAACAGTTCCCTCGGCGATTGCCAACTGCTCGTCGCTCGTGCACCTAAGCGCCGAGGGCAATTCCCTCGGCGGCGTGGTTCCGGCGGCGCTTGGGGCTCTACCGAAGCTTCAGGTGCTCTCGCTCTCACAGAACAACCTCTCCGGTTCGGTCCCCGCCTCGATGCTCTGCAACGTCTCGGTCTATGCGCCGTCACTTCGGATTGTCCAGCTAGGCTTTAATGGGTTCACGGATATAGTTAACCCCGAGATAGCAACGTGTTTTAGTGTGCTTCAGGTTCTAGATCTTCAACAAAATCAGATACACGGGGTGTTTCCCTCGTTGTTAACGCGTATACCCACGTTAACAATGGTGGATCTTTCCGATAACTTGTTCTCCGGCGTGATTCCAGCAGAGATTGGAAATCTCTCGAGGTTGGAGGAACTCAACGTGGCGAATAACTCGTTCAGCGGTGCGATTCCGATAGAGATCAAGCAATGTAGCTCACTGCGCCGTCTCGATTTCGAAGGAAACCATTTTGCGGGAACGATTCCCAATTTTCTCGGTGATATGAGGGGTTTGCAGCTGTTATCCCTGGGAGAAAACTCGTTTACCGGGTCGGTTCCGGTGAGTTTTCACTATCTTTCGGTGCTTGAGACCTTGAGCCTGAGAGCCAACAGGTTGAATGGGAGTCTTCCAGAGGAACTAATGGCATTGAGCAATTTGACCACAATGGACCTCAGCGGGAACGATTTTTCTGGTGAAATTCCTACGAGCATTGGGAATTTGAGTAGGCTAATGGTCCTGAATCTGAGCAGTAATGGTTTTTCCGGGAAGGTTCCGGCGAGCTTGGGAAATCTCTTCAGGTTAACCAGTCTCGATTTGAGCAAACAGAGACTCGTCGGTGAGTTACCGTTTGAACTCTCGGGTTTGCCGAATCTGCAAGTGATTGCTCTGCAAGAGAACTCTTTGTCTGGGGATGTTCCTGAAGGGTTTAGCAGTTTGATGGGTTTGCGTTATTTGAACCTCAGTTCCAATGCCTTTTCCGGTCACATTCCGGTAAACTACGGTTTTCTGCGGTCACTGGAGGTTCTCTCATTGTCCAATAATAAAGTTTCCGGCGTGATTCCACCGGAGCTCGGAAACTGTTCCAATGTCGAAGTTCTCGAGCTACGGTCGAACGCTTTGACGGGTCACATTTCGGCCGATCTCTCTCGGCTCTTGCGTTTGAGCGTGCTTGATTTGGGTATGAACAATTTGACAGGTGAAATCCCAGAGGAGATTTCTAAGTGCTCTTCGTTGACCACTTTGTTGCTGGATTCAAATCATCTTTCGGGTGGCATACCAGTCTCATTGGCTCAGCTATCCAATTTGAGTAGGCTGGACCTTTCTACAAACAACTTGAGTGGGGAAATTCCCTCCAACCTTACAATGATTTCTACCTTGGTTAGCTTCAATGTGTCAACGAATAATCTCGAAGGCGAGATCCCGGAACCGCTGGGTTCTCGGTTTGGCAATCCATCAGCGTTTGCGGGTAACCAATACCTATGTGGGAAGCCATTGAATAAAAATTGTGATAGTATGGTGGAGAGGAATAGAAGGAAGAGGCTGATTCTGTTGATTGTTGTGGCTGCTTGCGGGGCTTGCCTACTATCATTTTGTTGCTGCTTCTACATTTTCAGCCTTTTGAGGTGGCGCAAGAGGCTCAAAGAACGAGCGTCTGGGGAGAAGAAAAGGAGTCCGGGAAGAACAAGCTCGCGAGCAAGTGGGGGCCGTGGAAGTAGCACAGATAATGGGGGTCCGAAGCTTGTGATGTTCAACAACAAAATCACACTGGCGGAGACAATTGAGGCAACTAGGCAGTTCGATGAAGAGAATGTGCTGAGCAGGACACGGTATGGGTTGGTCTTCAAGGCCAGCTACAGCGATGGAATGGTGCTCTCAATCCGGAGACTCCCAGATGGGGCGCTGGACGAGAACATGTTCAGAAAAGAAGCGGAGTCTGTAGGCAAAGTTAAGCACCGAAACCTGACAGTTCTTCGCGGCTTCTACGCTGGGTCACCTGACTTGAGGCTCCTAATCTACGACTACATGCCCAATGGAAACCTCGCAAGCTTGCTCCAAGAAGCGTCTCACCAAGACGGCCATGTCCTCAACTGGCCAATGCGCCACCTCATCGCTCTTGGAATCGCCCGTGGCCTGGCCTTCCTACACAGTTCCTCCATGGTGCACGGTGATGTCAAGCCTCAGAGCGTTCTATTCGACGCCGATTTCGAAGCCCATTTGTCAGATTTCGGGCTAGACCGACTCACCGTGGCAACCCCAGCCGAAGCCTCCACTTCGACTTCTGTTGGGACTTTGGGCTACGTGTCCCCCGAGGCAATCCTAACAGGGGAAGCCACAAAAGAATCGGACGTCTACAGCTTCGGCATAGTCTTGCTGGAGCTCCTAACCGGGAAGCGGCCTGTAATGTTCACACAGCAGGACGAAGACATCGTCAAGTGGGTGAAGAAGCAATTGCAAAAGGGTCAAATCACGGAGCTATTGGAGCCTGGATTGCTTGAGCTTGACCCTGAATCATCAGAGTGGGAAGAGTTCTTGTTAGGAGTCAAAGTTGGGTTGCTATGCACAGCACCGGATCCCCTCGACCGACCCACCATGTCCGATATTGTCTTCATGCTGGAGGGCTGCCGAGTCGGACCCGATATTCCCTCCTCCGCCGATCCCACCTCCCAACCCTCCCCGGCATAACCCGAAACACTCCCTATTTCGGAAACGTTAACCTTTTTTAGTTTTTTTTTTTTTTAATTTCATATGTAACTGTAGCTGAATTTACGTTTTTGCCATTGTTTGCATTCCGATTGATGCCGGCTTGGGAGAAGGCGGGTTCCACAAGGAGTGAGGAAAGTTCAACGCTTTCAGTCAACGATTGTGACAGTCATGGGGCCCTCACGAGCCCCAATTCCCGCCAAAAAGGCCTGAAAGACTTTTTTCTCTCTGTGTTGGTCACGTGGCTTCAGGCCGAAGCCCCGGTTGTCATTATTGTGGGGTTGAGTTAAAAAAAGTAGCCGTTAATGTCGTGGGGTCCGAGGTACACACCCTTGCAAAAACTAGAACTACTGTTCTGTTCTATCCATAGCGCATTGGGCTTGGTAACCTTAGTGCACAGCTTCAAGGTGCTTTCGGTTTCTTTGGGCGACACGTGGGCTCCTCGTTTGCCGTCAGTTTTTTTTTTAATTTTTTATTGAGGCAGTGGAGGAAGAAGACAAGGAAGCCCAAATTACCAGGTCCCACTGGATCAGCAGGGAATGGGGAAGTCTCAGGGAGTTAAAAAAATGGTCGCCCACCAGCTCATACACTTTTGGAATCATTTTTGTGGGTCAGGGTCGTGTTTGGAATCAAGTCTATCTGATTTGGAATCTAATCTGTTTTTGTGAGTACTGAAGTAGTACGAATGGAGAAGTACCATATCTATGTTTGCCTTGCCCTCCAATTGGTTTCATTGTGGGTGGTGGAGATTAGTCTTTTGATCTTTTGTAAGTTTGTTAGATGCATTTCAATTGTGTTTATTAGGGATAAGATAAGTCTTACTTTCGTATCAGGCTTGCTTTTTTCGCTTGAAGCAATGATTGGTCCTACAAAGAACTTGATGTGTTTGTTAGTTCATAAATGACAAATGATTAAACACAAATTTTATCTTATCAATGTAGTTAGTTAGTAATTGATTTGTCAACCATATTCTTAAAGTGTCCGGAATATAGCAAGGTTTAGTGGACTCAACTAAAGGCCCATTGGCTTGAAGCATACCCGACCTCATCCGAAGAAGCTCATCAAGCAGCGCACACATAAGAACCTCTTTCTGTGCTTCAGCTCAAAACGGAAATGAGCTACATAAAGGAATCAAGATCCTCCCCCTCCGTCCGGTAAGGAAAGAAGGCCGACGAATCCAAAAGCAAATACAAATGAAATTAAATCACCGCATTCAACAAGTGATCCCTGCACCCGCGACACTTGCCTTACTCGCCTTACTTACCAACCAAGGATAGGTAATTGCAGTGCATGTACATTCTTTTTTCCAACTCACTATTTTACTTTTACTTAATTTATTATTTTCCTTAAATTGACTTCCACTAACTTAAGTATTAGAGGTGCTTTCATTGTGCAACTCTAATCTTTAGCCTATGTGTGCATAATCACCATATCAACACTCTTAATTGTTTCATTTATTATAAATTAACAAATCATTTTTTAAATAATTTGATAGTAAAGGTTATATTACGAACATTTTCCCTATATTCCAAGAACACTATATTCTCTTGTGATGTGCGAGAATAAAAAAAAGGGGGGGAAAAGAGCATGGGGAGGATAAAATACTCGAAGTGACATGAAGAAGTGGACAAATTATGTAAAATCTGAAACAGTGACCGTTAAGCATCTTTCGCCCATTTGTTTAACCTTTTTATTATGTTATTGAATTCTCGGTCAATGCAGCACGCCAAATGGTTCAATAATTGAATACAGATGCTGTCTACAAATTCAAACGTACAAAGTTTGTGCCCATATTATTTTATTTCAAGTGTTTTTCCAAATCTTATCTTACCATGCCCGTATTTTCTAGTCCTAACCCAACCAGAACTAGATACAACTTCAGTTACTTTTAAGTACTTTGACTTCGATGGAAGATGCTAATAATTTTCACTAGCAACCCGAGGAATTTTAAACTTTTATTTTGTGAATATTTTGTGTTGTTTGTTCATATTTTTATTTTGAAAAGATAAAACAAAAGAGAGAGGGGAACTGTTACCGAACAAAGCCCCTAAAACGGGCATATATTCAGTGGGGGCATCGGTAGAAGAATGCGACTAGCATAATGTCCTTTAGCTAGTGGGCCTTGGGTTGGGCCCACTAGACCTTAGAGAAGAGTTATCAAACAAAGCCCCTAAAACAAGCATTGATTTTTGTTTTCTTTATTTTTAATGCCGACATGACGCAATCTAGGCTATTATTTTGAATGAACGACCTGAATTGAAGAAATTGCATACACCTGCAATTCTAAGGAATTATAGCTCCTATACTTCTAAGTAATTGCTGGATCTCAATCTCCCGCAAAATTTGAGAGCCGACAGCATCAAAAGTTCAATTCCAAGGTTCCTTGCATCTTATTCTTGCCTAATATAGTCAACACCTCAGGCATCTCGCTTTAATGCGAAACCTCTCTTTATTCTAAGCCCAACACTATAGTTGTACAGTTGTACCGATAGTCGAAGCCTCCACGCATTCAGCCCCTGTAGTTGGATCTAGGCTTTGCTACTACTTTACACCTAAAACTCTTTGAAGACAGCCCAAAATCAGCCCATTCTGCCAAAACGAAAGGTTGGAGTCCATAAACCAAGGCTCCAGCTAAAGAGCTAAAACACACACAGCAGAGGCTATCCTCAATTCAGACCCATCTCAGTTTGTGAGCTACTTGAGTATTGAATGAAACTCACCGATAAAGAGGAAAGCATCCAATGAAACCAGTTTTGACATATTGCCTCAAGTTGGCTCGACGCACAAAATTAACAATAGAAAGGCACCAAGTCCTTCTCAACATTGTAGTTCGGCATGCTTCAGTCTTCACCCATCATTACACAGGCCTAGGCTTGAAGAAAGATATTGAAAACATCACATCTTAGCGCATTCCAAAATGTTTCATGTAAATCGTTATTCAAAACTAGAGGGATCAGAACTCCTAATTCCCAGTCCATATTACCTAATCATATTCTTTTGCATCAGCAATATAAGCTTGGAGGGAATTTGAGGCCTAGGCTTGAAGAAAGAAAGTGAAAACATCACATCTTCACTCAACATAGATTCTGATCTGTACCAGAAAACATAAGTTTGCAGACATTTGAGGTAACAACAAATTAGTTTTATCCGAGTAAACAAAGAAAAGGCAACCACCAAATAAGTTTGAAATTCCCCAATAAAGGAGGGATCAGTTCAGGATAGCTACATCATAATCTTCAGAATTTTAAAGACCACGCAACTAGTTCCCTTGTATCCTTGAGCTAGGCCAAACCTAGTATTGGGGCTCCATCAAGTAGACCTCTGCTAGCAGCAAATGGCTTACAATACAGCAAATCTCTCTCTCTCTCTCTCTCTCTCTCTCACACGCGCACACACACACACACACACAAAGTCAAGGACTACAACATTCTAGAAATAATGACTTTGAGTACCCACAGGCAGACATACAGTAAGTCAAGAACTACCAAGTTCCAGAGATCACTAATAATGATCAGAAATGTAAAATAAACACTTGAAAGGGTTGTGCTACAACAAAAGTTTTTAGACTAGCTTGAACTAACATCTTAAATACAGCAATAGGTAAGCAATAGCTTAGTGAGCTTTATTCCAAAGTAAACTCAGCCACAGATTAGCACAGGACCTCTTAATAATGTAATGGAAAGTCCAGATAGAAAATGAATAACTTGAAACAACACTGCACACATATGCATCACGAACCTGAAGTGACGGTTACAAAACTAACACCAGCTGCATGCAGGACACTTTCTTCTAATCTGCTCTGGATTGGCCAGCTCGGGAAGAAAGGATGATACCAACAATGAGGCCATACAAGGCCAAGGCCTCAGCAAAGATGAGAATGAGAATCATTCCAACAAAAAGCTTTGGCTGTTGTGCATTTGCTCTGCAGAAATACAATCATATTCTTACAAAGCACACACTTAAATAAGTCAAGTTAGAAAGTGTAAAGCTAGTAGTATCATCTCATATGAATGGTAAATGTAGAAAGCAGTTTACATGTATTCTAGGCCTTAAATAAATAAATAAAGGCATTCTGGCAACTTGGTAGTTGAAGAGTTTACAAGTTGCAGCCGACCACACATTTGCATTTATTGCAAAAAACAAACTGATATACATCTCCAACCAATGTTTGTCAAATATCATACCTCTCTTAAAGCACATAATGTAGCTCAAATCCCAACATTCACAAAAGCCTTCATTAACCTCTTCAGTTGATCACAACAGAATTAAGCTTCCAGCATCCTTACTCAAAAGTTTGACAAACCCAAAAGGTAGGACTCTTAATCTATGCTACAGCAATGAGTAGTTACAATGTCAGGTTTCAAGAATCTATCATTATCCCCTAAGAAATAGAACATGTCCATAGCGCGAGACCCAGATTAAGTTTTAGCAGCATATACCCTCCTATGACCTATCAACTAATAGAATAGCCTAAATATTGTTGAGAAGATAAACACCTAGAGAAGGCTCCAAGTGGCACTTCCTTAACTACTCAAGCCTCTCCATATTAAGTGAAAATAAGTCATTTTATGGCCAAGATTTAATATTATTGTATCTAACGATACAAATGATATCACCTGATAAATACCTTGACGCGACATTCAAACAATTTAAATAATGTGGCATCATCTAGGCCATTAGATACAATAATATTAAGTCCTACTAATTAAATAGCTACTCTCCATGAAATCGAGAGATCAATCACTCACTCTGGTGCCTAATATCATACTCAAACCACCACATTTTTAACCAATCACATTCACACATATTTACTTCAACACATGTATAGTCCAAGAAATATGATAAATAAATAAGTAAAGGGAGAGAGTGTACCTGACACCAGCATCGCCGACGATGCCGATAGCCATACCGGCGGAGAGGCCAGCGAGGCCACAAGCGAGGCCGGACGAGAGGTGAGCGTAGCCGTCAAAAAGGTAATACGACTTGGCCTTAGGGTTAATCCCCGTACTGATAATGACCGCGATGATCAAACCGTAGATACCTAACACTCCCGCCATCACAACCGGCACGATCGATTTCATCACGAGCTCCGGCCGCATCACGCCCATTGACGCCACACCCACGCCGCTCTTAGCAGTGCCATAAGCCGCTCCCATACCTAAACAAAAGCAAAATCACAAAAACGCGGTGGTTTTCTAGGGAAAGAAACGGAGAGTAAGGGTTTGGGCTTACAGGAGAAGACTAGGGCCGCCGCCGCGCCGAGGAAGCCAAAGAACGGAGCCGTTTCGTCGCCGCTGAATACGGAAGACATTTTTTCACCGATTGGATTGAGAGAGAGTTTGGGAAATTGATCGGAAATTGAGAGAGAGAGAAATACAGAGAGCGCGGGGGGTGGGGGGAGAGGGGGGGCCTTGAAGGAAGCTTCGGTGTGTCGCTATACGGGCCGTACAGTTTTCACGGTCGACGAATAGCAGCATGGTGACCACTGACTCAACGGGCTAAGTTGGGCCAAGGTTGGGCTCAGGCCCTTTCTCCTATGGAGTAGAGCTTGGCCCAGGCGAATTGACATAAGCTTTTTCTCCCTCATGCATCTTCAATGCAATTTGTTTGGAACATGATCATATATTCATCATTTGCTTCCAACTCTTTCACAATAAATAAAATTTAACACATAAAATATTTAATTGAAATAGAAAAAATATGAACTTGATCATTAAAATTAATATTTTAACACTATTAGGTAATGAACGCGCCCAATTAACCATCGAATCTATAAAATTCTTTTATCATAAAAAATGGGTTTCATAAAAAATTACATTGTGTTAAATTGACAATTATTCCAAAAGCTTAAGTTTATAAGAAATGATGAATTTAATCATTTAATTAAGAGTAATACTACATATCACACAAACATATTACAAATATTCAATAAAGCTGAAATGTTAAGATCTAGTAACTCAAATTTTTTCTTAATAAGTGAGGTCCAACACATAGAGTATATAATTGAAATAAGAGGTAATCAATGACGAAGACAAGTTTTTGCTATGATACAATAAGTAGTACACTTTCTTCATTTTTTTTTTCTTTATAATCCTCCAAAGGCAGCGCACTTCTTCTGAGAGTGCTCATTTGTAGCGCCTTTTCCACATCATAATTAAGGAAAATGCATGCATGTTTCTTAACAAATTAGCAATTAGACAATTCTTACTTTGTGTTCAACACTCTTTTTTGAGCTTTGGAGAAGTGGGTGGTGGGTTAGGATCTAAGCTTTCACCATGATGCACATAAGTACCGACGGCTTTTTCATCTTGATCATGCATGATCATCTTCAGTGTGATCTACTTAAAGAGTACAAAACGCCATAAAAATGGACACTAATTATGACCAGTTTGATGGACAGGATAAACGTGCGATGTGCGAATGCTTAACATCTAATACAATGTGATTAAACTTTGGATATAAAGTATTCACTGCAAGCCAAAAAAGTTAATGGGCTTAGCAATTTTTCTCATTGATTATGCTTGTCGAGGATTGTTATAATGAATTCTGGATGATTAATCTCTGGTAGATAATGGATTCACCTTGGTAAATACATAGATGTTGCAGGCATTGGCCATTGGCCACACGTTCATTTAGGATATGGTATGGGGCCACTCTCCAGAGAAATATGTGAAGGAAGCCCCTGGAAAGCATCAGTACTAGGAAATTATTACAGGGGGTATGTGGGCATTTGGTGGAGGTGCAGTTGTTCCATAATGCCTTTCAAAATCTCTTGCATTAATGACTCCATTTTCTATAGTACTTGAAATTGCCTATTCAACATAAAGGTTGCGGATCATTTTTAGATTTTAGGAAAGGTCCAAGTTTTTCTTGGAATTACCGAAACGTGTTGAGTAATATAGCTTTTATTGTAATTTCTTTTCAAACTCACATGACAATATATCTTAAGAGTGAAAAAAAATTAAGTAATTAATTGTTTAGTGGCCAATGAGATAAGCGTTATTGGTGTATCTAACCCCGCTCTACCCTAAGGCTCTCCGAGCCTAAACATAGCCAAATTACAACTAAAGTATTTCATTAACCGATGGCTCATATGGCTAGTCTACCAAAGAGTCTGGAAGGTTGTCAAATTGGATCAAGATCAACAAATTTGGGAGAATCGGTTCAATCAAGCCCAAGGTTAGTCCTAGTCCAGGGCTAGTGCATCTTGATGGAACACACCACAACTGATCTCCCCTCTCGATAGGTCAGACAACAACCTTCTCATGCTAGAAACTTCTTCCAATATTCGTAGAAGGAAATATTCACACTCATCGAAGGTGGTTTCCTAATTAACAAAATCTAGCTAAAGGCCTCAAAACCCTAGCGAAGGAAGGCAAAAACGACAAACTTTTATAAAGAGGGTAAGGTCTTTTTTCACAAGGTATGCAATTATTTCTTCAATCCTTCTCTTAGTTTGCTTTCATTCTTATTATATAATCGCGGGAGATGAGCCTGTCATTCTTTTGGTGAATCTCTCTCACTATTTACTCTGTTTTCATTCTTGTTTCTAGTGTCTACTGTACGGTCAATGTATCAACAGTCTTTCCATCACAGGTAAAAAAATAGAGAAATTCTTTTCCGAAGGGTAAAAGGAGACCGCCCCCATAGGCCATAGAGATGACTAGAAACCTTAACTTATACAAACACCATGTAGATCTCTATGATGGAGATAGAGCCATAGTTGGAACGAGGCAAATGGGTGATACACATGGATAACATATGGTGGCCAGCTCTATCCGCACTATATATCAGCAATTCGAGCACAATATGAATAACAGGAAGGCCAGGGTAGGGCACAGGCAGCATGGTTTGCCTTATACTAAAAATGATTGTACATGAGGAGGAGGCCTAGCTAATAGAAGTTTACTAGGAAAGTCCATTGACTTAGCTAGAAGCATCCATAAAGATATATGTAATGAAGAAAAGAAGCACATCTTTTTGACAAAGCAGCACAAAGAGCTAGGATTTCTCATTTCTTTCCACTGCAAAATCGTCTCAAGAACCCAAAGAGGCATGTCTGTGCAATACAAGCAAGAGAGGGATCTAAGTAGTCAATTTTAACGCGTTGTCATTGATTGAAGTTGGACCCACCACTGAGATCTTAGAATGATCTTATCAACACAGGGGGCAGAGTCGGAACCAACCCATTGGAAACACACCATCCATTTTGCAGGACCCCTCAGCTCACCTGTGACCATCATGGCATTCGCATATATTCCCCCTCGCTCCCCCATTCTTTCTCAATCAATGACCCATCTTCATCCCCCACATTTTATGCCTAGAGAGTTCCTGTTCAACTCAAACACCAATCCATCAATATTATATCTGCATTTTCTGTCCAAAGCTTGTGGAAATAACCAATTAAAATATGTCACATAAAAAGCATATGCCGACTCGTGCGGGTGAAATAAATACTTATGAGGGTTTTTTTTTTTTTTTTTGTAAATCTTTCTGGTGGAGTAACAACAAAAGTAGGTGTTAAAATATTAAATTTGTTATTTGCTATTAATTTAAGTTTTAGAGTAAGTGGTAATTTATCATGTTATCGTGGTAATTTCTAGGTCTTGAATTTGAATTCTAACTAAATATTTCATGTTTTGAGAGGAGTAGTTTAAGGTCGCACATGAGAAAAATATTTATGTAGCACTACACTTCTATCTTACTTTGCTTATGTAGCACGATCAATCGGTCCTTGGATCTAACTCCTCTTTAAAACAAAACAAAAAAAAAAAAAAAACAACAACTAACTAAATTCAATGGTTGATAGGTACTACCACATCAAGTCATCAACCTAGTGGAATGGAGTCCTGCTATTTGGTTGTCAAGAGTCAAACCAGTGTCTACCAAAGTTTGATATGACTTTATTAAAAAAAAAAAAAATCGTAAAAATCTCTCTCTCTTCCCCCATTTCGTATTTTTTTTGTTAGTTAAATTTTTATGAATTAATATTTAGTTTCTAATGCCTCAAAACTTGTTTTTTAATTCAAAACTAAAACTTAGGGATGAAAAATTAACCCTTTAGGGATGGTATCACACAAAAGAAATTTAATCATCCTAAATTTGGTGCTAATGTCTCAAATTTGGTGTTAATATCTCAAATTTAAATTCCCCTTTAATGTTTATCTTCTTTAATTAAAAAAAAAAAATTGTAAATGTCTGACGCTTGGCTACCTCATGACAGCTGTAAATCTCTACTCAATGGAATGAATAATGCTATATACTGTATCCTTATCTCACTCCTATTCCACTAGGCTGAGATAAGGATATAAAACATGTAATAGCTGATTGGCAATCAAACATTTGCAAAGTGTTATAAAAGTGTGATATAGAGCATTTCTCTTAATTAAATGATTACATTTAACATTTCCTATGATCAACTTAAACTTTTAAAATAAGTGGTGATTACCCGCCCGTCGTTCTTCCAATTATCAACCATTGTTATATTGCATTGATGTTTTGATACACCATGAGTACTAAAGTTCAACCCCCAATACTCTTCTTGTCCTATATCTTTCTCTTATAATGATTATTACAAGATGAAAACTCTTATTGCTACAAATATGCAACCATCTGAGAAATTTGGTTCAGTTTCAATCACTCCCCAACTTTTCAATTCTGATCATATATATAAATTAGCCACAGGAACGTCCACTCTAATTCACATGATGATCAATCATCACTTTATAGAATGAGAAAATTACAAGTATGTTAACCTTTTTCTCACCCCCTCCCACAAATGGGTCTAGAAATTTTTTTGCTTATAATCATAGACTCTTGAGTGAAATGTTAGGGGGTCTAGAAAGTATTATATATTATTCCATTTCAATGAGATGTTAGAATTAATACCTACAAGGGGCGCAATGATAGTTTATGTCCCTTGAAAGAAGCTTGTGATTCACACCTTACGATAAAGAGAGTGAAGTTGAAGAGTTGGGTAAAAAAATTAAAAAATTAAAAAAAAAAATCATTTGATTCAGCAAATTCATACTGATTTCTCATCACCAACCACCGTCAACCATAAATTAGAGTTCCTTAACTAACATAAGTTTCTAAAGGGTAAAGTGTTGTTCTTAGATTAAGAGAGAGAGAGGGACAATATGAGAGAAGGTTTGGAGGAGGGTCGATGTCAAAAGGGTTAAGATCCTGTAGGTCCCCGCAAGGATCTCCTTTTGCTGCTTACGCTAACCCTATTTGCACATTTTTCACTTTTTCTTTATTTTTTTCTTTTTCCCCACAATTTGATGGCTAAATGCCTCCTCTTTTAAAGCATTTAAAACACATCTTCTTAGCCCAAAAATGCAATTAAGAATCACTTTTTTTTTTCTTTTTTAATTTTTTATTTTTAACGAGTTATCTCTTTATTGATATAACAATCAAATGTGACAAAATATTGTGTATATTATCAAATATACAATTTGAAATCTTCGAGTAATTTTAAGTGGCCTACTTGTGTCCTACTAAGAATGATGTTGCTATTAAAATTAGTATTGGGTTTATAATTTATCATTATTGAATTTTAATCAAATGGTGGTTTTAATACCTACATCATTCTTAGTGGGACACAAATAGGCCACATAAAATTACTCTAAATCTTTAACACTCAAACATTATCTATGCCACACACAATAGCCTCTCAGGCTATTACAAGACAATATCAATAAAATGTCTTCATCAAATTTGTTGTTGATTTGGCATGTAAGAATCACTTGTTCTATGGACATAAATCAATTTAATAAATAAAATATTTTTTTGGTTTTACAATTTCAAAACGTGTAATTTAAAAAACACAATGTAAAAAACACACCATTTGTCTGTAATTTAAAAACATGTATTGTTTCATGTCAAACGAGATACTTTCTACGATTTTATTTAAAAATGCATCTCTTGCAAAATCCATGGGCAAACAGACTCTAAAATAGAAAAATCCAATCTAATTTTTTAGAAAACTTTTGTCCTTTTTACGTAACAATCAAAGTTGAAACACAAACAAACGTTCCTTTAAACAATGTCCTTAAAACATGCATTAACATGGTCCTAAATTAATTTAAAATTTTGTCAATGAGTGATCTAAAAAGATAAGCCAAGTTGTATTATCGAATACTCTTTTACTTGACATGTGTGTATATATATATATATATATATATATATATATATATAAAAGTAATAATTAAATATTTAATATTCCTTAACCTACACCCTTAATACAACCGTTAAAAAGACCCAATTATATATACAGTCTTGCTTGGTTCACCGCCCCAGCTTTGAGAGTGGGGGGTGGGGCCCAGTGGGGGCGTTGGTGGTGGGGACCACGGAGAGTCTCATGAGTTCAATGATGCGGTCCGCCGCATGATTGGAGACCACGGCCGACCATCACCGTCCTACGTGGAACTACATGTCCACATCAGTAGCCACAAAAGCTTGTGTACCTGTAAGTATTTTAAAAGTCCGCAACTCCCCACGACCTTTGTTCAATATTTCATGTGTACCCCTCGTCAGAGGGAAGACTGAAGAGGCTCCCTTCATTTAGAGCAAAATGAAAATCAACTATTTTATGCCTACATTACTATGTTATTTAAAAGAATAATATTAAAAAAATTATATCTTTATCCCATAATTATAAAATCAAAATATCATTTTTAATATTAATTATTTAAAATTTTAAATAATATAATATTATATACACTATTAAATACTTAAAATGTAATTGAACCATAAAATAATCCTAGCTTACTCATTTCAAGTCCTCGTCAGAGCTGGTTGGTATGCTAAATACCTCAACCGGTACCATATGAATCTGAGCTCCTACCATATGACCAACAGACCAAGGACCACCTGGTCTAACAAGCACCATTTGTCTTGTTGACTCTGGCTTTTTTTTTTTTTGTTTACCTGAAAAAGTTGGCCTGTTAGCAAGGATTTCTAGAACATTATGTCAATTTTAATCATTCATTTCAATCATTTTACCTTATAATCACGTGTAGTGGTGAATTATAGAGACGTAATTTTAGACTTTGTTTAATTAATATTCAAAGATAAAAAGTCTTAAACATCATAAACATCGATCCCTTATTTGTAAGTTATAAATTCACACAAGGAAACGATTCAATCCCAATTCCATGGATTTAATGGGAAAAAGAGTTGACAAAAGTGTAAACCTTGTCAAACTTAGAGAGAATCCAAATGAACAAGTAAAAAGTCATGACTTTGTTTGTTAAACTATTTTTTTCTTTCACACTTTTGTTTTGAGTTTTTAAAACAAAATCATAATTGAACACATAACCTAAAACACAAAATATTCAAAACGATTTTTACTTCTATCTCACATAAAATATTTTTCCAAACAAAAAACACCATCCCAAAAGGATTAACAAACATAGTCAATATATTTCTTATGTCCCCACACTCTAATCAGTCATATCTAAAAATAGAAGAGTGCTAAGCTTACAAACAAATTTTACAAAAAAAATTTTACAAACTGATGTGGCACAACATGATTAGGTTTTTGAACGTATCTTATATCCAATCATGTTGTGCCACATCAGTTTGTAAAAATTTTTCTGTAAAATTTGTTTGTAAGCATAGCATTCCTCTTAAAAATAGTGTTCATTTTGAAAAATTTATTAACATAATTTTAGTAATTTTTCTAAGTTACTTTTACTTTTATTTTTATTTGGTTTGTTTCCACATAAAATTTTGGTTTGAGAAACTTATATTTTTCTATTTGAAAGATAACGCATTAAAATTAATATTACCTAAAAAAAAATTGGAATTTTCTTAAAAATATGATTAATATGAAAGAATCTAATGTGTCAATAACCCATTTAATTAACAATTAGGTGTGTTAGCATAAGCATTTGATTAAAGAGTCATAATGGTTGTCGCATCGGTTTCCAAATGAAGTTGCACATTATGGGCAGGACAAGGTGATAAGGAGCTTTAAACCCATTAATTGTGAATTGTACCAAGAAACATCCAAACAAAAAGGAAAAGTTTATACTCAAAAAATAAAAAAACTCCATTTATTGAATGTCTTTGAATTTTTGTTTTTGATTTTCCTCTTTTCAGTACGAGGACCAAGTCTTGTCTTCTTGCTTCTCATAAGTGTTTAATGTCAGTCCTCCCTACTCGAGGGGCCTAGCCAATCTACAGTTGAATTGGGCCTTTGGAAAGTTACATTTCAACTACTATCTTTCTTAATGTCTTTTTATTTAAAACAAAAATGAAGAATATTAAGAAACAATTTAAAATATTTGCAAAACACTCAAAATTATTTTAACCTTTATATCATATATAAAAAAAAAAAAATTTCAAACAAAAAATAAAAAATATTTTCACTTCTTTCCTTACACCTATTTCTCCACACCCATGAACAATTTTTAAAATGTAATAAACTTTTTGTTAGATTTTAATCTAAGAATGATCTTAAAAGCCACCTATAAGTAAAAAGAAATAAGTGTAAAAAAAGTAGAAATATCCCAAAAAAAAAAAAAAAAAAAAAGAAGAAAAAAGTATGCAACAGTGCAATATAATGCCCACATTTAACTCATGTTTAGTGAGGGAGAGAAGATTGAAATTCAAATTTCAAATTTCAATCATTTTTTTTATGTGATTGTCTATTTGCCATGTCACTAAAAATTGGCCAAATGTGGGCATTATGCAATATAATGCCCACATTTGGCCTATATTTAGTGACAGAGAGAAGATTAAAATTTAAATTTCAAATTTCAATCATTCTTTTTAATTATGTGATTATTTATCTGCCACATCACTAAAAATTAGCCAAATATAAGCATTATATTGCACTAAGCATTTCTAAAAAAAAATAATTAAAAAAAAAAAAAAAAAAGGCGTCCATCTCAATCCCCAACAAGTTAAAGAGAAAATAAAAGGTAGATAATTTCTACCCAAATTTAGCTTTAATATGACACGTGCACCATGTTTTGAATCTAAAATCACTCGATGATTTGATTGATTTCGGATAAAAGTCAACAATATTCTCAAGCCACCCATGCGGCTTTAATTTAATGCGTGAAATTCTCTCTCTTTTTCTCTTTCTTTTTAATTTGAACACGATTATAAAATGAAACCTCATCACTTCATCCCTTGGTTTATAAACTTGGAGCATCTTAATTTTATCACGTTATTTAGCGCAGAAACGGAATTGGAATTCTTTAATTTTCTCATTAAAGTATGAATAAAGGGTCAATCTAAGCTCAAATTTTCAGGACTCCTTAACCTTTGGTTCCATTCCTGACTTGCTGGATGTCTAATATAAATTATCACCTCGATGCATTTAATTTGCTAAGTTTTGATATTTTCAAATTTATCTAATGACACGGATGTGTAATGTTAAGTTTACAACAACTCATCCCTTAAAAAATGAAGGACATTGTTGGAGTCATTACGAACAGTTGATTGATAATACAAAGACGATGCTGAAAAGAGAAGCAAGCATGATTGCTTATCATCTAGCAAAGACGATGATTCAACAATCACTAGAACAAATTTGGATAAAAGATTATCCTATTTTATCCATGACATTAATTAATGTACTTGTTGAAAGAGTTGTTTCATCTTTATTTTTTAATAAAAGTCTAAAATTTTACATAAAAAGAAAAAAGGGTTTACAACAACTCAATGAAATAATTAACACCAAAAAAGAAATCAAGTTTTTGGCTTAATTACCATATCCCTGCTAAGTTGAGCACAGCCCCAATACCCACACTGTCTAATTAAATGGATTTAGATAAGCCCACTGGCTCCTTATATATATAATTGCTTATCCAGGAACGATGCGGATGGATTACTTTGAATATTGCTAAATATTAAGCTATAATTTTTTTTTTCCCTTTTAATCTTCTTTAGGAAATAGAATGTAAAAAAGAGAGTAGTAATAATTACATATCACGTACACTACCTATAACCTGTCTTTAAAAATACAAATATATATTATATATGATCGGATTGTAATAGTATACATATATATATCATATATGATAGAGACCTTCATTTACAGATCAATTCTCCACCGTTGGCATAAAGTCCATAGCTCCATAGAAATATCTGCAGATATCACAGTGGCAATTTTATATCTCCCAAGCAAGGATAGAGTATAGATAGATATATATATACCGACCTTGTATTTCTTATGATCATCACCAAAAAAAATAGATTCCCCAATCTTCTAGACTTCTTCGTTAACATAAAAGCCGTGATCTAGTGCAGTAGGGCAAGCTCATCACTCTAACACCATATATACTTATGGCGATTCTTTTAATGAGATTATAATAGACAGGAATTTCTCTCGCCCTAGCCCTATTGGTTGGACACCAGAACGAACAAGTGGGACCTATAAAAATTATTACATGAGGCTGACACTCAACTTAGAAACTTAAATCTATGGATTAGGGCCAATTATGTTAAATTAATCGCTCATACTTGTGACTTAGTTTCTATGTGCACAAGATAAATAAATCTTTAATAGACTTAATTTGAACTCAAGCCAATTAATGTTTGTTGAGATCCCATAAACTCTAACTTGAAGGATAATATATATTCAACCGCCAATTAATTACTCTAATTTAAGTATTAATGAAATTAAAGCAATTCATGTGCCACTCTGTAGCTAATATGCTGTTTTAGCTAGGATTGTCAAAATTAGATTGTTGGAATCATCATATCGATGGTCGTTTTAAACGTGCTAGCTAAACAGGATAAAGTTAAAATATATTGAGACAGTATTCGTGGGATTCATGTGAAGGCCTATGATGTTCCGCGTTAATTTAAGACCTTAATTCCAGAATATTGTTCTGAAGCAACAGTACTGAATGTCACTCCGTTTAAAGGTCCTCCAAGTGGGGGTCCTCGTAATCAAAGGCTGGCCTTGCGATATTTTTTTGTCTTTGCTTTGTTTTGTTTATCTTCTACGGAAAGAAGGATATAACTCTCAACCAACTACTGGATGACACGTGGCTCCCACTGTTCTCCTCAACGTACGTTTCCTCTCCTTTCCGACAGTTCCTTGTCTAAAATACTTGTCGAGAAATCATTTGGTATTCGGAGCCCGTAACTGAAGCTCGAAATGACACAAACACCCCTGAAAGCAACCTAACACGGACTCGCTGGCTTGCATGTGCCAGTGCCGGATTGTCACTAGGGAGTAATAAGGACGTTTTGGTAAATTGAGAGCACAGTATGCCATGTGTGCCGTGAGTCGCGCGGGTCAAGAGCTCGGCGTGGACGGGCGGTCATATGGCGGCAAAACGTGGCACAAGTTTGTAATGTTTCGCCAGCGTGGCAGGTGTGTCAGAAAGTTTGAAAACGAAAAGTGAATGAAAAGGAGCTATAGGTGATATTTCGTGAGATTAATTACAAACGACATTTTGAGGTAGAATGATTTCGAAAAAAAATAAAAGAAAAGAAAAAAAGAATAAAACCTCGATCAAATAAGATCACGTGGAGTTTTCAGTTTGGCCCTAGGGGAGTTAGCAGTCAAAGCCAAAACAGGGGAGAAACAACGATAGTTTTTGCACCCAAAAAAAGAAAGTTATTTTATTTCACAAAATTAGATTCATTAGACATTTCTCTTTTAGCAATTACTCAGGCTATGTTTTCGAACCATAACTACAATCTACAAGTACAATACATTTATTTAAATAGGTTAACAAACATTTACATAGTCTTAATTAATTTCATCTTTAAATTGAATACGTACAAGCTAGCTAGAGTATGTTTATTTATGTTTTTTTTTTTTTAAGGTTTAGCCATGATATTTAGGTTGGAATTGAAGTATTTTTTATTTTTAATACGTAGAAAACTTAAGCCAATTTTTTTCGTGAAATGTGGTAATGATTGACCTAAGAGAGAGAGTACTTTGAGTGGTTGTAAGAAAACAAAAATATGCTTATCAACTGTTGGGGGTATAAACGAGTCATCATGAGTTTGGTTATTAGTTCATATTGAAGATAGGTTGGTCTGAACAAAGTGAAAGGTAGGGCAAACAAAATTGTATGAAAAAAAAAAAAAAAAAAAAAAAAAAAACCTCTAAAAGGTTGCATGATCTATTACCATTTCTATCTTAATATTGGGAGAGAATTATTGCCATTTTCAAACTAAACTTCTAGTATTAGGAGGCAGTTATGTGTATTAATATGAAAGAGTATTATTGCTAGAGGTACTACAAGTTTTTTACAAAATGACATTGCAAGCTATTATTGGTAAATTGATTAAGCAAAAAATATAACTTGTCAATTTAATTAGCGCTCTTAGCATTAATTGCTAGCAATGGTAGTAGATGCGTGTTGTGTGTCCATCGGTGATGATATATAAATCAAATAATAATAATAATAATAATAATAAGGATTTTGTGAGTAAGTATCATCAAAATGTCACCAAATAGTAATGATGATAACTTGTATTAATAGCAATAGTGAAAAGAATAATAACAACAATAACAATTGTAGTGTTGACAATAGGAAAACAAATGTTATATTATTCTGAATAATCACATATAATGGAGAAAAGAGGGAGTAATTAAGGGAGAGAGAAAGCCATTGTATGGTATTGCAATGTTGGACCCTCTTGGTAGGCCCCCTTTATGTTAGGCCCTCTTGAGGTCATTCGAATGGCCCGTGTCAAGGGAACGACTAAAGGGTTTGAAGCTCGACTTTGATTTGCATCCCCTCATAGACAATGATCCTAATAAAACATGATATGGCATCGAAAGTATGTAATAAAATATGAATATTGTCGATTGAGATCTTGTGTACTCTTTCTAATAAAACTTTAGGCTAAAATTTTGATTCAGTTTAGGCAGCCCTCAACAATTAGTACACTCTTAATCATTTTACTAATTATTATTAATATGTAAATTAAGAAATTATAGTAAAAAGCTAGGGTAATATCTCCAATATTTCCCAACATAATTTAGACACTAGAAATACTTCACAAAATTGGTTGTGGGGTTACAAACATCATTTAGTTTAACTTAGGGAGGGCCTCAAACCTTGTAAAGGACCCATTTGAAAATCTCACGAGTCGCTATAGATTATGAAACAAGAGAAGGAGAATGAACGGGAAAAAGGGGGTTTCAATAGGAAGCTAGGCAGTGATGTCACCTACTGGGGACAACCATCAAGCCATGCGCAATCGAGCGGTCCTCCCTTCCTCCTTTTATATTCTCTCCACCTCTCCCTCCCAACGGAATTCTCTTATCTCTCTCTCTCTCTCTTGTTTTTGTTTTTCTCATCTTCTTCTTCTTCATCAACCTCATTTGTCCTTTCTTCTTCATTGATTCTGTCTTAAACAAGTAAATACACAGAGACCTCCAATATTATCAGGTATTTAAGCTTATATTATATATCTTGTAGTTTTGCATGCATGGCCGATCGATTCTCTTTCTAGCAACTTAGAAAGAGAAAAATCTAAATTTCATTCCAAATTAAAGTTCAATATGTTCTCTTGATTTCTGCAAGATCTTATATAAATATATAGGAGGTCTCTCCTACTCGATCTCTCTCTCTCTCTCTCTGCAAGAAGGCTTTCAAATGGGATGCAAATTTTGTATCTGGGAAACACAACAGGTCGA
The DNA here is from genome assembly GCF_901000735.1 of Corylus avellana. Lineage (NCBI taxonomy): Eukaryota > Viridiplantae > Streptophyta > Magnoliopsida > Fagales > Betulaceae > Corylus > Corylus avellana. The sequence goes on along the minus strand of NC_081542.1, from coordinate 1,966,794 downwards.
GATCATTTCAAATTGTTTTTCTTGATCACTTCCCATTTTGAAAGAGCTTCTTCCAAAGGCCAGCTTTAAGCTGATATCTTCAAGTTTCTCTCTCTCTCTCTCTGAGGCAGCACATGATCACTTACCTAGATTTCCATTTATCTTACTACATCTATATATTTTATTTCTGTCTAAGAGTGGAAAAGAATGAAGTATTAATCGAAGACACCTGAAGAAGCTTAAGGTTTGTGGAAGATTGTTAGAATGTACTTTTCCATGTGTAATTAGTGCAGGCTCACCCACAGACACACACCATTCTCCTAATCTTCTTTTTCCCTTTCTGGTGGATATGCTCATATGGGTAGTTTCAGAACTCTCTCTCTCTCTCTCTCACTCTTAGCTCTTAGCTCTTAGTGTGCATTACAAATCAAATTGATGAGTTGAGAGAATATTATTGACTCAACTCAAAATGCGAGTAGAAAGACGCACACCCATGTATAGGTTCTCTTTTGGGTCAGCATTTTGTTCCAGTCTATGAAAAAAAGAGGTCAGAAGTGCCGTGAAAATTCTCGACAAACAGACAAAAAGGTCAGAACCCCGTTTCAGCAATGAGACACAGAGGCTGCAAGCCTGCAATGGCCTCAAAAGAGTGCTATCTTTTTCTCCTTTTTATTATCCTCAGCAGGCTTTGATCCGTGCCCTCTCTTTTTGCCTCTCTCAGCCTTTTCTCTTTCGAGAAACGCGTGCTAAATCGTGATAACGTCATCCACCGCCCTGTCCGTTCCAAAATCAAAACTTTCCAAACAGAGCTCTGAGAACTTCTTTCGTTAGTTTCCAACTTAACTCAAATTCCCAAACTTTTTGTTGTTTTTCGTTTTAAAAAATTAGTATTTGCTTAAAAAGTATATTTTGTTGGTTTTATCATTAATGCTATTTTTTTAGTTCTGTCATATATATATATATATATATATATATATATATAATATAATATAATAAATTAATTATTCGTTTATTGCTATTGTAATGGGAACCCCGTTCCTGATGCATCATTTCTACCATTCACCAACACAAGACAACATCATTAGCACAAACCTCTACTTGTCCGTTTCTTACAGACCCCTGCACACATGAGAAGGCTAAGCTCCAACTTCTCTTGGTTTTTATCAAACTCATGATTTGGTTTTCCTTTCCTTTTCACCCTCCCAGGACAAAAAATAAAAAATAAAAAATAAAAAATAAAAATCATTATTGTTTCTGAAATAATGGGTTTTTGTTTATAACACGCGCTTATTTCCTTTGAGAAATTACTAGCAAATATGGTGGGAGTTGCTCGCAGCTAGCTTGCTCGATCACCACCAAATGAGTTGATGATTATCTCCGATAACACCTGTCACCTTTTTGCTTCGAGGGTTCATTATTTCTTTTATAATTCTTTTTTAACTTTTTCTCTCTTTGCCTTGGGGTGGTTTCTTTGGTTTCTCTCCTTCCTCTCCCTCTCTCTCTCTCTCTCTCTCTCTTTATAACCTCACATTCGTTATGATTTAAAGATGATGGAAGTAATTAAAGGGTTTGTGGTGGTGAATTTGATGCAGTACCTACTGATATGATGGAGTCGATGGAGTCATCTGTCCCACCCGGTTTCCGGTTTCATCCTACGGACGAGGAGCTCGTTGGTTATTACCTGAGGAAGAAAGTTGCGTCACAAAAGATCGATCTTGACGTCATCAGAGATATCGACCTCTACAGGATCGAACCATGGGATCTCCAAGGTACGTATAGCATGATCTATATTTCATCCATATTTAGTATTAGGGTTTCACCTCTACCAACTTCTAGGTAGTGGTATATACAAAGAAGAAGATTTTTATACAACTGGGATAACGTTTCATATGATCAAAAATATAAATTTTAACTTCCGGGTATGGATCTATACTATTAGGGTTTGTGACAATGATCCATTTTTTGCTAATAGTTCCATCCTTCCTTCTAGTTTTACAGTGTGTGTGTGTGTGTTTGTGTATGCATATATGTGTGTGAATGGATTTATAGGGTGAGTGATCTGAATGGAAATTGACAGAGAGATGCCGGATCGGTTATGAGGAGCAAAATGAGTGGTATTTCTTTAGCCACAAGGATAAGAAGTATCCGACAGGGACAAGGACTAATAGAGCAACCATGGCCGGGTTTTGGAAGGCGACAGGCAGGGACAAGGCTGTATATGATAAGGCTAAACTCATTGGCATGAGGAAAACCCTCGTCTTCTACAAGGGCCGTGCACCAAATGGACAGAAAACTGACTGGATCATGCATGAATACCGGCTTGAATCTGAGGAAAATGGACCTCCACAGGCAAGCATCATCCTACCTATATCTTCTTCTTCCTTTTTTTTTTTTTTTTTAAATATATATTAAATGATTAAAATTCATATATTTCTTTTCAAATAAGTAATAATTCGAGTCCGAACACTGTCTCCATCTTTCATCTCCCTCTGAGCAACATTATATGACCATTCAATCTCTCTCTCTCTCTCTTCCTTTCTTGACCTACTGTGCTCTTTTTTCTGATTTGCATAAACAAAGATCTCCAAAGTGCGTAGAAAATTTATCGTAAGACCTTGATCGAGAACCACGGGTTTTATATTTCTACGACCTAATTATTAAACATGTGAGTGGCTTTTGCTTTTCCTCGCATAGACCACTAATACCTGCAATCTCACCGTATATATGTTTTCAACGAAGACGACTTCCACCGACTCTAAGTCAAAAGTTAATACTTCCAAAATAATGAATAGTACTTGCTTTCTTCCAATTCCTTTTCTGGTATGGCCTTTGCTTTCTCCTCATGCATTTTGTCAAATAAATATTCCATTTCTCCTCCTCATTCATCACCTCTGACTCTATCTACTACTACTCTTTATCAAAAAAGTAAAATCACTTTCCTAATATATATATATATAATACAACACGCATTGAGCTTATCAATCTCTTTTTCAACAAATGAAAACCGAAAACAAAGGTGGATTAAATATTTAATATTATATCATAGTTAGAAATCCTGAGTTCGAGCTTGTTTTTGCAGGAAGAAGGATGGGTGGTATGCAGAGCGTTCAAGAAGCGAACGACTAGCCAAAGCAAGAGCATTGAAGGGTGGGACTCGGGCTACTTCTATGACGAACCGAGTGGGGTGAGCTCGGTGGTGGATCCGATTGATTTCATCTCAAGGCAGCCTCAAAACTATTTATCACAGAATTTCATGTGTAAGCAAGAGATAGAAGCGGATAACTTGGGTGGTTTCATGCATTCTGATCAGTTTGTTCAGCTTCCTCAACTAGCGAGCCCATCGCTGCCATTGATAAAGAGGCCGCCGAGCTCAATATCTCTGATATCAGAAAATAATGAAGAAGAATTAGAGCAAATGAATAGAGGTTGCAACAACAACAACAAGAAGGTGACTGACTGGAGGGCCCTTGACAAGTTTGTTGCTTCTCAATTGAGTCAAGAAGAAAGATTTGAGGGTGATGGAGAATCAAGCTTTGGCGCACATGATCATCACAACTCGGATATGTCATTGCTGTTATTGCAGAGTAGTAGGGTCGACGATGAAGAGAAGTTGAATGGGTTCTTGAATTCAAGCTCAGACTGTGACATTGGGATATGCATATTTGAGAAATGAAGGAAGGTAGAATTAAGAGAGATGAAGAGATTTCTATTTGTGGTATTATAAATGTATGATGTTTTATGGATCTTGGAGAGATAAATATTCTTGTAAAATATGCTTGTGAACGACTCAATACATCTCATGATCTCTCTCTCTCTCTCTCTCTCTCTCTCTCTCAAAGCATGCATCAGAATTGGTACACAGAAATTAGTTGAACCAGCTAGCAACAAAGTGCATAGTAAAGTTAAAAAGAAAATACAGCAGGAAAAGGACTTTAGGCTGCAGACTTATCTTACAACATGCTATGTTTGAAAATGATTTCTTCGTTCGAGGGGCAAAAAAACAAAAAACAAAAGGAAAAAAAGAAAAGTTTAGGGTTTGAATATGTGTACTGATTTAGGGTTTGAATACGTGTACTGAAACTGGATTGAGTACCCACATGAAGCTCGGATCGATGATGGAAATATTCATCATAATGAAGTTCATTTTGATGTTTTCAACCATACAAGAAATATTAGTTAGTAATTTGAGTCGCTAGTTCTTAGTTATTAGCATAAGCTTTTGAGATAAGTAATTGATAATTAAATTAACAATCAGCCACAGTGGCCAAGAAACTGACAACCCAGGCAAACAAAGGTATAAATTTTATACTTTCCCTATCAATCGAGTGGTGATTTTAATTAGAGAGAATATATATAGCTCCTCCATAGAGGAAGTGAAATCTGTGAGATTAATTCAAGAAACAAATTCAGCCGAAGCTAACTAAATTTCACTGCTTCCTGGTTAAACCCACAATTAGGCCTTGATTAACAACATCAAGTCTGACTTCTTTAATGTAAATGTTGTTGTCTTGTTACTATGTTGGCTGGTAAAGAGCATGGACAGTAGCAACTGTCAAAATATTAATTAAAATAATTAAATTTATTATTTACTAGTTATTAATTTAATATTTTATAGTAATTTGTAATTTAATATGGTATAGTTCGCCCATCTAATTTATCTTAACTAGCAAGTTATACATGATTTTTACAAGAAACACATCAATAAACGATGATATATATGGAAGTTCAAAATTGTGACAATAAATATTATAAATTCTTGAATAGATGGAGCCAGATTAGTGCACGGTGCACCTCCTACCGAGCTTGTGCATGAAGTGCATAATTATTAGGAAATATACCAAATTTTTAGTTAGCAACTATCTCATAATGTTGACCCTCCGTCTTCACCAAACCTTATTTATTTTTTTACTTTTTAACATTAAAGACTGATTCAATGGTTATTTAATTTGAGATAACCTTATAGAATAGTTGTGAGATAAAAATATGATATATACTTTCTAGCATCAAATATTAATGGTGAGCAATTATAGGTGAAGTACAAGATATTAATCTTGGCATTTTTTTTTCTCTATTTTGGATATAGAATTTTTTTTTTTTTTTTCCCTAAGCAAAGGGGGAAAAGGGGAAAGGACAACAAAGTTGGGTCTCTCCCACTCTTAATCCGGGTGGAGGAGATAAAAGGGGAACAAGCAGGAATGCTTCCAAACAATTGTGGGAAGCGGCCTATTTAGCAACTGAGTGTGTTCTCGAGTTCGCACATCTTGATACTTTTGATGCGATCCAACTTGCAAATTGTAGCAAATGCAAACAAATATCAACAATCACAAGGACACATAGCCAATCTTGAAAAGAGATGATCTTTATTAATGGCAAGGACGCAGAGCTAAGAATCAATCCCCTTCAAAGAGAATAGAGAAACAACCAAAATCAGCAGTAAAACTAACTAATTGCCAAGAGAGCTGCATTGACTTCCCCAACAGTGGCATCCAGATAGGATAACTTCTTGGATATAGAATTATAGTATACATAAGAACGTGTTAATTGTGGATATGTGGTAAAACTTGTAGGAAGGTTAAAAGAATATAACATTATATATGAAAATATATGTAAAAACCCTATTAAAACATCTATAAAAAATATAAATAAATAAATAAAAGTCCTTATCGGATTAATATTATTGAAGTTTGAAGCCTCCAAGACACCAAAGCATAAAGGGACAAAATGAGAAAGCTTAATTGATTGAATTAGATTGATCGTGGTCAGCATGGGAGCATCTCTCGGGTGTGGGTTATGGTGGGCCCGTGGCCTGTCTAGCATGCGTTGTGCAACGTGGCTCCTGTTGGGCATGCTTTGTCTTTATGGACATTTTGACCCTCTTCTGTTTACCCTCTCATGTCCTCCTAGTGCCACACATTTATTAATCTCACCGATAATATTATTCTAAGATTGTTTGCTTGTCTCATTTATGTTTATATGAGCAAAGTTATTATTTCATTCAGCAACCATAAAACATAAGATTTCAACTTAATCAATTTTTCATCAGTGTCGTGTAAATTGATGCTTTTTAAGAAAATTGACGTCGTAATACTATGATCACATTAGTGATTAAATAATTAAATTTTCTTATCATGTACATTTTGTTATTTAATTTTTTACCTGACATGCATTGATGAATTATTTCAGTTTGTAAATCAATTATAATAAGATGTATATATAATACCCAATTATTTTTTCGTGTAAATAGTGTTGTATGTTGGACCATATTAACATGAAATGTTTTTTTATTTTCATTTGCAAGGACCGACACCCCCATTACAAGAATTACACTTTTCACTGATGAGCTTCAACAAGTAGGACCCATAAGTGAAGAAGAAAAAAAAAAAATCTCCTTCTACTAGGGAAATTAATTAACAGCAATATCACAAAATTTGTAGAAAGTTATGATTAATATAAAATAAGGGAGAAATAATGGAAGCGAAGGAAGAGAAAATAGACCAAAAAAAAATTGTAGTTTAGTTTTAGAATCCTATATTTATGTTAGGACGATTAATTCATCATTGTTTTATTGAATTATTTAGATTTGTATTGCATTTAATGGTATTTATAGAGAATTTAAGGTGTGGTAATTAAATTAGGTAAACTGGTTAGATAAGAAGGGAAATTTATAATAAGCCTAAAAAATAATAAAATCATGAACAAACAGGGAATATTCTACCACATGCGCGCAGTTTAATTGCTATAGTTTCATGTCAATCGATGACAGTGGGTATTTAGAAAACTATAGCATTGGGAATAATTGCAATGCCTTTAATTAGTCACTCCAATAATGCATGGTCTCTACTGTGTGCGACATTATCTTTAAAGCCATTATTCCGACCTGAATTTTCAAAAGTTAAACAACCAATAAATATCATGGTTCGTTGCAAACGAGAGAATCAGCTAAAATTTCTGCGTCATTTAATTTCTTCATAATTTGATGCCATGTCGAGTTATTAACTTTGTTCCCTCAAACGAACGACTTCATCATTCGTAAGATTGTCGTCAACTATATATGTGATTGATCAGTGAAAAGCAAGAAAATATGGAGGAAAAAGAAAACACACACACGGAGAATTTGCGTGGTTCGATAGTATGTTTACATCTACAAGAACGACAGCTAATTTCATTATTGAAAAAAGAATAGATCGTCTTTAGTTAAAACTCTATTTGTACAACCTAGTTTACACCCATATGGTCATGCTAGTATAATACTAGAGACTAGTATTACTTTCTCATTCTAAATATATGCCACTATTTCTATTAGTGTAGTGATTGCACGCCATTCACCAAAGAGAGAATCTACAAGGAAAAAATTGAGGGTAGAGAGTGTCACAGGATTAATGGATTCGGTGAGACCATTTTAACACTCGAGTCAGTTGGTTGATGAATAAGGAAGTTTTAGTAGAGTTTTGTTAAGGCAAAATAGGTGTACCTGAGTGAATACCTTGACAATTCCTTTATACAAGTCATCATGTCTACTCTTCTTGTTTAGGGTTTTGAAAATTACTACCAAGAAGTTGTTATTGATGTCAAGATTCCCTCGATCCCTAAACCTATTGGGAAGGGACGCAAGGTATGGAGAAGGCATACAATTAAACTGGCTGAGTGAGAATCAGCTACTAGGCGTCATATATACTTGAGTAAGAGTGCACTCAGATCTTGAATCGCTATTTGGGGTATGGTTCGGCAGACCTTTTTGGCACTCTTTAGTGAGTGTTCATGACATGGAGCTCACTGGTAATCAGGTGTTTCAGTAATCCCCAAATTTCCTTAAGTAATTGGACTGATCATAATCGTTCATGAAATTTTGTCTAGAATGCCAATTAATAAAAACCAAGAGTCTATCGGTGACTATGCCCTCCTATATATGTCACCTCTTCTTTGGCCTTCCAGATAGATATAATTAATAAGTTCATGAGTAGTTTTGAAATCCAAACAAAAGGCCATCGATCCTACTAATTAATCACGTTCTGACGACATTCACATTCACTAGTTACGTGGCACAGTGTTTTTTCACTTTTTCAATTAATTATTTTGCTATTACAAACAAACATGCATGTTCTTGCCGACCCCGCCGCTGAAACGTCTCACTCATCAGCTGGCACATCTATAATAAGCAACTCGACCAATCACGTTCTCTCAAATGAGTAGTGCAGTGAAAACGAACGTTGAATCAACGATGGCAAGCATTGCAGCTGGTGTGATAGTTTCCCGTTAAATAAAAACAACATTTGTTGTTAGACTTAATAGACAGACATGCTGTATACTGGTCGGCGCACGTATTGAAGCTTATGCGCCAACCAAGAGCTTCCACGTAAAGTGGTGGTAAGCTTTTGAAAATGGAGTAGACAGGGTCGGAAAGATGATGAGCATGGATGGCAATCAGTGTAATGGTTGACTCAAACGGCCTTCCTTTTTCTAGAACAATCATGCCTATCATGCCACGCAACAATGCAATTTGATCAACTTTTCATGCAAGGATAAGGATCATCCAACGCCTCTCAAAAGTAAGTAGTCTAGTAGAGGATATATTTCAAAAACGACAAAAAAATAATAATAATAATGGCCTTAATTATTTGTTAGCCTCTCCTCAACCTCAAGAAGACAGTACAATTTCAATTAACTACAATCTCTCTTTATCTTTATTTATCAAGTGTTAAAATATAATTAATATTTGGTGATTACATCAAAATTTAGTTTAAAGAATCAATATGACGGTAGGATTCATCTCAATTCTTTTTGGAAAAAACTTTACAACTCCCCCTAACTTTCTCACTCGTTTTGACACTACTTCTTAAAGTTTAAAAACTCCTAATTAATGATATCGAACTTTCAATTTTATTTCAATTACATCATTCCGTTAAGATTTTTCATTAAATCTTACTAAAATTCCCAAAAAATACCCATTTTTTATAAATAAATAATATTACAAAGATGTTACAAATATATATATGTTTACCCATAAATCTTAATAATTTTTTATAATAAAAAAATAAGGGTATTTTGAAAATTTTGACGAGATTTAACGAAAAATCCTAACGAAATTAGTTAATTGAAAGAAATTGAAAATTCAATACCTTTAATTGAGAGCTTTTGAACTTTGGGTGGATAATTTCTAGAAGTTTAGAGGGTGTTTTTTGAAAAATTTTCATTCTTTTTTTAATTTTTATGAGGATTTTTTTTTTTTTTTTTGCGATTTTGTTTAAGTACGCATGTTTAAGCTGCAAAATTACCGGGCAAAACAAAATCTTAATTGTAAGGCTGCTCGTCGAATCAATGTGTTAAGAGTCGTAAAAAATCAGTTAGAGGCCAATTTTAATAAGAAATCTTTCGAAATGGGTCTAGACCTAACGACGTCCGAATCCTTCTCAAACACACTTTCGGCAAGAAACCACTGTTGAAAAAGAGGAATAGTTGTTCTTCACTCCCTAAACTTTATTCTCTTTTACATATATATTATTCATGTCAACTCTCTTGGATTCTTTTCCCACGGGCCACAGGCCACAGCTCCATTCTCTAAAACAGAGAGCAGGCCGAAGACAGCCTTTTGGACCCCCATTTGAAAGGGCCATCAAGATGTTCATTTATTATAATTTTGAATTTTCAATAATCATTTATAAAACTTCTTTTCACCAAATAAGTATTTATAATTTAACTAAAATTGCAACTACGTTTAATGCATTGTTGCTTTATAATTCATCCATTCAATGTGAGCAATTTGCCCACCTAAGATCCGACTTGTATGCTGTTATTAACATAACAACATAAACATGCAAGAACCGAAGCCTAGACTTATCCATCTACTGGTAAATAAATGCCTACTCTTTTTGCGAGCTATTTTTCATTGGGCTCTAGACGTGCTGGTTAGGGAATGGACAAAAATATACTAGTGGGTTCATTTGTTAATGCTTTTTTTATGTGTGTGTGTGAAAAAAGTGTTCTCGTGTAATATAAAAGTGAAAGTAGTTTTGAGTTTTTATATTTTTAGTTGTTGGTTAATATTTTTATTAAATAAAATAAAATAAAAAAGGTGATCAAACAAAGCCAGAGACTTTAGGCACCAAGAGGACAATTTGAAAATTTTATGAAGGTACCAAGATTTGAATGAAGGGAACATTAAAACCCAGATCCAGCAGCCCTTCATTTTGAGCATTGTAGGTCACATGTAGCAGAAATGCAGATCCAATAGCACTTCATCATACAACACATTCATCTATAACACAGATATGCAAATTGAGCTCTTGCACTTTCACAAACGCAATAAAAGATATCAACTGTATTCAATTTCACAATAAAGTCATAGATGTGTTCAAAACCAACAATAAACAGAATACAACAATTCAAAGTGCAAGTGCAAAATGAGAGTTTTTATTTTTTTATTTTTTTTATGGGAAAGGGATTAAGGGCCTAAGGCTTAGGATCTTCATCTGACTGCTAAACCTTATTGCTGGAGATTAATGAAGGCAATTCCCAAAGCACTTCCATCATAAGACTTGTTCATAACACACAGCAAGTCATCGATCTATGATGGCAAAAATATACAGATCACCATACATCACATACAAATTGCCAACACTCGTACAACTACTAAAAAAGTAGAACTAAAAATGACTTTTTTTCTTGAATTAAAAAAAAAAAAAAAAAAGATTATTAATAAATACATTTGCAAATTACAATAATGTAGCAAATCGAGAAAGAACTGCTAAAACATTTATGCCCTTTCAAGCTGGATATCCTTTGGCATGATAGCCACCCTCTTGGCATGGCGCTCTGGAACCTCAAATTCGTCTGACAGGAAAACAACAAAAATACCTAGAATTGAACAAATATCAAGTAATGACGTTAGGGATTATATTCCCACCTTAGAATAGATTAAAAATTTAGTACAAGAATAAATTAATGTAGAAAAATCTGGACAAAGCATCCACACCGACACCGAAGAGCGACAGTTCCCGGGCGGTAACGGTGGGGTTTCTCGACTCCACATGCAGTAGGAGCCGACTTCCTCGCAGCCTTCACATAAGCAAACACATTACCAATCAATAAAATCCCAAACAACAGATATATAACCATAACAAAGAAGAGAAAAAAAAGTTAAAAATCATATGATGCTACACCCACCCATAAAATCCAAATAGTTTCACCTCATTGAGTTTCTAGAATCCTCAAGCTTGATAACGAAAGATTATGTAAACCAGAGCAACGCCCATTTAAAAACAGTTTCTCAATTTATTTCACTACAACGAAAGCATCTATGTATGCACATAAATCAAACAATAAATGGGTGGACTGAATCCTGATAGCATGAGCTCCATTTTACAATTTCACAAAATTCCACATTCTCCCTCTTTCTTTCACTACAAGTTGTGTTCATGAACACATATAACGCAATAAGAAAGACAATTTCTAAGGATGTTATTCAAAAATTTGAGGGTACAAAATGCTCAACAATTTTCCTTTCACTTCCTCTGAGATTTAAACAGATGATCCACATTCAAATTCTGCAATTTCATTCGTTCTGTTTCATAACCCCGAAGCTGAAACGCAAAAGAAACTGAAATTTGTTTCCGAATCAAAAACGGCAGAGCATGAAAATAAAAAACGCAGAACTTTTCTAATTTTAAGATTCCCAATAGTTGATTAATTCCAAGAGAAACAAAAATCAGTGGCACATTGGAAGCAAAAGCCTGAAAATGTCAGTTCCATTATAACTCCTAAAAGCAGATTACGGGAGAATTACATCTAGTGCTTGAAAGTTAAAAGCAAAAACTTGCTTCAGAGAAACCAGAGATTCCATTTCCTATACACAGAGACAGAGAGACGCCTAAACTATTTTAACACTTATTTAGCAGCGGCCTTCCTGGCCCTCTTGGCGGCAGGGGACTTGATGGACTTGGGCTGCTTGGGCTTAGAAGGGGTCGACTTCTTGGGCTTCTTGGGCCCAGGCCCAACAATCTTAGTGCTCGCCTTCCTCTTCGGTGCCTTTTTAACGGCGGTTTCAGGCTTCTTCGCCGCAACCTCGGGCTTTTTCGCCGCTGCCGCCGCCTTAGCCTTCGGAGCCGCCTTGGTAGTCGGCTTGGCCTTGGCCTTGGCCTTGGTTGTCTGCTTGGCCTTGGGTTGGGGCTTGGGCTTTTTCTCTGCGTTGGTGAGCTTTGCGACCGTGACCTTCTTGCCCGCCTCAGAGAGCTTGTACGACGCCTTGATCTTGATGAGCTTCCCTCTCGCGGCCGAGTTCTTCAACTGCAGACCCAAAATCTTCTTGTAGTTTGATGGAAGCTCTTGCTTGTGCTTCTCTTCCATGTACTTGGCTATGGCGTACGGGCTCGACCCGCTCTTCTCGTCCAGAGCCAACAGAGCCTCCTTGATCATCTGCAAAAATCAACAAAACATTTAAATTCGGCTGTAGAATTTTTCTAATTCAAGTTTTCAGACCTAAAAATGCAAGCGATTCTCAAATTTTCGGATCCAAGAAACGAAAATCAAAATTCACATGAGAGTACAAAAAAAGGCTTCCAATATCAACATGACAAACTAAAAATTCAATTATGCATATTATCAAATATTTGGTAAGCGAAAATACCTGGAAGTATGGGGGATGAGCAGCGGTTTTGGGCTGTTTCGGCTTCTTCTCTTTGGGGGCCTTGGGCTTCTTCTCCTTGACAGGCTTCTCAGCCTTCTGCTTGGGCTCCACTACAGCAGGAGCCTCCGTCGCCGGTTGCTCGACGGCCGGGGCTGCAACTTCTTCGGTGGCCGACATTACGAATCACAGAAACGAGAATTAATTTCACACACAAATGCTGAGAATATGACTTTACTCTGACGCCGCTGGAATTGGCTCTCTGGGTATTTATAGCGAGGAAGCGATCCGTGTGCGAGCGAGACTCGGCTTCTTATTGGTCCGTTTTGGGTCACGCGGATCGCCAGCTTTGTGCTTGGAGAGTTCTGGAACGTACACGTGGAGGAATATCTGAGCGTTAGGTTTTTTTTTTTTTTAGTTAGTGGGTCAAATGGGAGACAGGTGTGCTGAATGGGGATGGGAATTCTAGCGTGGCCTTCTGTTATGTTTTCCTTCTGCATGGTGTGTGAGAAGGGTGTGTTTTCTAATTGGGTTTGTGACTGATTTTCTGTGGATTGGTACGGAATTCCAAAATGATTTTTTTTTTCAGATTAAGGCTGAGAAACCAGGGATTATAATGTGGGTTGAATGGAGTAAAATGGTTAGCATTTGGGTGTGATATGGAGGCATGAAACCAAAACAGTTTTCCATGGTAATTCCAAAACATATAGTCATAACGGCCTGCTTTGTTTGAATTTATATTTTTTCTTATCAATGTGTAAAATATATTTTGAAAAATGTTATTTTCACTTATGGGTGTTTGGGGTTGAAGATTTTTACCGAAAAACATTTTTATTGAACAAAGAAAACTAGAGAGTAAAATGTTCTATGCTTCCTCAACCTCACCACAACTACCACCATTACAAGCTCCGCCAGCTCTATCATTGTCACGCTTACTACTCTTTTAGGCTAACTCATTACGATTCCACTTCTCTCTTCCAAGCCCCACCCTAACTCTAACTTGAAAATCAAACCCAACGAACACCCACCATCACTGTCTTGTGCTGCTTACTATCATAATGTTAGGCACACAATAATATTGTCAAAGACGGATTTAGGGAAAGACAGGCAATGAATCTAGTTCCCCCCAAATTACAATAAAAAAAAATTAAATAAAAAAAAAATTAAGGTAAAAAAATAATAATTTGAGGTATTTTTTGCCAATGTATCCCTCCCCAAATTTTTTTTGGACCTGAATCCCCCAAATTTAAAATTGACTCCATCCCTGAATTATATTGTGGCCTTGATCAACTTGTACCGGGGGGAGTGGTACTTGCTCTAGCAAGGCAACTTGAATGCAATCCAGTGGCAAGAGGTGCCGAACACGATGGTGCAGTGATAGCGGTGTAAACAAGCCGAGCTTGAACGAGCTTCCCTTGTTCAGGCTTAGCTCGTTTAAATTTTACTCGAGCTCGAGCTCAAGGGCAAGCCAAAAAAATCGAGATCAAGCTAATAATAAGTCGAGCCGAGCCAGCTCGTTCGCTGGTTCTTATATTTAATATTTTTGTTTTTTTTAAAAAAAAATTAACTTCCAAGTACTCTTAAACGGCTTAAGAAGTTAGTTTGCATATAAGTATTTGCTTAATCTAGCTAGTCAAGTATGAAGCTTGAGTTAATACAGCAAGGCATTTGGTTTCAAAGAGAGAGGATATGCATCCTTTTATAGATAAGCATATTTGGAGATTAATGTTTTCTTAACAATGTAGGACAAGTTAACAGGGTGCATTCATACTGCATTGGGACAACGCCCCCTACAAAAAAATATTTTTTCAACCTCTCTCTCTCAATCCCCCTCACCAGTCACAGCGCATCTTCCACCTGAACTCTCATTTCCCACTCTCTCACTCTCGCTCATCAAACAGGTAGTGATAGTGTTTGGGTCTATTTAATTCTTCAATAGTTTATGCATTTTGCAATCTCCCTCAATAGTTTCTGCTTGATTCTTCTTCCTTTCGTTTGGGTCTGCTCTAATTGAATCGAAGTCTTTTTAATGATTGCTCTCTCTCTCTCTTTGATCACGAAGGGTTTAGAATTTTTCATTCTCTAACGCTTAAATATAAATGCAATTTTAAGATTTTAATAATTATGAGATTTATAATTAATTATGTATTACTTAGTTTATATATATATATATACACACACACGAGCTTATACGAGCTTGCTCACGAGCCTAACTGTGTCGAGCCGAGCTTGCTTCATTTAATATTCGAACCAAAATTTGTGTTCACAAAGCGTTTCATTTAATAATCGAGCCGAGCTTATACGAGCCGATCCCAAGCTTGCTCACATAACACCCCTGTGCAGTGGTGCTTAGCCTGTGGTGCCGACCAAGACCATCACCTAATTATCTCTCTCCAAAGGAAATTAATTTGATTTTTCTCTCTCTATGTAAGTTATATTCTTAGGAATTACACTGGTGAGTATGAAATAAGAATACACTATAAACTATATTTTTATTTCAAAACTATTTAACAATATTGATGTGAGAATCAAAAATAACTTTTAAATTAGTTATTGTTAAAAAAAAAAAAAAAAAAAAAAAAAAAAAAAAATCTCAGGATTGGTTTATTATTAGAATTGTCACGTCAGCATTTTAAAATAAATATGAGATAAAAATACAATTTTTAGCATTTATCTGCATGTATGATATTGTTTTGATAATAACAAATTCTAGTTATTATGCTATAGATTTGAAAGGGCAAAGTTTTCCTTATATAGAGTTGCAAGGAATTCATTTAATTTAGTCAATTAAATCAGCATATGTTGAGTTCTATATTAATATATATATATATATATATATATATATAGAGCATGTAATTTTTACAAATATTTTAAACACAGTTTAATAGACTATAAAAAATACAAAATAAAATTGAGACTTTCCAATGAACAATTTGTCTAAAAAGATTAGTGGCAGTCGTTTTCTAGACTTCTTTGTCGGCGAGCTGCTTAGGGGTCATACGTGTCCACTCCGTATATCTCAAGGGCCACGATGCCAAGCATAAGACAAATTGCTACGGCACATGCCATCAACGTAGTTTTTGAAGTGCAGGATGGAAGACAAATTATAATAAGAGAAGTATCAAGCATCCAAGGCTATTATTACACAAAGGATTGCTCTGCTTCCATACATTGTTAAATCGGTCTCTATAATTTGAAGTCGACAAATAACTCATTCCGATTTTTTTTTAAAAATGACAAAATAACTTATGCGGTCCTTACAATTCCGGTTGACAGGATCATTACAAAATTATCCTAAAAAATAAAAAAAAATAAAAAATAAAAATAAAAAAAAGCCCCGGATTGGCGTTGGAGTGACCGACCACCCCCTTAATTGACTAAAGGAGGTAATTGAATAATCCCCAAAGGCTTAATGGTGGTTTAGCAACCCTCGAATTAAGGACCACATCTTGCTCCAAGAGATAAAGTGTGCACCGCACTAGATGTCGTGTGAAGGCTGATCAATGAGGAGAGTATTCTGATAATTCTAATTCTGCTGCAAGTGGAGCTGCTTGGCCACCATAGCCATGGGGTTGATCGGTTTGTAAGAACTAAGAAAAATGGTTTTGAAATGAAATGATTTAAAGAAAAGAATAGTTTCTTAAGACCACTAGAAGATCGAAAAGTTCGATCCCTCCTATAACAAGTCCAGCTTGCTCAAAGAAAGCTCCTTCTCGACACTCTTCCCTAAATACTTAAATCCACTCAAACCCCCTAAACACCAATGCAAACTCTTTTTCTAGTATTTTTTTAAAAAAAAAAAATTTATAATTAAGGATAAATTTGTTATTTCATAATGACCCCATTAAAATAAAAAATAATTTATTTTTTTTATAATAAAAAAAGGCAGAATTCGTATGGAGGGGGTCATTTGTTACGCATACATATCACAAAAAATTATTTGTCAATTTTAAAACCTAGAACCTCAAACTACCTTCCCATAATTGTATTTTGCAACTCACTAATTCAACCTGCTTAATTGGGCCTTGTTGCAAAGCAATGATGCAGGCCGCCAGCACAGAGCATGTTCCGGCACAGAGCATGTCAAGCCAGAACATGCCTGTTATGGCCTAGACAGGTGATATGTCCTATAATTGGACATTTCTAACTAATTGAGTGCATGCACAATCGAAGGGCAATTTTGATTGTGTAAATTTCTCAAATGACCAATGTTTTCCTCCAAACAAGTTCAAAAGAAATTTCTCCAACTCAATTTATTAGATTGACATCTAGAATTAGAGCAAGTGAAAATCACATGCTCTAAAAAGAGATCTCAGTTTTAATAGACCAAGTTGAAAGAAAACTTTGTCCTTCTCAAATATATATTATTAAGTAGAGACCTGTGTGTCTTGTGGCTCAAATGAGCTACTACTACATGCAAAGTAAAAATTCGATGCTTAGGACATAAAAAATACCGTGTAACTATGTAAGTTCTATGGTAAAAATTAGAAAGCCAAGCAATAAAACAAAGATAAAATGAGAACCATACCCAACTCTAGTCCAAGGTTGAAATGATTGATCATAGCGCAGCTGTAATGCAAATTAAATTTTTTGTATGACTAAATCGAATTCTAAACCAATGAAATTCTTCATATTAAATCTTTTTAAAAAAAAAAAAAAAACCAACTTAGCAGTAATACATTATGCTAGTTCAACTTTCATGTTTTTACATCCCACTGAATCACTGATCCAGCTCACCAATGCCCGGTAAAATTCAGAGCTGCTAGGTCACCCAAAATATTTTCTTTTTCAAGACAAAATGAAGAAATAATAAGAAAACACTACAAGCAGGAACCATAATGACCTTGAAACTTCGCATCAATCAGAAAAGGTATAACCTAGGCTGGAGGACTTGACTTGAATAAGAGACTTTGTAGACAACAAACCATATGTTTGCAAGATGTCATAAATGCACCAGTCTAAATACCTGGAATATGTAGCCACTCTTAATTCTACAGTGTCAGGCAAGGAGGTACCACCATTCTTGCTCAACTGTGGACCCTTTGCTGTCAAGCATCTACTTAAACAACATAATAATTATGAAAAAGACTAACTTTAAGAAGTTACAAATGCATGTTTTAAAATCCTTTAATAGAGCTTATGTAACAAGATTTCAAATGGAATATACCAATATTCAGAGAAAAAAAAAACAATAAAAGTAAATGATATCTCAACCTTTTTCATTCTATCAATGCTAAATTCTCCATGATTCAGCTTTTCCCTCACAACAATAGTTTGATCAAGTATTTGGGACTGGTAAGCAGACAAGATGAGGGAAAAAAGTTGGGGAAATAATTCTTTCTAGATAGTGGAAGCATCAATATATGGAGATACAAAAAGATCATAATTTATCAATCACTATGTGTAATATTATATATATCGGTTAAGTCCACCAAAAGTGAAGAGCTAAAAATACTTGGTCGTTTGTCAGATGGTGGATATTCATTGTGACATTGACATAAAATATTTTTATATTAATCCACCGAAAGCAAAATATTCAAATATTTTGAAACAACCATGCCAAAATAACCCTAATCACACTCACCTCAGTCTACCTCAGTCTACTACCATGATATGGTCGTAACATCCAATGTATCAATTTCCAACAGACCCTAAGATTATAACCTAAAAAGGATGAAACAGCCATAATGTCCGGCGTCTCTGTTTCCATTAGTAAGCAACCCTAAGACCACTAACAACATTCAATACAATCATAACCTCTAAAACTACAAACACTAGCTATTATACCTTAGAAAAAATCTGACTATCCAAACCATTTAGCTCACTACTGCTGATTCAGTCGCGAACCAAAAGAGCGCATTCAAGATCCTGTCCTCAATTCATGAAGGAACAGAGAAATTGCACATCACCACCAGAAATGTTAACACTCTAGAAAAGCAATTCAACCATCTTAAGTTCAAGTAGCATGTCTTTTCATATCAAACTTCAATTTGGCAATGGAAACCGATATTGTTTCTACATTATTACTTGCCAGTATCATGGTAGAAATCAAAATTGGGATGCAATTGAACCTTAACAACCATCACCTGGAAACACAGATTTGTCTCACCCAAAAAACAAAATGGACTACAAGTCTTAAGCACACCAAACGATGCCAGTTAGTAGAAATACCATAGAGCTCTCCCGTGGAAAACATGTGATAATGAACTTGATCAAGTACTATATGTCACAGATCTATCACTCAACCACTTGTGGTACCCATGGAGGCATCAAAACAAAATGGGTTTGATCTTGATTCCATAAAGGGGAAACACCAGCTTTTCAGATTAAATGCATAATGTTTAATATATACTTTCAGCAGAAAAAAATCATGGACAAATTGCCCCCCGCCCCCTTTCTCTCCTTTACCTCAAATCAACAATAAATAAGAACAAAATCCTGCCCAATCCATAAATACCTCCAACAATATTGCAAGTTCCAGAATTTTATCAAAATTATATAACTCTCTGTCATGCATGCAAGTTTTGAAACCTTTTATCTCTCCGGAAAAACACTCAAGGTATTCTCCAAAAAGCCCCCATCCTCATTTAAAAATTTTAATCTTGGCACCTCCACCAAAAGAAAAGGTAAAACCTCAATCTGAAACTCTTGACTTCAAGTAAGTTTCCCAAAGCATCAAGATTGTATCATCAACAAAGCAATCAAACTTTTGCACTTTAACACAACAGCCCATATCAGAAATCCTCAAGATTTTGATACCTAAGGCTAAAGGGGCAGGTCCATCCATTCTCCACCAGAAGAAAATACATCACTTCTTAGTCAAGGTCCTTGGGACACATCCTAAACTATAAGCATCAAAACCCCAGATATTCTACCAAAAACTTCATAGAGAGGAAACAAAAGAGTAAGAGAGGTGAAGAACTAGAGGAAAGTAGTACGAAGACACGCAGGGAATATATAATGCTACTTCAACTTTTCTGATGCAATCAGGAGCACGATTAAACAGCATCATTCTCTTTCTAGCAGCAAGTCACTTGTTCATCATTATGAAGTGTATCCCGCATTTCCAAGCCCACCTAAAACAATTATGAACCTCTGAAACATTAATAGAAGAGAATTCACAATAATGGACTACAATTTGGAAATTGAAAGTACTGTATTACCACTGATTCCTAGAATCTAATAGTAATAGCCACTGCCATATGGGCGGTCACTCCCATAGAAAGATGAATATGGACCTCCACCATACTGCAACAGGAAATTGACAATAAAATATTATTGAAATGTCAATGTAACAAGTGAAATTAAATAAGCTGATAGGGATTTCTCACATCAGGGCCATAATAATCATGGGGGTAGGTACTGCTGCCAGCTCCATAAGCATCTGGAACATAAAGCCAGTTAAATGATCCATCTGATGTAAAGAACATGTCAAGATAAAGAAAAGAAAAATTCAATACCGAACATAAAAATCATACCACGATAGCTGTTTGCACGAAAAGCAGATGTATCAGCGTAATCCAAACGCGGGCGAAACCTATTAGGCTCCATGTAATCAGGATCAGGGTCCTAAAACCCAGAAGCATTACGTCAACAAGTAAAGATACTATAGAAGTCAGTAAAGATTATGAAAAAACACAATTTAAATTAAAATAAATGAAGCCAAAAAGAAAAAGAAAAACACACCGTCATATAAAACGGGCGTTTCATCCCATGTGCATCGTCGTCATAAAAAAAAGGCTCATCAAAGTGCCTTCCAATGAAAGGTCTGTCAAAGTGTCTCTCCGGAGAATATGGTTGCCTCCTAGAAGGAAAATGCATCCCACTGCCTCTATAAGGGGCACCATGCCAGGGTCGATCAAGATTAGGTCTTGAAGGGGCAGTGACCGCACGTCCCACACCAGATGCATAATTACCACCTCTATATGAATCCCTTCTTCCCCCTGCTTTTGAAGAAGAAGAATTTATTATAAACTAACAGAACAGCTATTTATAAGATGTCAATTTTTTTGTTGGTGGGAGAGAGAGAATGCTTGTCTAAAAACAAGACAGTGAGCTCAACAAATAACCTCGTCCAGTAAATTGCCTCCCATGAAACTCATTATATGGATTATCATATTTATTTGGAAAACCCATTCTACTAGTTTGACCACGTCCACCTTGATAGAAACCCCTATTCCGTTGGAAATTTGCACGGTGAAAGGGCTGTCCTCCCCGCCCAAACCCCCTTCCTGTAGGCAACAGGAAGTTGAATGAAAACAAAAATTAAAGCAAAAAAACAAAAAAGCTTTACATACAGTTATACAAAGATCAAATTCTCACAAATAAATGAATAAAAAAACAAACAAACCACCAAAATTTGACGTTGCTCCACCATTGCCATGGCCAATTCGAAATCCACCACACATTCCACCCTTCACAGCCTGTGTTTTGGGCAAAGGATTTGAAAGCCTTGCTTTCACTTTCATCTAGCAGTTCATATGACAACAGTGTAATGCACTTAATTAATAATACAACAAGAGTTTAAAGATAAATTATGTCAAATATTACTATTCTCATGCACCTGCATATACACAGTCGTGTATACCTGACTGGTAAAAGCTAAATATATATATACATATATTTGTGTGTGTGTGGGAGGGGGGTGAACGTATACATCTACGTATTTATGTATGTTCTGTATGAATGTATAGATCAATTCATTTTAAGGACATTACAACACCCACCCACCACCCTCTTTTTCGGTGGTCTGTTTTAAAACCATGCAATCAACCATTATATCGTTCCAATGTGCCCGTCCCTTATCAATCTCTGATGTATCATGTTTTCTTTTTAAGGTGCACACATAATTGAGAGAAAAAATAAACAAGAAAATAAATACTTCAAATAAGAAATACCTTCCCATCACCCAGTTGTGAATTGTTTATACCAGCAATACTAGCAACAGCAGCTTCATGGGTAGAGAAATCAACAAATCCAAAATCCTTTCTCTTGGCTGTTGACATATTCCGGGCCAGGACAATTCGTGCAATCTCCCCATAACCTTTAAGCTGCTCTCTAACATGGTCTTCATCCCAGTGAGGCGGAAGCCCATCAAGAAAGATTGACTTCACTTGGGCCATGACTGCTGGGTCAGGCTCACGTAAAGGTTCAGCAAAAGCTACTTTGGCAGTTCTCTCAGGGTGGCCAAAAACAACATCAGGCTTTTGAAGCCTCTTGTAAGCAAGCATGGCCTCCGCATGGCAAGAGAACTCAAGGAATGCAAAACCCCGGCTCAACCCCTCATGCTGAACATCTGGAACAAGAGTGATGTTTTCAACACCTTCCACATCGTATTCTTTCAACTTCTGTTTGATCTGTCATTGAATTTAGTATCAAGAATCAGTACAGAAGCTAAGAAATAAATATTTAAATAGCAATTCTTTGATACCTACAGCTTCCTTAGTCCATGTATTGCAGATATTACCCAGAAACAACGAGTCATTGTCCTCACTGGGTGCAGTTCCGCACCGCTTTCCATGAATCTGTAGACAATAAGGAATTAGAATGAAAAGTGTAAATGTGCAAAACAAAATGTATTGAATAGTTACATACAACAGGGTTCTTCATTTCTGACAAAGCCCGCTGTGCATGCTCCTTATTAGCGAACTTCACAAATGCATACCCCTTATTCTTATTAGTAGATGGATCCCTATGCAACCTAACTTCAACTACCTCTCCAATCCTCTCAAAGACCTTTCTCACATCTTCCTCCTCTGCATCCCGATCCAACCCACCGACAAATATCTCATGCTCTTTTTTAATCTTACGCTCCTTAGCAACAGCTGTTAATTCCCTGCATTCTTCTTCCAATCCCTCATTATATTCAGCAGGCTCCTCTGGATCATACTCAGCAGGCTCCTCCGGATCATCCTCAACAAGCTCGTCTTCCCCATGTTCACCAAGGTCCACTCTATCGCCGTAATCTTCAATTCCCTCATCACTCCCATACTCCTTCACAAATTGAGCATCTTCTTCACGGAAGTCCTCTATGACATTTTCTCCCATGTTAACAGGATCAACATTGGGTTCCTCGTTATTTCCAACACCTCTTGTATCCTCCTCTTTTTCCTCGATAACTTCCTCTCCGTCCTTTGCACCATCAGTTTCCTCATCCTCAGCTGATTTTGCAACCTCTTCAACAACAGGCTCTTCTCGCCTTACAGAATCTCCAACATTTGCAATAGCAGCTATTTGTACTTCCATTGCACTTTCTTCCTTCTTTGCAGATACACTAATATTTTCAGCAACTGGTTCTTCCACTTCCACAGAACTTTCAACAACAGTTTCCTCCACTTCCATAACAGTTCCTTCCTTCCTCGCAGAATCACCAGTGTTTTCAACAACAGGCTCCCCCACTTCTGTCACGGTCTCTTCATTCTTCCCAGATTCTCCAACATTTTCAACAGTGGCTTCCTCTAGATCCTCCTTCTCCCGAGATTCTTCAACTTTTGCCTTCACTGATTCCCCAGATTTGGGTGTCTGCGTTGTAACACCTTTTGCCGAAGTGGGCGTCTTAGCTCTCCCAGACATCCTCTTCACCACCTTTTTTGTCACCTTAACGACTTTTGTGCCTGGAGTCACCTGAGCACCATCACCTGATGCTTTGGGCTCCTCTGCTACTAGTTCAAAACAACGTAAGCTAAGTATGCAGCCCATAAATTACATATTACGATTTCAGTAGTAACATAAGAACGCCAATAAATACATACACGCACAATTAAACCTAATTGGACTATTCGATTAAGCTGATTTCTGTTAGTGAAATCAACAACCACTATAACACTAACGAATTACACTATATTTGTTTCATTCCACGGGGATCCTACCAGGGTGCCTTCTACTTCTAATAGGCCATGAACTAGATAAGAATCATTCTCAACGAGTCCACAAGAAGTGGAATCCAAACAGGACTTTCACCGAGAAACTAAAACCAGTACTCAAACAAACAATTAATCAATTAACAGAGTTTGATCATTACCTGATGACTGTTGGGGTTTCGAATCGGAACCCGTGCTCGGTGGGGTTGCGGTCTCGTTCTTCCTCACCGGCTTCGCTTTGGTGGCGGGGGGGCGCTTCGCCTCGGCGGATTTTGGAGTATCCAAACCCGCGCCCGAATCGGGAGGATTCGGAGGCGTTTTGGTCGCCGATTTCCTTGGTGGCGGCGTTTTCTTCGCAGTCGCCGGTTTAGGAGTATCCGAATTACGAGTTCTCATGCTGGTACACGGCAATCGGAAAGTGAAATTGCTCTCGGATTGAAGCTTGAAACCCTTAAATAATTAAATTTAATGGACAGGGTTTTGATGGAGAAGAGCTTGGTATATAGATAGTTGAAATGCGAGAAGATTGGAACTTCGGATGGGTAGTGTTGACGATTGCGTTGGAATCACCGGGTCCTCGAGGTTTAGCGGACATGGGCCTGTGGCTATTTTTGGGACACGACGGCCTGCATTATTAGATTTCATTTTCACCACTATTATCCTAACCAATATTAGGGATAAAAAAGGCTGACCGGCTAACCATCAATAGATAATCAAAATATGGATCTTTCGTTGGGAATTCTCTAAGTGCACTAACCATCAATAGATAATCACTTTTAAATACGGTTAGCAAAAATTGCTAACTGCCTAAGTAGTTATGGTTTTATGTTTTTTTCAAAACCGCTAACTGCCTCTCTCTCTCTCTCTCTCTCTCTCTATATATATATATATATATATATATATATGAAACATGTTGTTTTTAAACATCACCTAGGCACCACATTTTCACTCATACTAAGCACTGTAATTTGGTACAAGAGCATATACTCTTTATAAATTGACGTGGTAGTTATAAAAATTTATCAGTCAGCATTTTAACAGTTAATATTTTTCCGTTAAAAAAAATAAAATTATTTTTTTATTTTTTTTAACGAGTTACATATTTATTGATATAATAATCAAATTGGGCGAAATGCTTGATACAATGTTAAAGATATAATTTGAAAATAACAACCCAAACATTATCTATGACGCACACAATAGCTTATCAGGCTATTATAAGGTAATATCTATGAAATATCATCGTCCCAATCAGTTTTAAATTTACAAAAAATTTCGACAAATCATATCTCTATCCACTTCTATGTCATTTATTTCTTGGCTTTTTCATTTCCGTTACTAGTGTTTTATTAAATGCAATTTCCTTCGCTGCTTATAACATGATGACAATTGTTCTTTAGGCTTTATAATTCCTCCGTTATCGGTCTATGGTTTGCTTCAAGAAAAAAGAAGTGCTTCTATGTCGTTTATTTCTTGGCTTTTTCATTTCCGCTACTAGTGTTTTATCAAACACAATTTCCTTCGCTGCTTATAACATGATGACAATTGTTTTTTATGCTTTATAATTCCTCCGATATCGGTCTATGGTTTGCTTCCAGAAAAAAGAAGTATAAGAAAACAAATGACCGACCGAAAATCAAATCCATTATTCTTAAGGATTAATGAAAACAAAACTTAACTAAAAGTATATTTAGAGAGAAGACATTATTATTTAAAAACAACGAAAATACAATAACAACAAAAACCCAACACAACCTCACACGTTTCATACGCCACCCTCGGCTAGCTATTCATTGCTAGAAAGTACCCCGATGACCATTGACACATGCGCTCCAGTCGATCTACGGTGGATACGAAAAAAGGGAGGAGAATGAAAAAAGAAGCAGGTAGGAGAGAGTTGTAATTCTCTTTCCCCCCACTCTATGTATTTCCTTAATGTAGTTATTATTGTCACATTTTAGAAAAATTATAATAAAATTGATAGTATTTTTAGCATGGAAAATGATTGTTTTCTTATTGTATTTTTTTTAAAAAAATTTTATATTTTTTAAATTATCATTGAGTTTGTGAGCTTATTCTCTTTTGGTCGGTAAGCAGAACCATTTCATATCACTTAAAATAGTTATATTTCCTATTTTAGCTATTAATTTTTTAAAGAAAACCATTGATTCGAAAGAAAGTTTTTTTTTTTTTTCTCATTATGCTTATTGTAATAGCGGGTCAAGTCGAGACGTTGTACCCGAAACCCATCCGGAACCAATTATATTTTTTATACCGTACTTAAGTTAGCAAAAAATCGCTTGCAGAGTCCGTTCTTCACCTTCCATCCGAAGAAGGCGATGATCGGACGCAGCTACACGACACAATAACATCTCTTGAGCGACGCGTTTCGATCGCAACCTGAAAGCACCACCTGGCAGCCATGGGTGCCTCAGACTCCACACTCTCAAGCTCACAGGTAGCTCTTCAACCACACCTAAATTTCCAAGATTACCTCCACTAAATGCATGCTGTTTAAATTCATCGCTAATTTGTTACATTAACGTCTTGTTTCACTGCACGCGAAGAAGCTGGCCGACGAAATCTCCACCGTATCCGAACAATCAGAGATCGCAGATCCCATCTTAGAGACGCTCAAATCCCTCAAAGTAGTATGTCTTCGAATGCATATTTTCAAATTTGTGTTTTGTTAATAGGGTTTTGGTATTTATTAATTAAGTATTTTAATGAACAAGGAAAGTGCTACCTTAGGACGTTGTGACAAATGATTCGAATTTGGACTCTGAAATTTTTTTGTTTCTAAGTTATTTTGGCTTATAATTTGTAGACAGCACCAATACTGACGGCACCACCGGCGGAGAGTAGCTTGACTGACATATTGGTGAGGAAACCTTCGTCTTCTTCGGTTCCAGGTGTGCTTCTTTAAGAGGATATATTGCTCAAATTCTACTATTTGCTGATTTGTAATTACTGTCTGTAACTCTTGCTTGTTTTTAGAGCCACATGTTAATGGCATAACTAGACAAGGAAGTTGGTTCTGCGAGGAAAAACCAGGTTGTAGTCCTTACAAACAAAAACCCAGGAATCTAAATTTCAAAATAACTTCAAATTAGAGCTTTATTGTTTTAGGCAGATTCTAATTCTTACTGAAGCAACTGATATCAGAGGCCCCCAAGTTGTGGTAATATCATATAGGGTTACTGTCTAGCACATATATGGTCTCACTGAAACCTGTTAATGGTGCATTGGATGGGTGGCTAAATGATAGGAAATCATGATGGTTAATTTTAAGTTTTCCTCTTTTTATTTTTTTTAACCAATTTTTCAGTTTTCACTTTAGGAGCTCCTCTGCCTTGTTCTCATATTCTATTTTGATTGGGAACAAGAAAAGTTGTTCTTATTAGAACTTTAGTGTTCCTGTATCTAAATTGAGTATCAATTTTATAGACTCATAACCTGTTGCTGGTACTGAATAGATGCAGAAATGATAATGGTTTCTTGTTTCTAACACCAATGTATTAGAGGACTAATGATTCTTTTTACAAGGATGGGGCCTGAATTCAGGTCACGCATGGAAAAAGCTTTATTCTAGAAGTCCAGCTGAAGCTGGCAGCTCATTAGTAAAAGGAGGGGATAATGGAGGATCAAGACAAGGATATTTCTGACTTTGAATTTCTTGCAAATTGTCTGTGTGATAAGCTTGGCAGAAGTGCTTTCAATCACCATCTCCATAAAGGCAGCCCCTTCCCTCCCTCATTTCTTCCCTTATTTTTCATTGTGAAGATGAGAATTTCTGGAATAAAAACCTCCTTGACAATATTGTCCCCACTACATGCCCCTCTCACCCCCTCCCCAACCCACCCAGTTGCACATCTGCCCAATGTGGATGTTCTTATCCATCTTAAGTTCTTAACCATCATGTGTAAGGGTTTTCGTCATTTATGTCTGAATTGTTCACTTATTATGGGTCACAAACATTAACAAAGAGCCACGATGTCACATCTTGCTAGAATACATTTATGATTTAAATGCAAAACATTGAAGAAACTTAATCATTGTTGTCGTTTATCTCTATCCCATGCACCAACTGACCACAAAATGTTTAAGCATCCTGGTTCCATGAATGACTTTTGGGGTATTTATTTCCTCTTAGTTAAATTGTTGCAATGCTATTTATAACTTTTTAAGCTGGAAACAGTTCAGTTGTGAAGCTAATTCATTATTCTTTTCTATGTTTGAAATAGCTACCGTAGATCCGAAGGTGCTGCTGGAGCTCTTCTCTATGTACCGTGATTGGCAGGATGCAAAGGCTCAAATGATTAGCAAAAAACAGGTTTGACTTAGAAATTTTTTGAGTTCACTAGCAGTTTAACTAACGAGAAGATGACTTCAGCACTGCGCAAGGCATGTGATAGATTAGATCTGCAATGGATCCTTAAGATCCTAAATCGGACGTGCCACGTGGATCTGCAATTGGATTAAAATTCAAGTTTGTTTCTGATACTATGATGATGGGATTCAGATCTGCTTCAGAAACAAATAATTTTGATCTAATCTAAGATCCTTGTAAAAACTCGGATTCTGGCATGTTCACAATTAAATTCAATTTTATTCCAAGATTTGCTGATTTTGAACTTCTTTAACATGTAGCTTGGTCATCAATTATGGAGGTGAAAAAGTAAAAATGGTCAGTCAACCATCGTAACATGGTTCAGATCCACTGGCTGGATCAAAACTACTTTTAGACTCTCACGGAAAAAGCTTTTGTGCCAGTATTCAGTCTTGTTAAGTACTGGCATCACATTAGGGAAATTAACCCGTTTCCTGTTCTTATTGCTTTATGAAAACTATGATTTTTTTTTTTGTTGGTCCTACATTCAGCTTAATTTGGGAATAATTGTTGCAGGAAGAGATAGAAAACAAGATAGAAGTTGCAGATGCTTTGGCAGTTAAACTTCTACAACGTTTTAATTATTCAGTGTCGGCAATGAAGTCAACTTCACAACATTTATCAGGAGGTAATTGATTAGTCAAAATCTCACTTTGTGAATAGTTCAGTTGCTCACAACAAACAAATGCATTGTGGAATCAATTGATGGAGGGGGAATCTGATGGACCCAGTGAATGGCGAATCTCAGTTCCATCTTGCATGGGGTCCATTGTTTTACATCTTAGGAATTAGGAAGGAAGGACAGATTAACCGGGACTACTGCTTTGCACATGCTTCTGCTCTCTAATTATTATGGAGATCTATTGACTTTTTGCCTTGGGAAAATGCATGCAGTTCATGCATTGCAGGTGGAGATTGGGGAGCTTAAAGGAAGGTTAACGGAGGTTATTAGTAACTGTGATGCATTGTGCAAGAGAATTGCTTCTGAGGGGCCAGAATCTCTTCGGTCATCCATCAAGCCATTTGCAATTGCCACTGCCGACTCAGAAATCAGCCCTGGTTCTTCTTCTTTGCCAAAAGATCTGACCAAAACTCTGCCATCGACGGAAGCCAAGTTGGACTCATAGATACTTTTGTTCCCGTGTATAGTCAAAAGATTTTCATTGATTGAGATTGAAGTAAATCCTTAGTGGCTAACCAGAACAGCTTTATCATACATGTCTGACTGATATTTGGACGACTCTTGTAAAAATCTCAATGAAGCATTCATCATATGAGACAAAAAGGTTATTGACTCTCGTCACTCTCAGGCATTTACAGTTTTTTTTTTTTTTTAGTCAAAGCGGGAGAAGGGGGAAAAGGGGCATTTACGGTTTATTCACTCTTAAAAAAAGATAAAAATGAAAAACTAAAGGACAGTGAAGGCAACGGGAAGCCCCACCCAGATTCATTGCACTTCGCTTTCTTTGGGCACAATGACAGGTTCGCTCTGTTGATACAAGGCCAAAGCTTTGTGAAAACTGAATTTGCTGAATGAATATTTCTTTTCAGACGCATCATGTGACTTATTTAATTTTGCTTTTTTGAATTTATTGCAGAGAGATATGATGAACATTGAACAACTTCCATTTCTCTCAAATCGATATGATCATATCCGGGATACCCAAAAGAGCCTCACTGTTCAAAACTGCCAAGATCTCAAGCTTCCCCCATACGAATATGATTCGATAAACCCAAGAAGAAGAAGAAGAATACCAGAGGAACAAGTATGGATTTTGATAGAATCAAATCAATGGGTGCTTACAGAAAATCAAACAATGCATAACTTAACAAATTAATAATAGCTTAAAACACCATAACCACATAAATTACGGAATCAAATACTATTGAGCTCTTTGAAAAAAGCACATTATAACCCAAAAGCCCAGTAGATTGAGATCTGAACCAAAAAATGATAGCCCCATGATTAGGGCTGTTGCTGGGCATCCATGTACCCTGCATCCACGAGCACCTTCTCCCTCTTGGCCAACTCAACGTCCTCGTCCACCATCATCTTCACCAACTGCTCGAACCCCACCTTGGGCTTCCAACCAAGCACCTTCTTGGCCTTGCCGGCGTCCCCTTTCAGATTGTCAACCTCGGCGGGTCTGAAGTAGCGCTTGTCTATCACCACGTGGTCCCTCCAGCTAAGCCCCACATACCCGAACGCCACCTCCAGGAACTCCTCCACCGTGTGCGAATCCTCCGTGGCCACCACGTAGTCGTCCGGCGCGTCCTGCTGCAGCATCATCCACATCGCCTCCACGTAGTCCCCAGCGAAACCCCAGTCCCTCGAGGCCTGCAAATTCCCCAGGAAGAGCTTGCTCTGAAGCCCGATCTTGATCCGACCTACGGCCCGCGTGATCTTCCGGGTCACAAAATTCTCGCCCCGCCTGGGCGACTCGTGGTTGAATAGTATCCCATTGCACGCGTACAGCCCGTAGGCCTCGCGGTAGTTCACGGTGTACCAATGAGCCGCGCACTTGGAGGCGGCGTAAGGGGACCGGGGATGGAACGGCGTCGTTTCCGACTGGGGAGGCGGCGTCGACCCGAACATCTCAGACGACCCGGCCTGGTAGTACTTGATGTGGGTCCGATCAGTGGCGGCGATATGCGACCGGACGGCCTCGAGGAGGCGGAGGGCCCCAGTCGCCACAACGTCGGCCGTGTAGTCGGGGATCTCGAAGGAGACAGCCACGTGGGACTGGGCGGCGAGGTTGTAGACCTCGTCGGGGCGGATCGTGTCGAGCCATCGGCGGAGCGAGGACGCGTCGGTGAGGTCAGCGTAGTGGAGCTTCATGCGGGCCTTATGCGCGTTGTGTGGGTCGATGTAGATGTGGTTGATGCGCTGGGTGTTGAAGTTGGAGGACCGCCGGATCAGCCCGTGCACCTCGTACCCCTTGTCCAGCAAAAACTCCGTCAGGTACGAACCGTCCTGCCCGGTAATCCCAGTAATCAGTGCTACTTTGCGCTGTAGAACGGCTTCGCCGTTGGTTGTGGATCCGGATCTGGGATTGTCGGTCTCGGATGCCATTATTGTTTGATCTTGTCTGGTCTGAGGAAAATGAGAGATGGGAGTGATGTGAATCGAAGGTGGTGGTGGTGGTGGCGTTGGAGGATTTAACGGTGCTTTAAACAATGGTACGCGCTTTTGAAGTTAGTCGAGTGAGGCCAATGGTGGGCTGCCACCTCACTGGGGTCAACCTGAGGGGAGGGAGAACTGGACGTGGTTAATGTGTTCTATTATTGACTTTTTTAGCCTTGGGGCGTCGGTGCGGTGAATGGTGATTGGTTACTGCCCGCGGGAGGGGTTTTCTTGCGTGCTAATTAACATTGGGCCAAGTTTTAAGCCCAAATTTGTATCCCTTTGAACACCAAAACTGGACATTTATCCGAGCTCTATCCAGAATGTGCTCCACTATCCTTTGGATGTATGTATATCATACACACTCTCGCTCATATATTTTTAAGTGCATATTTTCACATTATTGTTAAAATCACTACTAGGGATGGATCACTATTGGAGGCTTTAATAATGATTTTTGCTCTCACGTAAGGAATGAGAGTGGGAGTATGTATAACATTTCTTTATTTAGAAGGAGTAATGTTACATACTATACTCTTAAGTCATCTCATTATATTGGGTTGATGTGACGGTACTCACTAATTCTTGAATGTTTTTTTTTTCTTCTTTTTTTAACAATGACTTATCTAAGGGCTTATGGACATTATCACATCAACCTAGTATGACAGCCTAGGGGTGTAGTATCTAGCATTACTCATGCTAAAAACTATATTTTTACCCCACAATTTTTTCACAATGTTGCTGTAACGGTTTGTCACTTCAACATTATGAAATAATTGTAAAATAAAAATGTACTTTCTAATATTACTAAATGCATAATTTTAATGCAATGACTCTTTTTGAGGCATATATATATAACTTGAGGTACTCATCTTTAATTGATACATAAAAATATACAAGTTGTCATTGTATCTTCTAATGCGTAATGGCATTCATTGTTGTAAATTTGTTGGGGGCACCAAATGTATTGAAGACACTGGTTGGGCTTCAATAGCTCTTTTAAGACAATTCTAGTTAGAACACGCATTCTTTTTATTTTGTTATGGTACACATATTTCAATCTCAACAAACTTTCTTAGAGCTACTTATCTTTGATTGACGATTGATGGTTGTGTTCACATAATAAGCATAGATGTTGTGGACAATTCAAAATCAATTGAGCTAAAAAACACATCTATCCTAGCTCTATATAGAATGTGGTCCAATGTCATTTGGGTGTATGTGTGTTTATTCAAAATTTGAATTCCATGACTCTTTTGGGGCATCTCTTATGTAACTTTAATCTTTAATTATTTATTTTGATGGTTGTGTTCATGTAATGACATCATTGTTGTAAATTTTTTTGGGAACTACATGTGTTGAAGGACACTTATTGGACCTCAATAGCTCGCTTGAGAAGGTTCGGGTTGGATTCAAATATAATTGAAATTAGATCCATTAAAATTATAACACATTAGAAAATGTTTTATAAGTTGATTCATTGGAAAAGTATGCCGGTTATCACTTCACTTCTAGGCATTCATCGTGGGCATGCAAAAGTATGCCGGTTATCACTTCACAATGCACACAAAATGTAATTTCTCCAAGAAATTTATAATTTTTATTATTATTTAAAAATCAATTGGTTGAAACTATTTTGATGTAAAGTATTTATAGTTAAAAAATATTTTAAAAAATTGCTGATTTTATTATTTGACTGATGTCTTATAAACTCCATAAAGAAACCAACCATTGTATTGTCTACGCATTAGCCTAAAAGCAACTGTTGGCTAAATGATTCTCCAATATTATGTAAAAAGACTAACAGAGGATAGTAATACGTAATAATTTAAATTATTTTTGGTACGTTGAATGTACTTACATTATAACTGAATTTCTTAAAATACCTTTATAATACAATTATACTTTATTTTTCTTTATCTTCTTAA
Organism: Corylus avellana; assembly: GCF_901000735.1. Classification (NCBI taxonomy): domain Eukaryota; kingdom Viridiplantae; phylum Streptophyta; class Magnoliopsida; order Fagales; family Betulaceae; genus Corylus; species Corylus avellana. Next base: position 1,933,898 of record NC_081542.1, on the reverse strand, counting down.
CATAAAAATTATGTTATAACTATTTTTTAAAACATAGTCATCAACAATATAATACAATTTTAATTTTAATTTTTATATTCTTTTTTTCTTTATTTTTTAAACCTAAACAATTAGGGGTGGGTATCGGTTCGGTTTCGTCTGAAAAAGTCATTATCAGTCAGTTAACTGAAATTATCGGTTAATTCACTGATAGCATTTCGATAAGAAAGTATTTCAACAATTTCGGTTAATTTCGGTTGGTTAATCAGTTAACCGTGGGCCTTTTTAATTAGGCCAATGATATTTTTAAATGAGTCAAAAATTGGTTGTTTTGAGGGCTCAAAATGTTTTTTTTTTTTGGTGGGGGGCTAACAAGCCCAAAATAACATATTGAACATGACTTTTTGGGTTAAGATGAATCTTGGCGGCCCAAACAACAACTTTTATGTACAGGCCCGGAGCTTTAACAAAGATAAAGAGCTTTAAAGAGTATAACACTTTTCTAAAATATATTTTCAATTAAAAGTTATTTATGTTCTCATGGTTTTAAATGTTAACAAATTGGCTACAAGCTTTAACGCAGGCCCAATATGGATTTTTTATACCGATGTTGTTATAAAAAATTTATACCGATTTTCGAACCACAAAAGTTAGTTGATGGTTAATTTTGATTCGGTATTCGTTGATAGGCGATTGGTAACCGGTGGGCGGTTAATTTGCCCACCCCTAAAAACGATTATGTTATTTATTTTTTATTTTTTTTTTCAACAAGAATACCAATAAGATGGGAGAGAGAGGTGGCCGGCCACCCCTTGTGAGGAGAGCCTAGCACTAACCCCTCTTTTATTTATTTATTTTATATATATATATATTTATAATAACTCAAAACTTCTCATTAACATAAAAATCAAAACCGAGCAAATTGCTAGAGTCTTGCGATATTAGCGATACAAGATAGATTTGTAATTTGGACGTGTCACATATCATTAATTTAGGCCATTTAGCGCTGATGACGGAATCGGGTCAAAAGCGGATCCGTGATGGGTCAGATGTCGGTTTTTCTGTAATATTGGAATGCCGACTAGGGGCATATCAAACCGCATGGGAGTCGGATTCCCACTACGACACCTCAATTTAAAAAGTCATGAAACTCTAGAAGCAGCGAAACGCCAGCGTAAGCAAACCCATTCACAGCGCGTACGTACGCCAGCGAAGCAAATCACAATAATCCCAAACGCTATATATATTGACAGCACTGGTTTTAACCTCAGATCCACAAAAACGCGCCGTCAGAAGGCTCCCGAGAGTAATCGAAGGCCAGCATAAAAATCGTTTAGTATTGACCAAACGAGGTGTCTAGGGTTCCAAATACGCCTTCTAGAGGCGCGTTTTTAGTGTCATTGTGTTCACTCTTCTTCTTCTTCTTCTTCGTAAAGGTCTAAGAACCGGATTTAAGATCTAGGGTTTTCAGATTGCATCACTCTTCTTCTTCTTCTTCTTCTTCTTCGTAAAGGTCTAAGAACCGGATTTAAGATCTAGGGTTTTCAGATTGGATTTGATCGTTAACTGTAGATTAGGGTTTCGAATCTCGGTTATAAATCTGGTTATTGTTGGGTCAATTACTGGGATTTAGTGATAATCGAAGCGGAAAAAATCTGAGATATTAATATGAAGCTGTCGAGGAAATGGAAGAGGGTTTCTTGGGCTCCTGGAGTTGTGCTTTGTCAGGTATAACCGCAATATCTCTGATCGAAGTTTTGATATATATTTTTTAATTTTCGTAAATAAATTCAATCAAAGTTTTATACCAAGAATCTAATCCGATTCAACTATATGTTTATATGTTGATTTGATTGGATGCCAGGGGATTTACAACTGAGAAAACAGTCACTGATCAGATTATTGCAATCCGATTTTTGTTTTCCTTATAATATATAGATATTTTTTTGCAGGTTTTCCTTATAATATTTGATTGGTGTATAATCAGTATAATTTTTCGTCTATACTATTTTTTTTGTAGGCTTTTCAACGATAATCTGTTAATCTAGATTCTGGACAATTACTTCTAAAAGAACTGATTAGAATGATAGCAAATCAAAATTTTCAAAATAAAGGACAGTTTAATTGGTATGATTAATACCAGATTCGAGTGCAGAATTATTAAGAATTAGACTCGAGTTTAAGATCTTGTAAAATTTAGAGAAAATTTTTTCCTGACACAGCTTGGTAATAGTCAGAGATTGCATTGGTAAACAAGATTCAGGTTGTGCCATCAAAATATTTAGTTTCCGAATCTTATTGTTTATTAAGTAATCGTAATTGGATCAGGATCTCTAAATTTATTAGGATTACTTAAATTTTTAATCATTATTTTTTTTTTTATATATAAACCATGAAATGGAGCATTTCACCACCGGTCTGATTGGGGGGGGGTTGTGTTGTGTCTGCATTTGTGCCTAACTATTTTATTTCCTAACAATTAATGTTAAACATTTTTATCTTCTAACTATTTTATATTATAATTATTTTTATAACGTTAATGCGACAATTTCAACTAACTTTTAAATATAATTTAAGTTGGTTGAAACTCTCACATTAATATTGTTTGATAAAAATGTAATTTCAAGCATTACTCTTTTAATACCATTAATTGGCTAAAATTATCCATAGAAAGTTCCCACCTCCCAATTTTATCATCAGCCCCCAGAATGGAAATTGTCTATATTTTTTTTTGAAGGAAATTGTCTATATTCTTATCAAGGGCCTGTTTGCCGTCCCACAAAATATTAATGGCTCTGTTCGTACTTGTCTTTTAATGAAGAAATAGAATTATGAAATTCACAATTCATGAATCGTGACTATCATATGGGAAGCGGAAAAGGATCCTCTCCATTTCAAAATCCTTCTATTTCCTTTATTTAGTGCATTTTGAAGGATATTGCATTTAATGCACTATCATCATTAAAATTTTTGGACAACACTACCCTTCAAAATGCACTAAATGAAGGAAATGGAGGAATTTTGAAATGAAGAGGATCCGTTTCCATAGAAAGCGAGGTGCTCCACTAATACTTTTAAATTTGAGTAAAATTACAGTGATATTATAAATCCATGGGTCAAATAGTCAACATTTCTTAATTTGCAAGAATCGGGAATTAGTTTTTTCAAGAATCAATAATGGGGATCGGGATTTTCAAAGCTCCCACATGATCAAAGAATATTTTTTCTTAAAGGATCAAAGGATTTAACCATGACATTTGTGAATCAGTTATTGGATCAAGGAGAAATAGCTTATCTATTTAAATTGAATGTGTCACTGTTGGTGATATGTTTTTCTCCCTATTAAGCATTTTATGTATACCCCTTAATTATTAACTATAATATGGACTTGCCTCAAAAAAAAAAAAAAAAAAAAACTAACCCCTCTCCCCGAAAAAAAGGAAAACAAGAAAAAGAAAACTATTTTTATTTTTATTTTTTAAGAAAATAAAAAGTAGAGCAATATAATAAAAATGTACAATTATGAGTGTGTGTGTGTGTTTTTTTTATCAAAAAAAAAAAAAAAAAAATTCTATGCAAAATACCATCAACTACAACAGATTGTAAGATTCAACCTAACATATGGATAAGAAAAATAATAATAATAAGAAATGAATTGGTTGAATATTGATAACTTAATATGCTCTTGGCAACTGCTAACACCGTATAACCAATTGGAAAACAGTAATTTTAAGTAGGTTTTAATTTGAATTTGGATTATTGGGCACTTAACCCAGAAAATTCATATTGGGACCAATTGTTTTAAGAATCGTATCAACTTTCTCTTGATGTAGAGGACTTAATGGATAACATTGGTTAGTGAGAGATGGAAACTCCTTCACAATGAATGGTGCATTAAGGGAAATCCATCTCTTAGCTAATTAACTTAAAGACACATGCAATCAGACTTTATGTTTACAATTGTTTTGCCATGAAATTATGTTGGCATCTTCATTTTGTATGCATAACTAATGGACATATGGGTTGTTAAATTGTTTAACTGAAGATGTGGAGAGTTTTCAGCAAATATTGTTACATGTATTTTGAGTTTAGTGCTTTTGACTAATCATTTTCAGTTTCATCATATAATCATGTATAGCAACAACATATTGAAGATTTCCAGTTTATGGAATTATAGGAATTAAAAGGGACTGAAAAGGCCATCTTTGGATCAAAATGATTGAAAGTCCTGTTCTTGAATGTGAAGTTTTTTTTTTTTTTTTTTTACATATTCACACAAGAGGGGAAAGAGGGGGATTTGAACTTGAGACCTCCACTTTATAAGGCGTGATCCCCAGTCGATTGAGCTACCCCCTAAAAACTTGAATGTGAAGTTGTGATAGATAAAAAATCGATTATGGCTTTAGAAATAAAACATCATTAGTAATTTCATCTAATGATAAGAATTCAGATGGTCTTAGTGAATCCATATAGGGAGTGAAAATAAAGAAAAGGACATTAGGTATTTGGTACCCTATGTTCTATCTAATAGGAAGTTTTAAGATATAAAGGGAAGGAGTAGCTCAGGCAGATGATTATGTTGCTAGCTTATTTATAGGTAGACCATTTGTCAACTGATTGGAAGTTATGAGGTGTATTTTCGTTAGCTTGGCTTTTTGACTATGAAGTATGTTACTTTTACTGCCATTTAGGCTCTGGTACTGCTGAAAGTTGATATTGGATAAGAAAATTTTAGGAAACGGCTTACCTTGGTTGTTGATTTTGTCAAGTTATTATTGTAAAGCTCGGTAGATGCTTTACTGATGTTTGCTGTGTTCCTTTTCTTTTCACCTCAGACTATATTTTATCATTTCTCAATGTATGGTAGATGATTTACTCACCATGATTTCCTCATGTCCTTTTAAATCCCTATGACAAGCTATATTGATTTTTCAGATTGAGGTGTCATGAGCTGTCTTGCCATGAAACTCAACATCTTGTCAAGAAAAAGGGTAATAACTGGGATTAAATAGTACCGGGATGATTTGTAGCTTGTGGGACTGGAAATTATGGGGACTCTTTTTGCTGAAGTCATTTGACATTTATTTTTCTTTTATGGTTGTTTGGCATTGTAACATTATCATTTTATCAGCGCTGAATTGCTAAGGAACGAAATATTCTTTATCCCAACCTTGCTGGTTGTGGCATTTTCTTTTGATTTTTTTTGGAGGAGCCACCATCTTGTTTGTTAATATGGTACTCATAATTTGTCGAATGATATTTAGTACTGCTAGCTAATTTCTAGTTTTAAATAGGTAAAGTTGTTTTCATCTGAGGATTGTCCTGCAAAAGTTGGCATGAAATCTGAAGATCATCTTCAAGCAAAGACATCATTGCATTCTAATCGTATGGAATCTAATGATTTACCACCTGGGTTTGAATGCGGTTCCTTTGAGAATAATTTGAAGAAAGAGCTTTCCCACATCCGTCCAATTAAGTGGAAATGCCCTCCCAATGTAAGCTTATGTTATATTTTTGTTTAAAGTATATATCTTGTCTGGTGCCCATGTCATGAGAATACTTTATGTTTCAAATTTCAATTTCCTGCATATAGTTATGGTTTTTAATTGGTTTAAACCATGCTTTTCTTTTACCATATATGAACAGTTTGGTATTGGTCACAACTGGCAAGTCGTAGCTGGTGAAGAAAGCACAGAGGTTGAGGCTCAAAACTTAAGGGAAACGAGAGTGCTGGAAGCTGTTTATCCACGATCTTCGGCCATTCCTCCTAGGTTGATCTTACATCTAATCTCTGCAAGTTTGTTTTTAACTTTCCTTCCCTTCCCTTCCCTTTGGCTCAATTATTTTTTGAAAAAAAAAGAAAAAAAAAAAAGAGTTTCTTTTGAACCTTCCTGTTGTCTTCTATATTGCTGTGTTTGATGCCTTTCTTTTCTATTCTTCTTTTTCCCTTCCAGTCCCTCGGTTTTTTTGGACATAGAACGTGAACATTATGATGATAGCCTCACTCCTCTAGTTCCCCTAACACCTATTGAAGAAGATGAAGCTGCCGACATACCATCTGATTTGACAGTACCTGGGAACAATCCTGTTTGCTCACTACCGGTTGCATTGCCCCAAGGGCTAGTGGCATCTGGTGCTCTAGCGGCATCTACCAGTGAAAAACCAGCGCTTGGAAGTTTACCTAGTATAGGCGCGGACCCTGTCGCCGCCGCATCTACTGCCTTGGCCGCAATCCTGAAAAGCAAAGAGCAGGGAAGCTTGATCGATACCGATTTGCTCATTAATATCCTTAGTGACCCAAAAATGATCCAGAAATTGATTAATGATCATCAATCACTAGTGAGCACAGTGAGTGCACCGGAAACTGCAACTGCACGGGCCAATATGGTAAGTGCACCTTCAGGAACTGCACCCATGTATGCGTCAAAACCTGATATGAAAGGCCATGGTAAGGGGAACTTGTACCAAGCTCTCAATGGGGTACGACCTCCCCAACTGGAGACTGGAATGAAGCAGGTAATTCCATCAGCCACCTTGTCGTTCCCAAAACCCAACCTAGTCCTTTCGACTAAGCCGGCAAATGGAAATATTTATACGGTGCCAAATCAGGCGCGAGCAGCTTATACAGCTCCAATATCTAGTCACACTTTCATGGAAGCTCAAGCTGTTAAGGATACCAACTACTATAAGAACCTGATTAGGCAACATGGAGGAGAAAAGCAGGAAACTCAGGAACCTATGCATGCACAAAATGGTAATCACTTGAAAGACTTGAAAATGGTACAAAACATAAATGCAGGAGAAGTGAAACCCAAGAGTAAAAAACGTTGCTTATACTTTAATGGCCCAAAGGGGTGTCGAAACGGGGTTAGTTGCCCTTTTCAGCACGATGTGTCGTGTCAGTGGAGGACTGGTAGCATTCTAGAGGTCCCGAGTGCGAAGAGAATGAGACTGGGTGGGGAAATAGTGTAGCCGAGGGTTCTTCCACTCAACTTCTTTGGGTTCTTTTGCACGCTTTGTTTTGACTCTATAGTTTGTACATAGAACTTCATGGAGAGAGAGAGAGAGAGAGAGAGAGAGAGAGAGAGAGTGAGTGAGAGAGAGTGAGTTTCACATATAATGAGGAGAGAGAACCCCCCTTCATTTTGTATCTCAAAAAAAAAAAAAGAGAGAACGATAGTTTGACTTTGACAGGTTGAAATTTAATGAGAAAATTAATCAAGTTTTCCTTTTATCATCTTTAGTTCCATTTAATTGGACAATCAAGCTTAAATATAATAATATATTCATAGAAGCAATGCTATACTCAACCCACTTTGTTGATCTAACAGTGCCACATCAGTGAGTAATTTTTAACATTTTTCTATTCATAAATAAGCTAGTGAGCCTCAATTCCATAAATAAGCACTGTTTTTAATTTATTAATATCTATATGAGGTAAACATTAAATACAATTTGCCATATATAAAAGGTAGATTACTTTAATTTATAAAAATGAAAAATGAGAAATTAATCTATTTAATTAACTGAACAGTATAATCAAAGACACTATTCATTAACATGAATTTATGAAGCAATACAAAGTTTTTCGCATTGATATCTACTTTTTATGAAGAAATAGTTTATTAACCAAGTACCCATAAACAAACTTGAGCCTTTAATAAACCAAGTTTCATTATGTAATCTTATTGATGATTTCGACCTAAACTCGTACTTGAAATAAAATAAATAAACCAATAAACTTTTAAGGGAAAGTTTCTAATAAGTCCCTTAGGTTGATTGGACTCAATTCAACCTAATTATAGGGGTGTTCATGCGATTTTTATTAATTGCTTTGTAATTGTTAACTGTTAGCGGTTAGTGGGTTTTTGAAAACTGCTAACCCCTAACCGCTTTTTTAATATATATATATATATATATATATATATATATATAAGTGCAACCTATATGCTTGTTAAATAGTATATATTTTGATGCCAAAAGGGACATAAAAGGCCAAAAAGGGCAAAATAAGCCCAAAACTGAAAATTGGACCAAAAGGTAAGAAAAAAAAAGAAGAAGGTGAAAACAAAACATTTAAAGTGAGCCAAAAAAAGTAGTTAGTAAAAAAAGCGGTTAGCCGGATGCGGTTAACCGCTAACTGGGCGGTTAGTAAAATGTATTAACCGCATAAACGGTTGCGGTTAGCGGTTTTTGACAGGTTGAGGTGATCATGTGAGCAATCGCACGATCACCCCTACCTAACTACAATCCATCCCGGCTAAAACCAAGGTCATTTGTAGTTGCTCACATGAGCCACCAACATAATTGATTACAATCGATTACAATTGAGTCACTCGTGAATGTAAAAGACCTAAAAGTCCCACAAAATTTAACCACACAAAATGAAATGAAAAAGAACTATTTTATGGTCTATATTATATTTTACATATAACATCATTAACCTTTCAGTAATAAGATTCTCTCTATTTCATGTAAAAAAAAACTATTTTGTAGCCTACATTAAATTTTATAGATTTAATGATATATTTGTTACCATATGGTCAATACGTTGCCACATTATTTAAAAATTTTAAATGACGTAATTTTTAAACCATAAAATAGTCTTTTTCCATTTCACTTGAAATGGAGAGAATCCTGCCATACCGAGGAAGAAGTAACAGTTCTCTATGATCAAAACACACGCTCAAAGATGAAGGCAAACGCTTTTGTCATTGACATAAAACCATCACAAACCACAACCAAGAACCCGAAAAAGTAAATGTTAGAAGAAACAACACAATCCCGCCAAGCACATTGGTCGGACCAGTCTTATAAGTACCAAATCATCAATGAGTAATAAGATGGTCATGTTGCTCTCACCAGGAGCAAAACAAATTTGAGAAACAGAAATATGTTCCCTCAGCACACTGATTAATGTTCAAATATGCCCAAATGTTTCTCCATGAGCTATCAACCAGTTCTCATGATGATGTGGACTCCACTGTCAGTATCCACAATGTCACTTAGCTCACTGACCTTGAGGGCATATGTTGCTTCTTCAAAAGGCTTCTGCATCTGGCCCCGGCCAAAGGGACCTGCAGCAATATTTAACATACAGTTTTGTTTAGACCAGTGTACATTGTGACGATATCCAATTCAAATGAATCATGATATAAACACAAGTAATGATATTTAGTAGATTGGTATACGATTGTCATACATCTGGGATGATGTGACAGTGAAAATCAATCCTTAATTTTTTTTTTTTTACAAGAGCTAGTCTAAAGACTGATTTTCAATACCACATCGTCAAATTGTATAACAGCCGAATATAAGTTTGCTAAATATCATTAATCTATAAACATGGGCAACCTCCATTAGTATTATGCAACAATTAAAATTATATCAAAGAGACTTAAAAGCAGAAAGATTCTTCATGGGCATTAAAAATTACTTCAGAGAAGGTATATGTCCCATGTGCAAGGTGCACTTAGGATTTCCTCTCTCTCTCTTTTTCACCATCATGCAATAAGTACAAACATAATAATACGCATTAACACAAATAAATGGAAAAAGAAAAGCAACAAGCAGAGGCCTAAATGGGCGAGAAGGTAGAGATTAAAGGAGATAAGTCACGAAAATCAAATGATATCAGAATTAACAACTAGAGGATCATTCTCACAAGTTTTTGATACATCTTGATAATGCTTAATAAAAGGGATTTCTGAAATGAAGGTTGCCACAGAATTATAGACCATATTTGCATACAATAACATTGTCAAGCTCCTACATTCAAACCAAAAATTTCCAAAATCCTCCGCCAAAAATGAAAAGGAAAGATATAAACTAAAATAGATTATATGACTGAACGATTTATATAAATACAGAGAGCTTATGGGAAAGATTTATAAATTTCACAAAATCCCCTTTAAAAAATGAAAAGAAGGAAAGATGTAAACCAAACAGATTATATGACTGAAAACAAGTTAAACACAGAGAGCTGCTGGGAAATGCTGTTGGTACGAAAGAAAAACCAAGAAATGTTAGCATGATTCCCAAGTTAAATGAAAAGGTTGATGGATGAAATTGAAAGAGAAGTCATATTGAAATCACCAAATGCCATGACACAGGCACCTAAGCATTTGAAAGGAACTGTCGGTACCTTAAAAAAAAAATAGAACACAGAAATATACCACTAAAAAAGCCTATTTCCATTGAACTTTAACCTCTAAAGTCTAAACTACATCAAGCAAAAGATGCAAAATTACAAGTAAATCATTCATTCTTCCATGCAAGCTATAATTTGCACATTTTTTTCAGGGGCCAATTGAGAACATTCCAACACTCGACCTCTACTCCACAATGACTGAAATTACCATCAGGCCAAGATATTAGTAGCGCGATTCACACAACTTAACCACATGAAATTCAACAGCTAAAATGGAAGGTTTTGAAACAACATAGGGGAAGACATGGCTGTCTTATAATATTGTTGATGACATTAGACACAAATCTTCACAAGGAAGAACCCAAATGCACATCCAAATTTCATCCCTACTGGTCTCTATTTTTTATTTTTATTTTTCAAAACAAGTCATCACTCATAATATTTGTCACTCTCAAGAAGGAAGTCCCATTTCTCTGCTTTCCTTTGTTATCCACTCATCTTTCATCAAGGTTCCATGCCCTTGGTTTTGTCCGCATATGATACGTTATAAGGCACATTACCGTAAACTTGCTTCTTTGATTCCTCCTAAGATTTACAAGTTTTTCACTGCTTCTAATGGTTTACTTTCTAAACACTGCAATCAAGTCTTTCGGTAAACTTTAAAGTAAAACTTCAATCACTCTCTCAACCTATGAGAAAATAGTTTTTAAACCCAAGGCTTATCACTGTCCACTTTCACTGTTAAACACTCCATTATTTCCTTTTTCTCACCTACCAACCACAGCCTCAATTATCATCCCTATATCCTTAACACAAAAAATATTAATCTAAACACTACAATCAAGTTTGGTCAAGCTTTCAAGGAAATCTTTAACTCACGGTCTCAACCAATTAGAAAATTGTTTTTTAAACCAAGCCTTATTACTGTTAAACACATCGGCACTCCATCAATTCCTTTTTCTCTCCAACCAAACGCAGCGTTTAATCATCATCCCTATATCCTCAATTCTAACAACGATTAAAACAGAGAATATCGAAGCAAATCAAGTATCGCCAAACCCTAAATAAGCAAACCTTTGTCTTTGATTGGACTTTCTATAGAAGCAAACATAGAGTCAACAAAAAACTGACCGAGATCGCCGCCGCGCTTGGCGGAGCTGCAATCGGAGAAGCGAGAGGCAAGGTCCTCGAACTTGGCCTTGCCGGAGACGATGTCTTCGCGGAGGGCCTTGAGCTGAGCGACAGCGCTGTCCCTAGTGGTGTTCGTGATCACGCGACCATCTGGATCCTTCCACGAGGCCTTTCTCCGAGACCCCTCGTGCTTGATCAGTATGTGCGATGCCCTCACCTGATTGCTCGTCGTAGACGCCATTTTTGTCTTCTTCTTATGCTTCTCCTTGTCCACTTTCCGATCCGCCGACGAGATCGAGCTCTTCTTTCGCTTCCGATCGGACTCTATCTTTGCGAAGCTGAGTGCTTTCGTTCGGGTGTAGTATGCGCAGAAGCCCAAACTTTGTGCTTTGTATAAAGGAAATTAATTGAATATTATTTTATTAAAAATAAAGTCTAAAAAATTAATTAATTGAATATTATTTTATTAAAAATAAAGTCTAAAAAATTAATTAATTGAATATTATTTTTTTGTCACACCAGATTAATTGAATATTATTTTATTAAAAATAAAGTCTAAAAAATTTAAAACAAAAAACATTAATTTATTCTTTGAAAAATAAATGGGGGATGGGATGGGAGGGGTCACCCACCCTTCATCTCCATATAGAGGGTGTCTCAAGTGGGCAATTTATCCTCACAGTTATAATAATATTAATAAATCACCCCCATTTGCTTGGGTTGGCCCATCTCCAATAGTGTGTGCAGCTACTCCGACCACCCCCAATGGTGGACCCCCTTTAGGTGCAAGGGTGGCTCATGCCACTCATCCACTCATCCATTTAGGGATGGAGTATAGGGGTGAAATTTAAATTTGCCTAATCACAACCGCTAACCGCCTAACTGCTTTGAAAGCGGTTAGTAAAAACCGCTAACCGCTTTTATATATATATATATATATATAATAAATAACAATAAGTTGTGAGTTTATGAACTTTTTTTTGGTTGATTGAAATGGGCCTCAAGCTTCAAGTTCAACCATGTTGGTTTTTTTGGTTGCTTGTGAGTTTATGAACTTGTTTGTGTTTTATTTTATTTCTATGTATGAGTTTATGAACTTGCTTGTGAGTTTATGAACTTGTTTGAGTTATGTATAAGACTACAAGTGAAGTGATGATTTTGTTATAATTTTATTTGTATATTATATGATGTGTAAATTTGTAGAATGTGGCCAACAAGATTTTGGTATATAGCAATTTTTAATGCTAAAATGGCCATGAAAAGGGGGGAAAAAAAAACGTTTTGCGGTTGCAGTTAGTGATTTTAGCCACTAACCGCTAACCGCAATCACTATTTCACCCCTAATGGAGTGGCTTGCTAGTTGTCACCCTTCCCTTTTCCTAAGCTCACTATTTTTGTTTTTTGTTTTTTGTTTTTTTTTTTAATAATGTTTTAGGTTTTAGTTTCTTTTAGTATTTAATTTTTAATAAAAAATATTTTTTAATATGACGTGACTTGATGAGCAGCACTTAATTGGACCCAAAAAAAAAAAAATAATAATACACGGAAAGACATAATTAAAAATTGCGAAAACTTGAGCATCCAATTTTATGATTTAAAAATGGTGCGTTTACTCATGAATTTATTTTATATTCACCAAAGAAAAAAATATTATGAGTTTGTATCATTTACAAGACCTTGTGCAATTCATGAATTGATTCATGTTGTGTCTATAAAACTGTCAATACTCTCTTTAATTTTTATAAAATTATAAAAGTCAGTCTCTCCTCAAAATTGAGCTAAAAAATTTCATTCACTACGATAATAAAATTATATTAATAAAACATGTGTTTTTTCACATGCTAGCATTGCTAAGAGACTTCTTTATAGAATCAACAAAGTTGGAGAAAATTTAATTAAAAATTAGTAATATTATTTATTAAACTGTTATACAATTAAAATAAAGTGACAATGAAAGTGAAAATCATTTGTATAAAAGTCGCATAACAATTTACTAAATACCATTATTCATTAAAAAAACATGTTACTAAAAAAACACGTGTTTCTCACATTCTAATAGACATGGTAATTTTATACACTTTGTTGGAAGAAAATCTTTCAACTTGATTTGAAGGAAAACTCTGTCAAAATCTAAAATTTTATCATTGTAGATACGTCAAATGATGTGTAAACTACATCACGTCAGGTTAATAGACAAAATAGAGGAATTTCTTTCAATTTAGTTTGAAGGAAAAATCTTTTCCTTTTCAAATGACTATTTAAATTACACCAAAAGTGACCCAAGGCCTATGTCTAAGAATCACAATCACGATCATGCAAAAAGAAAGAGACACAAACACAAGCTAATAATAGTTACACGGCCAAAAATTTCCCGTAGAACAACCATCAAGGTACATATGAGGTTAAAATCTCCATCAACCAAACACCCCTGATACAATTTCAAGGAGACTCAGATACCAGCTCGTTGAATCAATGAACTCAGCCGGCTTATCTCTCCCACAGCTTGAGATTCTCGACAACACAGCTCGGAAAACAAGCAAATTGATTGTTGCAACATAGCTAGAGCTTGTCAGCTGAAGTATAGTCATCTAAAGTTAGGCCCCAAAGGCAAGCTACACTTCTCTTAAAATAGGCCAACCCTTTCTCATAATATCATTTATCTTTGCATCAATCTGCTTCTGAATCGTTGGAGGGCAAAGGACTGCAGCATAGCCGTTTAGTTTTGCAGCCAGACTTGATCTCTCAAGCTCCTCTTCCGGTAGATTTCCAATTAGCTGAAGAAGGAAGGGATTTCGCTTGAGCTCAAATTTCTGCAGATTTTAAGAGATGAAATGTTGTTCAGTCATTCATTACAGATTGTTGAAATGAATGTCCTCAGAAGCTATTTCGGAAATTACCAATGCTACATCCAGTAGAAAAGAATGTCCCCCCCCATCTTTCAGAGTTAAAAACAAAATCCCAGCACTGACTATTTTTTTCAATGAATGTTAAGAAGTATATTGAGTAGTGATAGTGGAGGTTGTACACAAAACTACGGCAGCATTATCTAAAGAATTCACTTCAAAAAGGCACAGTTATATCATGTACCCAACCACAGTGAGACTGTCACAAGCCTTTTTCAGTGTCATGGTAAAATGAATAATTTCCGCATGTTTGAATCCTCATACTATTCCAAAATTCAGATGCTAAACCTATCCACTTCTATTTATGATCGCCTGATATATGATGGATCGATTGAACATAATCTTTTTCACGGTTTCATAAATAAAAAAAAGTAGCTAACCAAATTCAGGAAGTTCATCTTCCTGCTTCAAATTTCTCATTCCTAAACTTTAAAAGACACATTTTGTACAACCACGTCTATCATAATCCAACTGTACAATTCAAATTCACGGCCCATTCAAGCTTATATTCCGACAAATTGGAACACATTTTGCTCTTAAATACCAGAAACCTAGGAAGACTTCAAACTTTTAGAGGATTTAAAAGATTCTACAGTAAGATCAGACACAAATTTGTATTAAATAAGACATACTAACTGAAAATACTAAACCTGATGTTCAGGCTCTGCAGGATAAAATGTTCCAAGCTGTTGAATCTGAGTAGTAACAAGGCTGATCTTTGACTTAGTTTGCTCTCTTTCTTTGCTTATAGCAGCCAATCTAGATTCTTCAGTTCCATTAGTAAAAATAATAGATCTGTTAACCCATGGAAAAAGTTCACTAGTAAGTATGAGGTCTGTTTGAAGTAAGAATTCTGCTTTTGGAGGTCATCGGTGTTACCTGTACTGAATACCCACATCAGGGCCTTGCCCGAATACTTGCCTAGAATCATGACTGGACCAAAAGACCTCCAAAAGTTTTCTGAAATTAATCAGCCTGGGATCATATTCAACCTTTACAGTATTCAGAAAAACCATATCAGACAGGCTTCCATAACATTCAAAAAGAAATAGAAAACACAATGTAATAAATTCAAAGTGAAAGGCACATTGCAATAGTCATATGAAAGCTAATGAGACAAGAATCCTTATTCAAAATCCAGAGTAAACGTAGCTCCACCTGCCAGCCATGTTACCTGCCTAAATGAATAAAACTGGCTATCCCAAACCCACTACATCATATACTTTTTACACAAGCAAGAATTCAAAAACTACCAACAAAATCTAGACTATTCGAGGCAGTGGAAGACTGAAATTTCTAGAATGTAACTCAAATTATTTATTGTAAAGAGTACTAATAAAGGATTGGTCAATTTGAGGCATTAAAACACCTGGATATGTACAACAGTATCATTTAAATAAAGATGTCACACAAAGTCCGTTTCGTTTAACTGTTCCAAAATATGGAATTTGAAAAAATATTGGTTTCAAAATATAGTTAATGAAAACAAGATTTTTAAAAAAGTAGTTAATTGTTTGGAAAATCTATGGTTTGAAAAAAATAGTGACTTAAACTACCCACTAAAAGCATGATTTTTTAAAAACACGCTCATTGCCTACTACGTGAAAATGTGGATTTTTTTACGTTTTTAAATTGTCATATTTTTCAAATGCATTCCCAAATGGGATACTTTCCATGATTTTGTTTAAAAATGCACCTTAGACTTGCGAAATAGAAGGGCCAAACGCACTCAAAGTATAACTACTAATTATAATTCATTTCTCGAGCTTAAAGAAGACCAGCATGATACCCATGTAACCACACGCGAATAAGCATCAGCTGAGAGGCCAAGGCATCTAAAACCATTCGAGAACAAGCAGTGGAAAAAGATCAGCTATCCATTGATCTCAACTCCATCTTACACAGTGCACAAAGAATCAGAATAATCAATCATTTCACACTCAAGCTGTCCGGCCTATAAATCATATCAAGAAACCAACCCAACAAAACGCGAATTTCGTCTTAATTCCCCAGAAGCTAGTGTCGATCCCTATGGGCCATTAGTCTAGAAATTCCACCCAAAAAAAGCGCCTAATCCATCCAATATCATCAATTTCTGAATCACTCAATGTGCCACAACCTCAAATTCTATACAATCCTTCCCAAAATGCTTCTAAAAGTCCCATCGTAGAGAATTATACAAAAGAAAAAACACTACACGCCCTTGATTCCAATCTCAGAAATAAACAATTTCAACTATAAAAGCCTGCCGGCTTATAAATCGAAAAGCTTAAAGCCACATTATATTAAACACACACAACAATGTCCCTAAGAATTAAGAAAGGGAGTGCGTGAAAGGCGAGACCTGGACGGACTCGGCGTGGTCGCCCAAGCTTCTGTACTCCGGGTTGAGTTTGGATCCGCCGGCGTAACCCACGGTGGTCCTTACGACGCCGTTGAAGCACCCGAACACGGCCTCGGATCTCCAGAAACATCCGAGAGCGAAAACCGCAGTTTTCAAGGGCTGGCCGCTTGGCGGGTCCCTCGCGGGTTCGGAGATCCGATCCGGGACTCTGATGCAATGAGCTTTGTCGGCCACAGCGAGGGTCAGGACAACAAGGGTTAATAATACATAAGCCATTGGTTTAATCTCAGAGAGAGAAAGAGAGAGATCACGAGAGACGGTTATATAACGACTAAAAACGGGCTAAGGAGAAATAAAACGAGTTAAGAGAGAGCCATTTCTTTCTTTTCTTTTTTTTTTCTTTTCTTTTTTTTTTTTTTTTTGTGGAAGGGCTTCTGTCTCTGATTTTATAATGTAAATAGGTATTTGTTATTTTTAAAATATGATAAAATAGAGTAAATATTGAAACGATAAATATTAAGTGGATAAAAATAGTAAATACTAATGAGGTAATATTCACACAATTTTAGTTGAAAACAATTATTTGGATTTGGGAATATATTTACATGATTGAACATCTCCAAAGTTATAGTTAATCACGATCCCTTTTTGTAAGCCTGCATGCCGTAGTGTTCTTTATAGCTTAAAAATTTTCCACCCCATCCTATGATGGCAGAGACAAAGAGCTTCACTTTCCTATTTAGTAACTTTCGTTTTTGTTTGGCCCCTGTTTGGTTTACTTGGTCTATTAGATGTTACAATGAATTACTCTTCCACCATACAGCTTAGCCTCTTCCCAATTATCAGTTGACTTCATATGATTTACGATCTTCTTTGTTTATCTTTTCTACCCTTCTTCCTCTTCCCTTTCCCTTTTTCTTCTAAGTTTGTCGCTTGTTCCAAAATTCATGATAAAATTTTGCAGGTAAATGACCAAGATAAATGCTGCATTGCATATGAACTGCCCTTAATTTCAGAGCATATTCCCCGATTTTAATTAAACGAGAGTACCTTAACAAGACCCAAACCCGACCCTCCAAGAATTTAACACCCCTAGTATTCCCTAACCCAGGGAATATTATGTACTTAAAAACGATACAGTATATCCTGGAGTTTCTGGGGGAACCATTTTAACTGTAAAAAGTTATGCAGATCTCACAATGATGGGATGAGACTCCCATCATCTATTCATCAGAAATTCGCATTTTTCTTTTACTAATTTCGAGAATGAATAAAAACCAAACGTCATTAATAAAACATTACGACAATCCAAACAAAATTCCTTCAACAAAGTTCACCATCTGAATATTAATCTATGAAGGCAAGATGCAGAAGATCTCGAACACACAATCAAGTAAAATGTAGATTCTCTTATCAGACTAAATTTCTTAAGCCTTATCAGCTTTAGCAGCAGTAGCAGCAGCCTGTCCTCTGAGCCGACCGGTCCTCCTTGCAGCAATAAGACCAACCTTTTGACCAGGAGGTGCATCACGCCTGACAGTGCTAGCATGTCCAATATGCTGGTGATTACCTCCTCCGTGAGGATGCTCCACTGGGTTCATTGCCACACCACGTACCTTAGGCCAGCAGTTTCTCTTCACTCTGAACTTGTGGTAAGCATTACCAGCCTTAAGAAGGGGCTTCTCAGTTCTCCCTCCACCTGCTACCTGCCCGATCATAGCTCGGCAGCCGCTTGGACAAATTTTCTTCGCACCGGATGGGAGCTTGACCCTGTTAAAATGAATAAATAAACAACCAATGATAATGAAATCGATAATGAAATATAGACAACTATGTTGTCAGCTAAGCAAGCCACTATATCAACCTCAGACTTCAAAAAAAAATTAAGTAAAAAACATGGAACTACAGAAAGCCAGGATAAGACATATACACGTCCATAACCACTAGAAAATGCATCTCAATATTTATGGTACAACAATATAAGAACTCATCAGGAATCGGGAAAAACATAGTCTATGAAGAGAAGATGACAAATACATAATCCCAGTTTGCAAATTAGTAGCATTCAATCATCGCAACAAGATGGAGGGAAAAAATCGCTCAGCATCTTATAAAAATATGGGACTGAAGTGGTACACCTACGATTCCAATACCCTTTGCTTCCCTACAATCTCTTGAACCAATCACACTAATCACAAGCATTTACAGAAACACCAAATTGCAAGTTGTAAAATCTGTGCATTGAATTTCAAAGAGCTCAGCGCATCAAACACCAGCCATAGTAGTAAACGTAACTAAACAGCAGATAACAGACTAAACAGAAGGAGATTGTATATATTTTGTACCTTCCCAAGCAGCAAGAGCATTCGCAGAAACTACAGATACATATAGCTAAAGCAATTCATGCCACAACAACGCTAATACCCAATACCCAAATCATCAAGATTCATACAGATCAAATCAACAGAATCAATCCACAGATTCCACAACTATAAATCAATAAGAGAGAGAAAAAGACCTGGTGGTGTCGTTATCAGGGTTGTGGCTGATAACAATAGCGTAATCCCCAGAGCACCTGGCAAAGACCCCACGGTCCCCAACGTGGTGCTCAACGTTGCATACCACAGCTCCTTCGGGAATGGATCTGAGAGGCAAGACGTTTCCGACCATGAGATTGGCCTTTCTCCCGCAGTACACGAACTGGCCGGTGTACATGCCCTCGGCAGCGACGAAAAGCTCGTTTTGCTTCTTGTAGCGAAAGGGGTGACGGAAGGTGACGCGAGCGAGCGGGGCTCCGCGGCCCGGGTCGTGCACAATCTCTGTGATCACTCCCTTGAGGTAGCCGTTTCGCTCCCCGAAGTCGAGACTGCGGAAGCGGGCCGGGCCCTTGCGGTGGTGGGTGTGGGACTTGAAGACAGACCCCGCACCCTTACGCTGAGCACGAATGACACGACCCATTGGTGAGCAAGCTCTGGTGGTGTAGCGGCGGGGATTTGGGGAAGGGGATACAAATGGGGACTAGGGTTTGGAGTTGAATATATAGGTGGGTTGTGAGGGCAAACGGCATCGTTTCTGTAGAGTTGTAGGGTTTTGCCAATGTTCCCCAATGACAAAACTACCCTTAATAAAAAAAAAAAAAATTTAAAAAAATACTATAACTTCTAAAAAAAAACCTAAAACTAAAATTATAAAAAATAAATAAATAAAAAGTCTAAGGGGTGGCCAAATTTTTTTTAAAAAATTCATTTTTTATAAGAAAAAAAAATTGATTTTATAAAAATTGAAAATTTGGATTTTATATATATATAATAAAATTTCCATTTAAAAAAAATTAAAAATTTTCATTTTCAAAAAATTAATTAAAAAAAATCTTTTTTTTTTTAAAATAGGGTAAAGTCCACTTAACTCCTTCAAACTACTACCCTAATGACAATCTACTCTTCAAACTATTAATTGCGACAATTTACCCCCATAAACTAGTAAAGCTACCAAAACAATGACAATGTACCCCTACTTTTAACAAAATGATGAAATTATCCTTACTAAAATAAAAACAAAAATACTAAAATTTATTTTTTGTTTCAAAATTTTAAGGGTATTTTTGTCTTATTGAAAATTATATAGGGGTAATTTCGCCACTTTGCTAGTATTGGGGGGTACATTGTCATTGTTTTGATAGTTTGAGGGGTAAATTGTGGCAATTGATAGTTTGAATGGTAAATTGTCATTGGAGTGGTAGTTTGAGGAAGTTAAGTAGACTTTACCCAAAAAATTAATAATTTTTTTTTCTCGAATTTATAGGAATATTTTTGTCTTACTGATAAATATATTTTTATCTTTTTGTTAGCCTTAGGGGACATTAACAATGCTTTTGTAGTTTGAGCAGACATTGTCACAATTGAAAGGTTGGGAGGACATTGTCAATTTGGTGGTAGTTTAAGGGGTACGTACACTTTACCCATTTTTTTTATATAAATATTTCAAATATATATTTTAACTATATATTCGAAACTAGGGGTCATGGCCCTGCCCCATATAGTTCCGTCCTTTAGTTTTGGATGTGTATTTGATTTTGATCTCTTTTCTTTTAAGCCTCCTTGCAGCAGTTGCCCTCCCTTTGAGCTATAGAAACTTTCTTAACCAATAATATTCCTCACACCGATTGTATACCTTACTGAAAAACAATATAAAATCTTTTATTCAATAATGTCCAGAAGATATTAATCACATCCTCCCCCTTGTGGTGATCAAAGAGTCTCTTATACATTGGACGGGTTCATCAAGCAACCCAATCGAGGGACCTTGGAATTAGAATTTTAGGTGAGGAAAAACTGCAAAATTGTGATAATGATCAAATACATTTACCAAACAAATAGATTTACCAACACGACCATTTGATGCATAATGATCACAACAAATACATTTACCAACACACACATTTGATGCGTTGTTCAACGAATGGATCATTCAAACTTTACTTATTTTTCACTATAAATAAGTAGTTTCTTATTCCTATCAAAGCCATCAATCTTCCACCCCACTCCAAAACAATCAACTTTCTTACTCCCTACTCCCTTTCCTCTTAGCTATGAATTCCAAGACTTTCATGTTAAAAATAAATGCTTATATCGATTTTGTCAAAGTTCTTGAACTCACTGACCGTACCGGACAAATTTACAATTTCAAAGTTCGATTCTCTTTTCATTCTTTACTATATTTTTAAATATAGTTTTTGTTTTGTAAAATATATACACATGAAGAAATGGTTTAATTTTTAGGTACAATGTGAGAAATGCCAGAAGATGGATTATGTGAGTGGTTGCCTAGGGTCAACCTTTAAGCAGAAGGTTTGTTTTATTTTATTTATGTTAGTTTTTGATTTGTTGTAGTTTTCCTACTTTAATCATTTGTTTGATTTGTATTTGTGTTTTTGTTAGTGCCCAAGTTGCCATCAGAAGCACAAATGGAGATTTGTTCTGTCAAAGGCAAAGAACGCTGGTTTTTGTCGTGACAATTTTACGAGCAAGAGCTTCGTAGACATTATTAAACTTGAGTGTTTTGGAGCAAAACCCATAGACTTCTCGACCGGCAAGTTTTGGAAAATAACAACGGTATTAGTTTTGTTTATTTTATTTCTATTTTCCATAACTTTGTTTCGAAAATGTAAACAATTTTTTTATATATATAATTTATTTTGTTTGAAATATTATATTTAGGAAAACGACGAAGTTTTCGAAGATGTTGATCTCTCTGAACAATGGATGCATAATTACAACGGAAAGGCAGCCATCGTTAAGAAGCTAACGGCAGTTTTTATTGAAAATGGGGCTGCTAATACAGTTCCCAATGAGGCAGCAAAAGAGTTTGCTAATGAGGTTAAGAAGTAGCCTCCTAGTGACGCTGTTAACGTCACATTTTCCTAATAAGTTGGCTGCTATGTGAGCCAAATTAATCTAAATTAGCAATCTAAATTATCTTGTTGCAAACTTAACTTCGTAACATTTTGTTTTTTGTTTTTGTTTTTTTGTTTTTTTTTTTTTTTTTGTGAGTTATAAAATCTTAACTACTAATTTAAGTTTTATACCATCTTGATTTATTTAATTATCTCATTTTCGTTAGATAGAAATTATCTTGCCGTTTAATTAAAAAGGAGATAAACTTAGGTTTGTAACAATATAGTTCATGCATTGTTTGTTAACAGCATGCATTGTTCATTTTTGAATATGTCATGCAACTTTTGTGTAAATAACATACTAATATTCTTTAAATCTTTTTATAGCATGCATTGTTTAACAAAATGATCATTCAAACTTGACTATAAATAAGCAAGCAGTTTCTTATTTGTATTAAACCATCAATCTTTCTCCCCACTCCCAAACAATCAACTTTCAGACTCACCCTTCCCAAGAGGTAGCTCAATCGGCTTGGACCACGCTTAATGAAGCGGAGGTCACTAGTTCGAATCCCCCTCCCCCCTCTTGTGCGAACATGTCAAAAAAAAATAAAAAATGAAGGCTTTCATATATAGGAAACCGCTTAATTAAATAATAATAAATATATATATCATCCCGATTGACGCTTTTACCTAATCATGTACGCATATTTACAATTTTACCTTCCTACTAAAATAATAAAATAAACCAACGTTGCCACATTCGTAAACTGGTAGCCAAAAGCTATTATTGTTTCCATTTCTGGGTCTTCAACCCCAACCTCCAAGCACTCTCCAACAATCCAGTCACTACTGGAGGAAGAATGGTCCAACAAATATCACGAGAATCCACAATTTGCTTAAACAACCCCATAAGAGCAGGTGATATTATAACCACAAGAAAAAAAAAATTCAAAAGCATGGAAACTAACAGCAAATAACGAAAACCCATATAAATTCACAACATATATAGTACTACTAGTTACATTGAAAAATAAACATGAAAATTTTATTATGTATGATAAGTTGATGAATGCCTAGGTAAATCTAGCAAGACAATTCATCATCTATAATATTTATTTAAAGTAGAAACAAACACGAGAAGAATCAAGTCAAATGATTATATAAAACCATTCAAAAGTCACAATATGCTAAACAAATTCAAAGAACTATTCATTCTATAAAAGATACTATTTTTATAATCTTTCCGTACGCACATTCTCTACAGTTCTTGATCTCATCAAATCATAAGACAACGCAGATCCTTTCATATAATGAAGGTTCTCTAATATTTTTGCATTCTCGAAAAAATACTTGTTTAGAGGCTCTTCTTCTATAGATCCTCTAAAATTTTCAATCTCGATAGTCTTTAGGCAATGTCGCCAACATAGATCTGGAAGAAGTTTGCAACAATTGAGATTTTCCAATTTGTCAATAGGATTTCCGTATGAGAACTGCAATATAAGCGCACAGTTAGGAACACTATAATTAGAAATGCCAACAAGAAGACATCAATCTACCTGGGCCCAAAGAAAGGTGCTCAAACTGAATTTTGAATGTGAAAACTTAATAGTAATGACAAAGAATTTTAGTTAGGAAAAATTCCGTTAATGCAAAATTACAAATCATCATAATATATAAGAATTGTCCCAAAATGCGGAAAGATGGAATAGGCTAACATACAACTCTTTTAAAAATTTGTCAATTAACTATTTAACTTTAGCTAAAATATAATTAGATCGTAATAAATTAAAATATTCAAGTTTGACTAAAAATATTAGTCTTATAAGATTTTGATAAAAATTACAAAATCTTACCATGCAACAACCCCTCCCCAAAAAATAGAATAAAGTAAAATAACAAGCGTCATAGCATAACTCATGCACAATTCAATAATGGAATTCCCAAACCATTAATACACCTAAAATATCTACCGGAAGATCCTTAACAGCAAGAGGAACCACTACACCAGAGCCGACCCCATTTAGCAAAAAAAAAAAAACCAATAAGAAATGAACATATACAATACCTTGAAGGATATATTGTCATTTGTCTCTTTGTATCCCCATTCTATATAGAGAATCTCTAGAAAAGGGCAAATCCACAACATGGCATCCACAAGTTCGTGGATTTGTCTTGTAGGTAGAGAACACGCTCTCAGCCTCAATTGCTTAACATTATATAATGGGGATGGTAGGATTTCTCTCAATTCCTTTGCAGTAATCACACTCTTCACAAAGTAAACAATAAAACATGTGTTAGATTTTTCTAATATATGCTAACAATTGATGTACAAGTAACATAGACTAGGAAACGAATAAAAAGAATCAAATAAATTAAACTAAACTAGTATACCTTTGCATTGAAAGTTCTCCAATTTAATAGTTTCGGATGACTTAAGTTTGCAAGAAATTCAATCTTTTCGACATCCAAAGCATCCTCATTTTCGTCTGAAAATCTGAGACTAACTTCCGATAGACTCGAAGCATTTCTAGAAAAGGATATAACCTCACCACTATACTCGAGTATTTGCAAGTTAGGAGTAACAATGTCAAGTTCAACCATGTTGAAGCAACTAATAAAGGTCAAACTCTTCATGCGATGACTTGAAATTTTAATCTTTTTCAACATACTGCAAGATTGTAGGTCCAAGCATTCAATGAGTGGATGTTTAGAAAGAACATCATGCAACCATTTGTCGGTTATGTTGCATGAAAATAATTCTAACTTCTTTAGATTTTCACACTGTCCTATGCTGATTTGGCATGGTGTCGTAAGCTTGAGAAGTAAAGATTCAAGATTTGATGGTCCAATCGCAACACTCTCAAGTTCAGGATTTCCTACCAGCTCAATAGCCTTGAGTTTAGGAAGACCCAATACCTTTATACTTTTCAACCCATAACAACATTCAAATGTCATCTCTTCTATATCACGACCACCAGAAATTAGAGTTTGGACAATTTGGTTCTCCACCTCAATTCTCAAAACCAACTTCTTCAAAGAGGATAAGTTAATATCACTGTAAAATGACTTCAGCTTACACCTGTATAGTTTCAGCTCAGTTATTGATTTTGCTACGATAACCCTCTCAGGCAACTCATAATTTTGATACTTCTTCGTAGGAAACTCGTACCCTTTTTGATCGATGTATACGTCTAGATTCAGCTCTTTTACATTGCATTCAATTGCATAGTCAATCCAACGATTCACAAGAGCGCGATCTGATTCATCCAATATCATGTGAAGCCTAAACTTGTTTATACTTAGCCCTTGCCTATATCGGCTTTGTAAAGTTCTCTCCACGAAATTTTTGAACTGTTCTTTCTTTCTCTGGATTTCCTGCTTTTGCTCGTTGGGTGGAACCTTTCGCAAATGCAAATTATAAACAAAATGGGGTTGCTTAAATTCTGGAATGGGGAATAAAGTCCACACGTTTTGCCATCTCTTGGACAATATACTAAGTTGAAGTATTTGTTTCATGGGAACGAAAGATAGAATTTGCTCTTGAATAGAGTCCGGCAATTCAGATATCCGGTCCATTTTATGATCCGTTGAAAACTTCCCAGAAACGTCCTAGTACAATAATTTAATAAACACCAATCATTTTTAATTCTTCCCAATCAAATAAATTCAATTAATGGAAAAAGAAAAGAAACGGTAAAAGAAAATAAATTCATTGGAAGACCGCCTACCTTCAGCGTACCACGTTGGGCAGTTGGACGTGTTGCTTGCAATTGTCCGGCTTTCGATCACAGCAGACACAACGGAAACTCAAATTGTGAAGTTGTTTTGTGAAGGAGGAGGCCTTCACTTATGTATATATATATATATATAACATACCCAGCTTTCTCTTCCTAAACAGATGCGAAATAGGAGTCCTACTACGGGTGCGTTTATATATAGGAAACCGCTTTTATATATATATATATATATATATAATCCCGCTTTTACCTAATTATGTACGCATATTTACAATTTTACCTTTCTACTAAAATAATAAAACCACTTTCGTACCGTGGTAGCCAAAAGCTATTATTGTTTACATTTCTGGGTCTTCAACCCCAACTTCCAAGCATTCTCCAGCAATCCAGTCACTACTGGAGGAAGAATGGTCCAACAAATATCACGAGAATTCACAATTTGCTGAAACAACCCCATAACAAGAAAAAAAAAATGCAAAATCATGGAAACTAGCAGCAAATAACGAAAACCCGTATAAATTCACAACAACCCAATACTCAAAAGCCATCCAAATTCACAAGGCTGCGTAAAAATCAAAGACCCATTTGTACAAACAAGTAAAAGAAGTACTTGACAATGAGAATGAGAAAAATATTGAAAAAGAAAAAACCCAATATGCTATGAGTCTCTGAGCTTATTCAATAATGGTGCTGATTGAGCCAATTTCATCAGAGGAAATGAAAAATGGGGACAGAAGGTGCACAAAATTTCGTAATTATTTAAGAAAAATAACCAACAGAGATGAGATTTTTACCTAAGATTTGGAGGGAGAGAAGTGAACGAGAGGGCAGTGTGGCAGAGGCAGAGACCAAAAAAATAAATAAAAAAATCATGCAACCATTGGAGGGCAAATTGGAGATTCTCCAATTATTCATCCTTGGCGTCCAACTTTCATCCAATAGCCCACATCATGCCACGCGTCTCACTCAATTTTAAATAATAAAATATTAATTAATTATTGTTTTAAATAAAATTAAAAATAATAAAAAATAAAAATAAACTAATAAAAACTATGGGGTGGCCGGACCACCCCACGAGCATGGGGTGGCTACCAAAGGGGCCAGTTGGTGGCGGCTTGACCACCCCGTGGCCCCTAGAGTGTGCCACACTAGTGCCATAAAATGAAATTTTATGATTTGATGGGACTGGCTATAGGGGGTGGCCAAACCACCTCGAGGGGCCATCGGGGTGGCTTCGGCCACCCCCTGGCTCAGGTGGGGTGTCCGGCCACCCTTATGGCAAAAATGGGGTGGTCAGGCCACCCCATAGTTTTTATTAGTTTATTTTTATTTTTATTTTTTAAAAAAAGTTAATTAATATTTTATTATTTAAAATTGAGTGAGACACGTGGCATGACGTGGACTGTTGGATGAAAGTTGAACGGTCAGGATGAATAATTGAAAAATCTCCAATTTTCCCTCCAATGGAAGGGAATCCTGATCCCAAAATAAGACGACACGTGACTAAAAGTGAAATATATAATAATATTAATTATGGTAATAACAAGCCGAATGGACTATTAAATCTTACCATCTCTCTCAATTAGGTGCTTTGTTGTTGGAAACACAAACTCACAAAGCCATATTAATTAAGTGCGTCTTTTAGGCATTTATTTATTTTTATTTTTATTTTTAGGGAAAAATCCATATACCCCCTCTCAAACTATCACCCAATTAACAATGTCCTCCTCAAACTTTCAATTGTGACAATGTCTTCCCAAACTACCAAAATTTGTCAATGTTCCCCCAATGACGAAACTACCCTTATAAAATAAAAACAAAAAATACTAAAACTTCTAGAAAAAACTGAGAAAAAATTTAAAAAATTTCGATTTTTTTGTGTTATAAAAAATGATCATTTTTTTTTTGTTTATAACTTTTTAAAATAAAAACGTCTTTTTAAAAAAATTAACAATTTTCGTTTAAGAGAAAATGTATCTTTTAAATAAAAATTTCCATTTAAAAAAAAATTTGTTTTAAAAAAATTTGTTTTCAAAAATTTTTTAAATATTTTTGTTTAAAAAATAAATTTTGTTTAAAAAAAAAAATCCTTCTTTATAAATTAAAATTTTCGTTTAAAAAAAAAAACAAATTAAAAAATTTATTTTTTGAATTTATAGGGATATTTTTGTCTTATTGAGAAATATATAGGGGCATTTTTATCTTCTTGCTAGCCTTAGGGGGACATTAACAATGTTTTGGTTGTTTCCGGGGGAGGGAACATTGTCACAATTGAAAGTTTAGATGAGACATTGTCAATTTAATGGTAGTTTGAGGGGGTAGGTGGACTTTGCCCTTATTTTTATTATATTTCATTATCATTGAAGATGGTGATTTGGAAATGGGGAAGACATAAGAACTTTTAACCGGCCCCAAGTATTTTGTAGCCCAAATTTGTCTATATATATATATTCATCCGATCCTATAATGCTACAAACAATAAGAACAATATAATAAAAAAATGATGGAGCTTTTTTATGAGAAATGTGGCCGGAACTTATTATGACGAGAAAAAATTGAATCGAATGGATATATATATATATATATATATATATATATCATTATCTTTTGATGCGTTCCCTATTCCATGATTTTTTTTGAATTTTAAATTTTTCGGATATTGGATAGACTTGATGTTTCCACAATATTCACTTTTGTTGTTACATACTTTAGAAAAATGATTGAATTCATTCATTTTTCAACCATCTCCACAGTGAATAGATGAATTGACCATTGAC
This sequence comes from Corylus avellana, assembly GCF_901000735.1. Classification (NCBI taxonomy): domain Eukaryota; kingdom Viridiplantae; phylum Streptophyta; class Magnoliopsida; order Fagales; family Betulaceae; genus Corylus; species Corylus avellana. Next base: position 1,905,482 of record NC_081542.1, on the reverse strand, counting down.
CAATTTAAACTTATATTTATGAATTAAGGCAATGCATTTACAAGAACGTTACAATGCATAGAGGATGTAATGTGAGTTTTCTAATTGAATCATGACTTAGAGCGCTAGACCAACATTTCAGACTAGTCTATAAACAGGCTGGTTCCTATCTTCATAAGCCAAATCACATGAAAATTAGGTTAAGAATGTCAATTAACTCAACATCAATAGCTCCACCACCACAGGCATACTACATTATCCATCCCCTAAGATTAATTTAGAATCTCCCGAAGTAACTAAAAATTAAGAACATATATAGTATTACTAGTTACATTGAAAAATAAACATGAAAATTTTATTATGTATGATAAGTTGATGAATGCCTAGGTAAATCTAGCAAGACATTTCATCATCTATAATATTTATTTAAAGTAGAAACAAACACGAGAAGAATCAAGTCAAATGATTATATAAAACCATTCAAAAGTCACAATATGCTAAACAAATTTAAAGAACTATTCATTCTATAAAAGATACTATTTTTATAATCTTTCCGTACGCACATTCTCTACAGTTCTTGATCTCATCAAATCATAAGACAATGCAGATCCTTTCATATAATGAAGGTTCTCTAATATTTCTGCATTCTCGAAAAAATACTTGTTTAGAGGCTCTTCTTCTATAGATCCTCTAAAATTTTCAATCTTGATAGTCTTTAAGCAATGTCGCCAACATAGATCTGGAAGAAGTTTGCAACAATTGAGATTTTCCAATTTGTCAATAGGATTTCCGTATGAGAACTGCAATATAAGCACACAGTTAGGAACACTATTAGAAATGCCAACAAGAAGACATCAATCTACTTTGGGCCCAAAAGAAAGGTGCTCAAACTGAATTTAGAATGTGAAAACTTAATAGTAATGACAAAGAATTTTAGTTAGGAAAAATTCCGTTAATGCAAAATTACAAATCATCATAATATATAAGAATTGTCCCAAAATGCGGAAAGATGGAATAGGCTAATATACAACTCTTTTAAAAATTTGTCAATTAACTATTTTACTTTAGCTAAAATATAATTAGATCGTAATAAATTAAAATATTCAAGTTTGACTAAAAATATTAGTCTTATAAGATTTTGATAAAAATTACAAAATCTTACCATGCAACAACCCCTCCCCCAAAAATAGAATAAAATAAAATAACAAGCGTCATAGCATAACTCATGCACAATTCAATAATGGAATTCCCAAACCATTAATACACCTAAAATATCTACCGGAAGATCCTTAACAGCAAGAGGAACCACTACACCAGAGCCGACCCCATTTAGCCAAAAAAAAAAAAAAAAACAATAAGAAATGAACATATACAATACCTTGAAGGATATATTGTCATTTGTCTCTTTGTATCCCCATTCTATAAAGAGAATCTCTAGAAAAGGGCAAATCCACAACATGGCATCCACAAGTTCGTGGATTTGTCTTGTAGGTAGAGAACACGCTCTCAGCCTCAATTGCTTAACATTATATAATGGGGATGGTAGAATTTCTCTCAATTCCTTTGCAGTAATCACACTCTTCACAAAGTAAACAATAAAACATGTGTTAGATTTTTCTAATATATGCTAACAATTGATGTACAAGTAACATAGACTAGGAAACGAATTGAATAAAAAGAATCAAATAAATTAAACTAAACTAGTATACCTTTGCGTTGAAAGTTCTCCAATTTAATAGTTTCGGATGACTTAAGTTTGCAAGGAATTCAATCTTTTCAACATCCAAAGCATCCTCATTTTCGTCTGAAAATCTGAGACTAACTTCCGATAGACTCGAAGCATTTCTAGAAAAGGCTATAACCTCACCACTATACTCGAGTATTTGCAAGTTAGGAGTAACAATGTCAAGTTCAACCATGTTGAAGCAACTAATAAAGGTCAAACTCTTCATGCGATGACTTGAAATTTTAATCATTTTCAACATACTGCAAGATTGTAGGTCCAAGCATTCAATGAGTGGATGTTTAGAAAGAACGTCATGCAACCATTTGTCGGTTATGTTGCATGAAAATAATTCTAACTTCTTTAGATTTTCACATTGTCCTATGCTGATTTGGCATGGTGTCATAAGATTGAAAAGTAAAGATTCAAGATTTGATGGTCCAATCGCAACACTCTCAAGTTCAGGATTTCTTACCAGCTCAATAGCCTTGAGTTTAGGAAGACCCGATACCTTTATACTTTTCAACCCATAACAAGATTCAAATGTCATCTCTTCTATATCACGACCACCAGAAATTAGAGTTTGGACAATTTGGTTCTCCACCTCAATTCTCAAAACCAACTTCTTCAAAGAGGATAAGTTAATATCACTGTAAAATGACTTCAGCTTACACCTGTATAGTTTCAGCTCAGTTATTGATTTTGCTACGATAACCCTCTCAGGCAACTCATAATTTTGATACTTCTTCGTAGGAAACTCGTACCCTTTTTGATCGATGTGTACGTCTAGATTCAGCTCTTTTACATTGCATTCAATTGCATAGTCAATCCAACGATTCACAAGAGCGCGATCTGATTCATCCAATATCATGTGAAGCCTAAACTTGTTTATACTTAGCCCTTGCCTATATCGGCTTTGTAAAGTTCTCTCCACGAAATTTTTGAACTGTTCTTTCTTTCTCTGGATTTCCTGCTTTTGCTCGTTGGCTGGAACCTTTCGCAAATGCAAATTATAAACAAAATGGGGTTGCTTAAATTCTGGAATGGGGAATAAAGTCCACACGTTTTGCCATCTCTTGGACAATATACTAAGTTGAAGTATTTGTTTCATGGGAACGAAAGATAGAATTTGCTCTTGAATAGAGTCCGGCAATTCAGATATCCGGTCCATTTTATGATCCGTTGAAAACTTCCCAGAAACGTCCTAGTACAATAATTTAATAAACACCAATCATTTTTAATTCTTCCCAATCAAATAAATTCAATTAATGGAAAAAGAAAAGAAACGGTAAAAGAAAATAAATTCATTGGAAGACCGCCTACCTTCAGCGTACCACGTTGGGCAGTTGGACGTGTTGCTTGCAATTGTCCGGCTTTCGATCACAGCAGACACAACGGAAACTCAAATTGTGAAGTTGTTTTGTGAAGGAGGAGGCCTTCACTTATGTATATATATATATATATCATACCCAGCTTTCTCTTCCTAAACAGATGCGTAATAGGAGTCCTACTACGGGTGCGTTTATATATAGGAAACCGCTTTTATATATATATATATATATATATAATCCCGATTGACGCTTTTACCTAATTATGTACACATATTTACAATTTTACCTTTCTACTAAAATAATAAAACCACTTTCGTACCGTGGTAGCCAAAAGCTATTATTGTTTCCATTTCTGGGTCTTCAACCCCAACCTCCAAGCATTCTCCAACAATCCAGTCACTACTGGAGGAAGAATGGTTCAACAAATATCACGAGAATTCACAATTTGCTGAAACAACCCCATAACAAGAAAAAAAAAACTGCAAAAGCAGGGAAACTAGCAGCAAATAACGAAAACCCATATAAATTCACAACAACCCAATACTCAAAAGCCATCCAAATTCACAAGGCTGAGTAAAAATCAAAGACCCATTTGTACGAACAAGTAAAAGCAGTACTTGGTAAGTTCCAATTGCGTGACCGTCGTACTGCTGTTCTTGTTATGTCACAATGTTAGAAATCTAGATGTGGGAATTGTAGGGAAAAATAAACATAGAATACAAATAGAATGAGAAGTAAATGAAATCTGGACAGTAAGGCAATTGTGACTCTTTCTTTTAGATAAACATTGCCTCCCACTTTTATTAGAAGTCTTGCAAAAGGAAATCAAAGCAATCTTATTCTCAGGATACAATACTGCCTGATGTAGTGTGCAGATTGCAAAACTCTGAATAGTATCCAGAACAGAAATTTTTTTGTAACAGCGGTTAATAATCGTGAGAGGAAGAGAGAGAAAATAAAATTATCTGTAAAATAATAAAACTGCTGGGAATTAATATATATCTATATAATTCCATATTATCTCAGAAGCAATTTTTTTTTTTTTTTTTTTTTTTTAAAAAAAATTGAAATAACGGTTACATATATTTTAAAAATCTAACGTTGAAAAAACAGTTGAAACTTGAAAACACATTATCTCATCGGTTGAAACTTGAAAACACATGATCTCATATAACATAATAATAGGAGATAGTGATGAAGTGGTGATAACAGATCAAAACAAGATAACCGGATAAAAAGTTATTTATTTAAAATAAATGACTATTAAAACATGATAATAGGAATATTTGAAATTCAAAATAATCATGAAATAATAATAAATTCGAAATTTTAGTTTCATGAAATAATATCAACAACAAAAAACTCACAACAAATACATTTACCAAAACACCCATTTGATGCATTGTTCAACAAAATAATCATTCAAACTTCACTATAAATAAGTAGTTTCTTATTCGTATCAAAATCATCAATCTTCCGCCCCACTCCAAAACAATCAACTTTCTTACTTCCTACTCCTTTCCTCTTAGCTATGAATTCGAAGACTTTCATGTTAAAAATAAATGCTTACATTATTAAACTTTAATCGTTTGATGTGTTGTAGTTTTCCTACTTTAATCATTTGTTTGATTTGTATTTGTATTTTTTTCAGTGCCCAAGTTGCCATCAGAAGCACAAATGGAGAATCAAACTGTCAAAGGCAGGGGACGGTTTTGGTCGTGACAAGTTTGAGAACAGAAGCTTTGTGGACATTATTAAACTTGACTGTTTTGGAGCAAAACCCATAGACTTCTCGACCGGCAAGTTTTGGAAAATAACAACAGTAATAGTTTTGTTTATTTTATTTCTATTTTCCATAACTTTGTTTCGAAAATGTAAACAATTTTTTTATATATAAAATTTATTTTGTTTGAAATATTATATTTAGGAAAAAGACGAAGTCTTCGAAGATGTTGATCTCTCTGAACAATGGATGCATAATTACAACGGAGCTGTCGTTAAGAAGCTAACTACAGTTTTTATGGAGAATGGGGCTGCTAATAAGTTTGCTAAAGAGTTTGGTAATGAGGTTAAGAATGAGGCTGCTAGTGAGCCTGCTAATGAGGCTGCTAACGAGGTCTCTACTTTTAGTTAACTAATAGTAGAGATCTCGTTAGGAGCCTCATTAGCAGCCTTACATTTTTAATAATTTATGTTAATATTTTGTGTTAGGGACCTTAGGGTCCTTATTATTGTGTTTGCCATAAGAATCAAAAGTGGAGAATAGCTCTATCAAAGGCAGGGAACGGTTTTCTTCTTAACCATTTTAACGAAGGAAATTTCGTGGACATTATCAAACTTGATTGTTTTGGAGCAAAATCCATCTACTTATCGATTGGCAAGTTTTGGAAACGAACAGCGGTACTAGTTTTGTCTATTTTATTTCTCTTTTACATAACTTTGTTTAAAAAGTGTAAACAATATATATATATATAAATTTTTTTGTTTGGATTTTTTTTTTTCTCAGGAGAAGGGCAAAGTTTTCAAAGATGTTGATCTCTTTGAACAATGGATTCATAATTTAAATGGACATGCGGCCCTCGTTAAAAATCTAACTAAAGTTTTTATTGAGAATTAGGCTGCTAATAAGGTTGCTAATGCGGTCTACACTGTTAGTTGAACTATGTATTTTTGTTTTTAATAATTTGGGTTAATGTTTTGTGTTAGGTTCCTTGGTGTTTATGTGGGTTGGTCTTTTTACCATGTTGGTCTTATTTCCGTCTTTATTTTATTTTTCATGTAAGATGTGAGCCCTAGTCTTATTAGGTTTTATATTTCCGTAAGAGTTACTTGACATGCTACAGACAACCAGAACAATATAATGAAAAAAATTATATCAAATGGATATATAATAATAATAATAAAAGTAGTATGAAACTCTCCGAGTGATCTTCTAATTACTTTTAATTTGTTAAATAAGCAAAACACTTTACGAAGGGAATAACTTTTATAGGAACCTTAGTACAAATCAAAATTTTTGTATCCTTCATTAAAAGGATGACACATCAACATGAAAAAACGAAAGTGAGTGTTCTAAAAATAGATATTTATCTATATCTTTTGATATGTTCTTTATTTCATGATTTTTTTGAATTTTGAATTTTTTTAGATAAGGGATAGATTTGATGTTTCCACAACACTCATTTTTGTTGTTACATGATGATGTATCATCCTCTCAATTGAAATCACAAAATACTTTATGGAAATAATAGAATTAATTCATTTTTCAATCATCTTTTAATTATCTCACATTTCATTTACACGACCATTCCAATGCATAGAGGATGTAACGCGAGTTTTCTAATTGAATCATGACTTAGAGCTGGCCCAACATTTAAGACTAGCCTATAAATAGGATGCTTCCTATCTTCATAAGCCAAATCACATGAAAATTAGGTTAAGAATATCAATTAACTCAACTCAAGGAGACAACATCAATAGCTCCACCGCCACATACATACTACATTATCCATCCCCTAAGATTAATTTAGAATCTTTGGAAGTAACTAAAAATTAAGAACATAGCATTGAAAAATTAACATGAAAATTTTATTATGTATGACAAGGCACCCAAATCACTTGCTTACCAAATCAACTCTCTCTTCTTGCTTTTCTGTTTCAAGCCTGAACTTTCTTAATTGCACACAATTTGGGTAGCCCCAGAGATAGAGGATTGCAGGTCCAAGTCCACCTACTCGGCCCTTCTTTGTGAGGGCTGCCTGAATTACAAATAAAAACTCTACAGAAGGAAATGAGAGGTAAAATGATAAAAATTCTCAAGTGATTTAACTTCTATTTCCATATTCCCCTAAAAGGAAACTTTTTACCCCCCCCCAAAAAAAGTTTTTTGTTTTTTAGTTTTGTCCTCGTCAAACCTAAATTTCTAGTTATGCGCATGCCCCAATTGTCCAAGCAAGATCCAATCTTGACCCATTGCAATCCAACCAAATGTGAAGCTCTTGGTGCCCTTCTTGCCGTCCAGCTGACAGTGTCTTTGTGCCTCAAAAGCTTCATTTTGGAAATTTGGAGGCTGATTCACTCACAGTAATCCTAGCCCTCAATCATCTGAAGCTCACCATTGACCCAAAATTAAATAGCCCCAATTATATCTAACAGTCACTAACATATACTCAGTTCAGAAGTTAAGAAAATTCACAAAAATACAAATTCCTTCACCCACAATATAGCAAAATCTTTTTTGGGAAGCATTCTCATGATCTCCTTACTTGCCCTCATTGATTTGGTTACATAGTGAAAAGGACCCTCCTTAATTATTAAAAAAAAAAAGTTGAACGAAATAAAACTCTTGGTGGAGGGTCAGTGTGTATTAAAATATATCAATCTCCTTTGTTTTCTTTTTTCGACTGAGGTGGTCAATGTATCACACCCAACAGAATGTTTGAAGACTCTCCCCAAAAAAAAGGCCCATTACAAGAGATACTATTGCAGAAATTGCCTGAAAAATCTGCTTTAATTAGAAGGAAATACAAGAATGGTAAAAAATTTTACCATTCGATACTGTAACAAAAATTTATTGATTTTTTTTTAAAAAAAAAAGTAAAAATGGTTTTTTTTGAAAGTGAAAGTATAATAATGTTTAAAAAAAAATTGTTCTGTAGTAATTTTTTTATTTAAATAATAATAAAAAATAATTGATATGATGTAAAAAGTAATAAAATATTAGAAAAATAAAAAAATAAGATGAATAATATTAAAACAAAAATGTTTAACGGAGCCAAGAAAATGAACCCAGCAAGTTATATATATATATATATATATATATATATATTAATAGCTTTCGTTTTGGGAGACATTTTTGATATTTTTCTTCATCTTCTTTAGCAAAGACAAAAGGTTGGTGCCCAATATTATTTGTGTGAGAGCCCCGGCCACGAGCTATGAGAGAGAGAGAAGAGAAAAGACAATGGTTCCTTGCGTGCATGAGCCGGACAAGCATGTCCTACAACTCACCTTAACGAACCAAGAAAGTTAGAAAGAGACGAATAATAACAAAGTATCTGGCGATGATGATTAATATCACCCATGCAAAACTATAAATGAATTTGTTCATGTTGGGATTTTAATTCTTCAACTTCAATCTAGAACCTCAAATGTTTTTTGGGTTCTAGAAAGATCGGAAAGGTGGGACAGTTATGAATAATATATATAATATTGGATGGATTTATCGGAAAAAAAAAAAAAAAAAAAAATCTCTTTAGTTTTCATTTATCTTCTAGAGTATGTAAAAATAAGTTAAGCAAGTGATGAAGCTTTGGGAGCATTTTGAAGGTAAAAAAAAGTTCCATGAATCAGAGCATTTTCCCGAGTCAGTATTTATGAAATCAATTCGTATCTTATGAGGATATTCTTCATATTTTTCTTCATATATTCGAACAAAAATTAAGAGGGAGTTAGGAGGGCCCGGGTGTCCCATAATCAATTCCTATCTTTTCAAAATAAAAGAAATCCACGCGCAAGAAAATAGGACGAAGATTTTTTGAAAATTTCAGCCCGAATTTCACGGAATTCATAAAAGAAGCGACTACTTCAAAAATAAATAAACAAAGATTTTCTCATTGAAATAAGGAACTTTTAGTAACTATAATTGTGATCCCTTATTTTGTAGACGGTTTAAGAAAAATATAGATTTCGTTAAATTGGGTTGAAGAAAAATGCTTATTCTATAAAAATTATCTGTATTTTTTATATAAAGTTAGAATAAATTTTATTAAAAAAACATGTACTTCTTACGTATTATTTAAAAAATATGTATTTTTCACATGAAATGTGACATATGTCATTTTGAATGAATTTTTTTTAATCTAATTTAAAGGAAAAGTTTGTCTATTTAAAAATATATTTCTATTTGAATGAGAAATAGAACTTTTAATTTTTAATTTTTTTTATTTTATTTTTAAAATTATTTTTAAATTTTTTTCAAAAATGTGTTATGATATTTTTAGTGTGAAATACATAAACAAATATTTTTTTTAGAATTTTTACTAAACATGTCAATTTTTATTTAATACAATTTTTTAAATAATAAAAATACTTTTAAATTTTTTTAATACAATTCCAAACAAATTCTACACTCTATTATTGTTATTAAGGTCTCAGCAAGTAAAGAAGGCAGGTCTGGTCGCCGCCGTGTACCTTTTGTATGGAAAAAGACAAGGACCCGGAGTTGAGTAAGAGAATGCACAAGGGCAAAATGTAAAAGGATAATGAAAAGCGACATTGATTTGACGTGGAAGGCTTGACGTGGAAGACTATAAAGCAACCAGCGACGATGGCCTCTTTCGTACACTGTTCACATGTGAGCTTTGTCCCCAACTTAATCGCAAGCTAATTATTAGCTTCTAATCATTTTCTCTCAACAACACAATTAACAAAGAAATTCTAAAGTAGTCGAGACTTGTATTAGGGTATGAGTTCGAATCTCTATAATAGATAATTTTTACATGTCTGAGTAATATTAATCGCCTTTGATTTCTATTATAGTAATACTAGGTATTATCTTTTATCCTCCTAAAATTTTCTTAAAGTTGATGTGACTTTTAAAATCATCATTAAATTTTAAATGAATTATACTTGAATTATGATTTAATGGTGATTTTGAAAGCCACATCAGCTTTAGAAGGATTTTAGGAGAATAAAAAAATGGTACTTAGCATTACTCTTTTATTAATGTCCTGGTGGGTTGGGTTAAGTTATGGCTCAGTCGGATTTGAAAGTGCGGCTCTTACCGTCTAGAGTTCTCTTATGCCGCTCTCAGTAGATAAGTGCTATTATAGTTATGTTCAGATAAGATAACCACAATTTATCTCTTGATCATTAACAATATGAGCCATTCATATGTATGTAACTCTAAATAATTTAAGAAGAAAAATGTAAACTTATATGTCGCTTAATTAGGTAACCATCACATTATGCTTGGCGTGAGAGGGAGAAGGGATTAAGATTCAAGAATTACCTAATGAGAGCTGGTGGGATTGTGAGACCCACTTGCATGTGCACCAAATGCGAAGATGGGGTTAAAGATTACTATTTTGTCAATTTTGATAGGATGCGTGTTGCAAGGGCTCTATAATCCTGTTTATGATTACGACCAAGGGAGTGGAAATTAATGTTGTCTAGCTAGTGCATGCATTTAATTAATTTCAAGATAACCAGGCGTAAACTACTGAACTTGTTAATATATATATATATATATATATATATATATATATATATATATATATTAGGGTAATATTGTTTATTTATTTATTTTGTAATGTATATATTGATGGTTTACTTATTTTTTTTGTTTTACTCAATTGTGAGAAAGGATTAGAGGCAGGACGGAACTAGAAAATTTTATGAGAGGTGTCAGCCAAATTTTTTTTTTTTTCTTTAGAATTTTTTCATTATATATATAGTTTGGTTATATTTCATGAACTAAAGATTATCGTAAGAGCCAAAAAAGTGGGCATTTGAAAAAAAAAAAAAAAAAACTTAATGGGTATGGCTCAAAAAAATTAAGAATAGGGCCAAAAAATTTAAAATATGGCCAATTATTATTATTTTATTTTTTTACTTATAAAATTTGTTTTTCTTATTTTTTGGGGGGCCCATGGCCTACCCCGGTCCCCTTCTCTTTCCGTCACTGATTATGAGAGAATTATTTTTGTTCTTGATTCGAATGGAAAAGATAATGAAGATTTTTGGGAATGAGAAGCGGCTCACTTAGCAAACTAATGTGTCCCAAAATTAGCACAAAAAGAAACTTTTAAAGCCTTCCAACTTAAAAAATAATAATAATAAAAAAATAAAATAAAATATCATATATATATATATATATATTGTAAACCCCAAAAGAGTATGTAATCTGAATTATTTCAGCATCATGGTGATTATTGAAGATGTCATGAAAGTAATGTTCACCACAATTTATATTATTATTTTGATTAAGATTATGCACCGTTCTTTTATTTTTATTTTTACTTTTAAAGTTTACGTGGCATGATCTTTTACTATAGGTGGGTATTATGCCACATCATCTTTAAAGAATAAAGAAAAATTAAAAGTTGGAATATAATTTTTTTATATATGAAAGAGGGAAAGAGAGTTAAGATACTTGGAAAAAATAAAAATAAAAAAGCCTAGGGTCGGATGATTGAACATTTTACAACAAAAAAGCAAAGACTTTTTGAGTATTCGACAAATGGCAAATTGACAATATTGCTTGTCTCACTGGAAAGGAAACATATATAGTATATAAGCCTTGATTGGAAGCAAATTAATTTATTGTCAATTTTGTTTTGAGTACAAATTCATATGTAAATTAAGAATTCGGTTATGTGAAAAGAATATAAGGTTTTACCTTTCCTTCTTTCTTTTTTTTCATGAAATTTACATTTAGTGCAAACTTCAAACACCAAAAACATCATGGATTTTCGAGATTTATGGCAAATTGGCAACAAATGCATGTGGTGTTGTTAGTTGCGCGGTCTTTTCAATATGACTTGGTAACTTTTTTCCATTATATCCGGAAGACTTATACTTTTTGTAATCTGATTGAAGATCTCTAAAATAGTTGCATGAAATATTCTAAACCTTCTTCATCAAACACGTAAGCAAGTGCACAGGTAGACACAGTACATATCATCGAAGGAAGTAGCCATGAATCATTGAATCTCTTCATTTTATATCAGTTCTCTCAATTGACACAAAACGCATCACTGAGGAAAACTACAACACAAATCAATTCTTACAAAAATCCAAGTAGAAAAATTTGTCAATAAGTTATATCAACAATACCCCATGAATCTCCTCCGTAGAAGGCATTTAGTGGCTTCATGATCTTTGTTATATTTCCATTAAACAACCCTATTTATGATCTGATGAGAGATGTTAGAGACCTGAAAACAACTTCTTCACAAGGAATGGTAAGACCCATGTCATGATTAAAGCCAAACTCCTCCTCAGCTCTTTGAAGAAGGTTTTGGAACTCCGGATGAGTGAGCCATGAAATGGGAACAATGTACCTGCTTCTGTTCTCCCCCACATACACAGCAAAATGGCCTTTTGGCACATCATAAGGAAGCCCTTCTTCCTGGTTGAAGCTCTGTTTCTTCCCAAAGCTTGAGCATCTCTTGATGATTTGTTTGAAAGGCGTTGTTTGAGGCAGTTTGTTTGATTTCTTAAAAGCCATCTGCATTTGCCTTGAAAAAAAGGGTGAAGAAAGGAGAGGAGTGTGGAGGGTGGTGGGGGAGGATTGAAGAGGGGTAGAGGGGTATTTATGGAGAGATGAGTAGGGGGAAGAGAGGGTGTGAGAAACAAAGTCATGTGGAATGTGGGGGCAAAGAAGAGACCACAAAGTCCTTTTGGCGGTAACTGTGAACAAGGGCACACAGGTTGCAACCCCATTGATGTTTGCCCCTACCTCTACCTTGTTGCGTCCTCTCTTGACAACATGGGACCCTTCTCTCCCCCTCTCTTTCTCACTGTATTTTCTTTTGAGTTCTTCTGAAGTTGCTTTAACGAGCATGTTTGCTAAAAGGACCCAAAAAAATTCATTTCAACATTCTTATTTTTTACATCACATAAATCACTTTTTTTATTATAATTAAAATAAAAAAAATTACAATAAAACAAAAAAAAAAAAATTTCATTTTTTCATACAAAACATTCTTACATTTTTTCTCACATTAATCAAATCTGTTACGGTTTCGGTTCACTTCCTTTTTCAAAATATTTTTCAAGTTCGTCAAATTGCTTGCAGCCTAGGATTTTTTTTTTTTTTTAGTTTTCATTTTTTTTAAAAAAAAAACACTTCCAAACAAAATATTTTTCTAATTTATTTTTTTAAAAAAGCACATTTGATCTAAAATTGTAGGGCTAAACGCACTAAATGGCTCACTCCATTTTAATTGCTACTCTACGGCCAGCAAGCGGAGCTAATAGAATTATCGATTGATTTTTGACCTGACACACACATATACTCCAACTCCCGCTTGATGAGAAATTTTGGTTCTGTCCCTGATGCCATATATCGAAATTTTCTTTAAAGTAAGTTCCTCAAACCAGTCCATAATACTCCTAGTTGTCTCTTGTATAGGGTCAATATTTTTATTTTTTTCTCAAAACTAAGTGCATCATTCTCACGGGACATATTGGTTGAGTTAGAGCAGGATAGCAAGTGGAGAAGTAGTTCAGCAGTTGAAGTGTTATTGGACAACGGGTTCGGCCCAGACATTATGGGTGTGCCAGGAGCGTGCGAGGGTTGTTTATGGATAAGGTTCGCATACCATGTTGCAACACCCAAGTGCTCCAAAACATGGAGCGCCCCGATCCGGATCCCTTTAGGCACATTCTAGGAATGAATTTATGGTATTCGGTGGACCATAACAAGACCAAATTTTTGTCTCAATTGCAATTTTTTATTTTTTTTTCATGTCCACACAAGGGAAAATGAGTGAGATTCAAATTAATAACCTCTGCTTCATGAGGCGTAGTCCACAACCAATTAAACTACATCTTGGGGACTACAATAATTTCTTTCTCCAACAACGTGATGTCATATTACATGTACATATTTAACTCTTCTTCCCCTTGCAACATGAACTTATGGTATTAAGTATATAATTAGTAATTTCAAATCTTAAGCTTAAACCCAAATTAATTAGTTGAAATCGAGCAAACAATTGCAAGAGCCTATCGATGAGACTCACGTACTTAAGTGCCTATTCAGATAAGTAAGCCCTATTAAGAGGCCTTTCACAATTGTAAGGGCTTCTCACTATTCCAGTCGGTCAAGTTGCAATCCGAGAGGGGGATTTTAGCCTTCTCATCCACAAAAGAGAAACTCCAAAGGCCAGCATTGCCAGCACATAAAAGGCTGGAGGCCTACTTCAAAGGATAATAACAGTTTCCCAAAAATTTTGGTCCAGTAGCACTACACTTCGGACCCACGTAGTGGCAGCCTAAATTCTATTTATGCCGACATGGACGGCACATAGCTCAATTCAATTGATTTTGTTCGATGTTTTATTAGGTATATAAATAAATGCAAAATGAGACAGACCTGAGTAGGAACTCGATATGAAACAGACAAATGTAGGAAGCCTGATTTATATCTCTAGAAATGCTCTCACATGCAGCAGCCACTCCTGGAAAATGTATCAACGTTGGAGGACCACACATGTGGCCCCGCCAAAACCTAAAACCACAACAATCAAGATGAATAGTACTAGACCTACAACTCTTTTACAACTCGCTGGCTCAATGAAGATATAGGAAAGATGAAAACAGGCATATTCATCCTAAAATGGAACAGTACAACTACGTCCAGCCTCACTCTGATAACATGAAATTCGTTTCCCATGTTCTGAGGCCAAAAAAGCCTTCTTCCATAACCATACAGTCGGCAGCCTATCTGTCTTTCCTACTTTCCTTTTGCATTTATTCGTCGCATTCCAACAAATTCGCATTTTTGCATGCATACACCACACCCATCATTGTAGAAATTCCTTTTGGGATGAACGCTGGAATGCCACTACAAACTTGATAAAAAATTTAGTGACTATAACTAAAGCAATATGGGTTTGAGTAGTACTATTCCTTACCCAACTCAATCTGGATTCAAGAAGCAAAAGGAATGTCCACATTCTCTGAACGAAAGGGGTAGCATATGAAGGATAGAATTCAGAAGATAACACATCATTGTCACTGAGACGCTTCATAATAGCTGATCAACAGAAGGCACTTGCTTAAAGATGGTGACCCTCAGTCAAAAGATGAACATGTGGCCGCCATGTGACTCTTGTCCCCAAAAGCCTATAGAGACAAAACAGTACATACCACACAACACCATCAGCTTACCAATCTAACCATCTCAAACAACCTGCCAGAAAATTTCTTTACGCACATATTCCTGTAAAGGTTCTTTGACAAGTTAGCTTCATTTATGCTTTGTATACATTGCTCTTAAAGTGAAAAATTAAAAAACTATCTTAGGTTCTAATATATTTGTTGGTGGTCTACATAAGCACATGTGTAATGCTATAGAGCCTCTGAAAACAGATTAGCTTCGTTAATGCATAATGCTATTCATTGCTCTTCGTATATGCTTTCTATACATTGCACTAACATATTTGTTGGTGGTCTATATAAGCAACATGCATAATGCTTATCTTATCCACATGCATTGTGCATGATGGAAGCATTCCCGAAACCATTTTCTTTCTTTCTTCTTTTCCCCCCTTACACTAAGTTACAAGGCAATTAAGATGACCAGCCAAGACAGTTTCAAACTCTTCCAGATGATTTCAGAACACTAGAGGAATCTAAACTCCGATTGCAAAAAGATTCAACAAGAATATCAAATCCTTGTGGTGCTTTGAGAGGCCAATTCAACCATATTTTCGATACACACGAGTTAAGTGCTAAAGTAGACCCCAAAATAATAGGACATCATTTTTCAAAAGAAAGTTCTAATAGAAGTTATTAGCTGCAGGGTTATTCTAATCCCAACCCAGGGCAAAAAATAGGGCACAAGTTATCCTAACACATTGTTTAAAAGCAACACAAACCAGTAGAATGTCAAAAACCCTAAGAGACCAAGCCCAAGCCCACATCTTCCAACTGTTTCATATCATCCTATTACATTTCTTCTGTTTCATACATCCTATTCAATTTTTTTTTTTTTTTTTTTTTGCCACAATCCTGTTACAATTCAACTTCACTAAACAAACACCTGTTATCCAGCAATCCAGTAAGAAGGTCACCTAACACTGAGCAAGACATCCTACTGGAGGACTAAGTATCATGCGTCTCAATCAGCCAAACAAACCCAATTTGGATAATAAGCCCTCACTTTCTCTTTCGAAAGCAAAGTCATATGGAAATGGGCCAAAGATATTATTTAAGCACCATTAGAAGTCATACTTTCATTCAGTTGCTTCCAAACAACCCTAGGCGTAATAAATTCCTTACAGATTGAAGATAAGGTTGAAACCTAACATGAAATCATATGAAGAGAGAAATAATGGAATAAAAATAAAAGATGATGTGATTGAAACCAAAAGTTATGGCCCCATCAGGATTTATTCAAAATCCTCAGCAACAAGGGGCTTGCAGAGGTACCTGAAAGCATTTGTAGCTATTCACATAATCATGTACTCTACAACTTCCCATCATGCAGTGTGATTTTATGCTGCACAGCAGTAGAAGACATCAAGATCACATGCGCATTTTATGCTGCACTGCAGTAGAAGACATCAAGATCACATGCGCAACCTTAAGCATTTTAATACTAAGGTAGAAACATATAGTGAATATCTAGTAAATCAACACAGAATGATTGCCATGTCAACATTCCACATTACATGATTCACACGCAGGGAAAATTACCTGGAAACTCTTCTCATAAGAGGAAACTGTTCCTTGTAAGTACTTCAAGACACACCAAGCTCCTGAGTTTCCATCTCATATGCCCAGTATGAATGAACATCACAATCATTAACTGAGAGAGGACGCTTTAGCCTATTTTAAATGTGAATTAAACTATCAATGAGAAATAAATTACACCAAGAAATTTCAGTCCTCCCAAATTCAGTGATTTTTGTAGTACCTGATCAGATAAGGACTGTTGCACAATCATTCTCATTTCATATAAAAGACTTGAAATGAGATAGCTAGAAGTTAGTAAAAAACTTGTACCTTCTAATATAATAGGGCATATAAATTGGAAGGAAGAGTGTGTTAAAACCCACCATTATAGCTAGGAGGCATACCCAGCTGGGAGCTCTCTTGATCCCAAAGATAAAAATTTATAAAATAGAACTCCAAACCTTCAAAAGCAAGTTTTCCACCAAAGGGGTTCTCATTATTAGGTCTAAAGTAAAATTTTAGGGATAAGAGAATATAAAACAGCAGCATAAGCAAACATGCGAGAATATAACAAGCAGTATATAGCCATCATTTAGTGTGCCCTAATGTTTGGTGGCCATAGCCCTCCCTCCGGCTCTGCCCCTAGGCCTCGGGCTTAAAATATATATTTTCAGATTTTTTTTTTTTGGGGGGGGGCGCTAGAATGAAGATTATAATTCAAAAATAAAAATGCTAATAAGAAAATATTGGAGACAATAGCAAGCAAATGGAATCAAGGACATTCCATCTTTTCTAACTCCTTGGAAAACCCACACTTTTGCACCACATTTTTTTTCTGCTAGTTCCAACTTTGTCAAGAAAATGGCCCTTCTGCATGCAATCTAAAATTGAAAGCATATCTTGAATGTCTTGGCTTCAGCTTCATAATAATACCAGCTCCCAAGGCATTTAAGACGAATATATCAAGTGACTTATCCATATATAGACAGACGAATATATCCTGACAGATATACCTTGATAGACCAACCCATACAAGCACATATATACACTACTCTCGTTTTGCAATGCTACACAACCATCCATTTTGAATATACTAAACATCAGTCACTTGGCTATTACAGAAATAGAGATTAAAAAGAAACAGGGGTCCCTAAAGTGAGCTAATCCACATTACATAATTATGTATCATCTTCTACTATATACGCAGGTAAACATGCACTATCCATCACTCTGAGGCAGCCCATGATCATGAAAATTCATAACCAGCAGGTGGTTTTGACAGCTGAGGCAGCCCATCCATCACACTCAATTGTCTTCTCAGCTTAACAATATGAGCTTGTACCTATCACATAGGAAAAACTGTCGAAACAACATGCACTTCCAAGTTTCCAAAGTTTAAGACAGTTTGTACAGCAGACTATTGAAGTGAACATATAAATAGACCAAAAAGAAGGCACAAGCATTGATGTGGTATCAATAGTACACGTAAGGACAAATAGCTCTCACGGTGGAACCCTAATTCATAACCAAAAAGTAAATTATAGAGAGAAACCAAACAACTATCCAAGATAGTAGGAGACACAAAACATTCATCCAAATCATGCTTCACCATCCACTTAAAGCCCTACTCATAACACAGCATTTAGCATAGAAATGCAAATAATGAATGAGTGAACAACCCAATATAAAAGGATAATAATCCTATATATATATATCATGATCAGTGTGAGACCTTCCCAGGCATAATCTTCCTTGTGCAGACATGTGTGTCACCCACAGCAATGGTTCCCATGTTACAAGTGCTAATACTTTTAATTAAAATCAATCTTTTCATAAGATACTTTTAGAAAATAACTGCAAGTATGATACAGAAAGCAAGCAATTCATTCTAACCTGCTGACGAGCTGCTGCAAGTTTCAAAAGCTCGTCGGCCTCTGAGAAATTCATGAACCATTGACTAAATGGATGATCTTTGGTATCACCTTTCTCCTTTTCATAATTAGTCTCAATTGACACTGCTAAAATAAAATACTTAAACGTTAAGTAGAATTCAAACAAGCGCAAGTTTATGAAACAGCAGACAGAGTAAAAGAATTTTACCAGGATCGGGCAAGTTAAAACCAGCAGGCAGCCGAGGCACAATGACAGCTGGATGATTCTGCACACGAGCCAAAAAATTCTCGGATGGATCAGGGTATACAATTTCATTGTATGATTCAACCACAACAGGTTTCTTAGTTGTCTGGGGGCCAGATTCATCTTCAGGATATAACTTCAAATGGTGATACCTGTAAGCACCAAAAATTAGTAACCGCCTTCTAAAGTGAATCAATAAGTAACCCTCAAGTAACTTACAAATCCAAATGTTTATCACAGACATCGCTATGGAAAAAAAGGCTGATGGCAATTTCAAATTCACCCCATCCACATTCTGATAACTCGAATGGGGGTGATTCAACCACTCTCGTAGGGTTATTGAAACTAGGATGCAATTGAAATATCACTCGCTTTATCACCACACCAAGATCCTCATTTGTTGCCCCACGTACATAGACTGTCCACTTATGCGACTGAGACCTAATAGATGAATAAACATTATAAAAAAAATATTCAAATATTTTAATGGCATTAAAAAGGACCCCAGTAAAGGTAAGCGCTTACTCACTGGCCTTCCTACCAAGATAAAATGCAGTTGTTCCATACACTATTGGAACGCAAATTTCAACATCCTTAACCCTCCTGTTTGCACCCTATGACAGAAAAACAGGAAAAAGAAAATCCAAATCAGGATTATATACCATTTGAAGAACAAAACTCTTAGAGATGAAAATTAGTAATCTAAGTACAAGACAAACACACAAATTTTCCACATCATTCAGTCTAATCCATTAATTTCAACACAAATTTACAAATTACAGAAGTTTGTACGATTTTTTTTTTATAAGTAGAAATTTCTACGAAATGTAGCTAGAATAACATAAGAATTTAAACACCCTATGCATAATAAAATGCAAGGTTTAACATCTTCTAGTTTGTTGCTAATAGTTATACAAAACCAACCGGGCACACCAATTATAAGAACTAAACGAATAGCAATATATATCGAAACCTTAAACAAAACCCTAAACTTACAATTTACGGTACATCCACAATAAAATGCAAAAACCCAACATTTTTTTTCCCTATACCAAAAGAAAACCCATTGTATGATAAAGAACAACAAAAAGCCAAATAATAATAATAATAATAATAATAATAATAGTAACGTTAAATAACAAATATGGGGAAGCTCAAAGCGAGGGCTAGTACAATTAGGAATCATTCACAATTCAGAGCTTTCGATTATCAAAAGGAACCAAATGCTACCTTTTTGTCGCTATCTTCGGCAGACTTCCCAATTTTGATGCGAGGTGGCTTTGCGGCCGAAGCAGCATCGTCGGGCTGGTTTTCCCCTTGTTTTCTCGCTGATATCGGGAGGGACATTTTAGGGGTTCGACTCCAAACACGAGAGAGTGACCAACACAGGGATTAATTAGGATTTTTATTGGTCAATTTGGGTTTCTGAAAATAGCATTTCTCTTCTGACAGAGGGGTTAGGGTTTTAGCTGGTTTTCTTTGTTTCCTCGGAAGTTCCGAAACCCAAATGTCAGAGCACCTTTTATTATTATTAATATTTGTTTTTTATCCGGATAACTAATAAATATAGGGGTGATTCTAAGCACGTGAGGCTATTTTTTATTTTATTTTATTTCAATTTTTTAATATTAAAAAAAAAAAAAAAAAAATTTGCACGCAGCGTTGTATTTAGCTTTACCCTAAATATAGAAGGAAGAGTACTTCTTTATATTGGACACGGATCCCCATCTGGGCAATTGCCCATCAAAATGGCTAAAATTTTGGATATTGAATCTCATTAAGGATCTATACGGGTTTAGTCTTAGCAGGTGACTCGGGCTTGAGCTGCCCCCAACCGGCCCTTGGGACTATGGGCAAAAATGGGGTGGCCGGTCACTCCATATATTTTTTATTATTTTATTATTTTGTTTTATATTTTCTTTTTAAAATTTAAATAATATTTTATTATTTTTTAATTAGTGATACACGTAGTAGGATATAAATCCTTAGATGAAATTCAATGGCCAAGATTTCAGCCATTTTTGATAGGTAATTTCTTAACTATTGTTGGGGATCTCGATTCACCCTGGTGTCTCTTTCTGACGAAGGTACATGTAATTTTATATGCTCTCATGCTCATGTTTGGATCAATCATCCTCATAGAAAGATTCAAGAATAAGAGCGAGTTTGATTAGATTAATTCATGAATGACTTATCTTCCTTCTTTTCGGTTGAAGGCTTTTTTTTTTTTTTCTTTTTTTTTTCTCATACAACTCTGCCACATGTCATCCTTGATTGGGGTCGGTGTGATTTGTTCATTGATAATTCTCTGTGTTGCAAGACAATGCCAGACTTCGCCAATTGTCTCCATAATCGAAGGAGCGTGGTGCTTCCTCACTGGCTCCGACATGGACCTTTCAAAAATATTATTGACAATAGCAAGATTATAATCCAATTTCAGTGAGATTAATGATTAGGTACTTTACAGTCTAGCTTTGTTCCCCTGTTACTGCGAAAATAATATTATTTGACCGGTTAGGCTTGGGCTAGTTAACCCCTCACAATAAGTTGTTTGCCCAAGCCCAGAAAGATAAAATCCCGTTGCATCAATTGTATTTGACGACAATGTATATGGTGCTGTATTATTTCAAATTTTAAATGATATGACCATGTGACAATATATACACTCATTTACTTCGTCTAATTTTTTCATAATGCTTATGTTGCTCGATCTGGACCGTCTATATTATGAATGGCCTGAATGCTTGAAATTGTAAGCCCTTGCAATTCTTAGACCTAGATCACATATTTCCTAGAATTTCAACCTTAGTTTTACAATTTTTTTTTGTCGCCATCTGAAGAAGCAGTTCCATAACGGTCAGTTAAGAGGCAGACAGCATATAATCCTGAACTATTATCAGGTCAAGGTGGCAGCAACGAAGGATGAAGATTGAACACAAACTGCGAACACAACCATTTACAGCATAAATTCTAACACATCTGAAGAACACAACACCAAGTTTTCTTTCCAAGAGAAATCACATTCTGGTTCAATTCAACAACAGTGCAGCACAGCACCAAATAAGAGAACTAGAGCACTGGATAATGAGTTCTCGCAGGGCTTGTCACTATGTTACAAATCGAAGGATGGATTCCATACAAAGCTCTGATCCAGCTCTTCTGCTGATACCCAACAGTCCTCTCTGGGGGATTCAGCATGTAGGGATGGAAGCAACCACCTTGCGAGCAAGCCGAGGGCGAACAAGATTAGCCTTACCAAATTAGATATTTGAAGCACTCAAGGCCATTACCTTGCACTGTTCATTCATGGCCAAAAGTTGGGCCTCTTTCTTGTCAAGAAGAGCACTCAACCTCACATTCTCTTCCATAAGTTTCTGAACTTCAACCTCTTTCTGCGTCTTCTCACCCTCTAACTGTGTCGTCTTTGCAACTAGCCTGCTTCACGGCAACATCAGCAAACAAAACCACAAAAAAATAAATAAATAAATAAAGGGGAGCTAGAATAAGAACTATCTACAATAGGAAGTAATGAAACTTGAATTAATTACAAGACGGTGCAAATTACTGGCATTCTGAAAGAGTTAATTTCCCATGCCAGGCAAAGATAACAAACAAGCTTGCCGAGATGAGCCAGAACCAGCAAAATCACCGGTAACATGTAGAAAGAACTTAATCAAATGTTATAAAAGAACATAAAAAAAATAATAATAATAAAAAAAATAAAAATAAAAACTTAATTACAACACCATGTAAAGGTAAAACTGCTAGCCTGATCCTAAACTTTCAAGCCCAAACCAAAGCAAAATATACACAGGTGATCTATATGGATTTAGGGAAAGCAGAGGGAAAGGAGAGGATTTTTCTGGAGGGGGCTTAATATCACAATTTTCTTTTCCACAACTTAAAACTTTTTCAAGTTGCAACTCAAAATGTAGACTGGTTTGCAGTAAACTTTATTAAGCATTTTAATGATATTTTTCCCTTTCTTTCAACTTCTCCTAGATCTAAACAGAGCCTAGCAACCTTTGTAAAACCTTTAATTTGATAGACAATTAAAGCATCAATCAGAATACCTAGCAACCTCTCTAAAAAGGAAGGAGACCCCAATAAAGAACAAAACTAGCATGACACATGAGTGTATTCTCCAACACACTGAAACAAAGAGAAAGTAGGAGTACCAGAGTATCTCATCTTGAACACATTCAAGCACAAAGGAACAATGTTATGGATTCATTAATAATTTGCTACTTGCTAATAGAGAAAAACAACAGCAATATACATGAGCAAAAGGGACACTTTCACGTTTGAGAGATGAAACTCGCCTTCATATCAAAGAGTTATGAATAAGTATTAGTATTTAGATGCATCGTTGTGCTAGTATGATGTCCACCTGGTCATGTAAATGAAAAACCAACGTAAAAAAAAATGTAAATGAAAACCCCAAAAAAGAAGAAGCTAGTTTCTAAAAGGGTCATCATAAAGAATTAATCATAAGATCCAACAGTACGTCAGTACCAACCTTATACACTTTTTCATTTCATTACCCATCAAATAGCTCGGAAGTTCTAGATATGGATGCTAAAGCAAAACTAATTATGACCAATCAGCAACTAATAGACTATGTATGATTTTTAACAATCTTAGATATGGGTCCAAGGTGGGATGCAAGTCCAACAAAAAAATAATTTTAATTACCTTGACATCGTAAAGCACTAATATGCGATAAACTACACAAGACAGAAGATGCAAGCGTCAATAAAACAAAGGAGGTCTATGAAGCACAGAAATGCAAAAGAAAGCATTTAGCACAACCAACCAAATACTATGAAGCAAGCTCTTGACAATAAACTTATCAGGAAGAAAAAAAAAAAAAAAACTCTCGACGATCAAGAAAAAAGTGTAATCAGATCATCTTTAAATTGGAAGTATCAAAAGATATACAGACTTTTCTTTTTTCTTTTTTAACTTTCTATAAAGCATACTAACCGTTCAAACAGCCTCTCGATAGTTTGAAACTGCTTCTCCGATGAAAGAAGTGTTTCTCTTACAGTGATGAGACTGCTAACATAGGATTTCAGAGACTCAAAGTCCCGCTTCACACGACAAAGCTCCAGTTCGTTTTCTGCAGCTCGCTGTCTTTGCCTAGATGTTTCATCAACCAAATCCTCAACTCTCTGTCGCATTTCATTCAGTATGCAGTTTGTACCCAGAGCAAAACGTTCCATCTCCTCTAACTTCAATGACATGTTTTCAATTTGGGTCGACTTCTTTTGAATTTCTTCCTGACCTACAGTTACCTTCTCCTTCTCAATTGCAGTTTCAGATTCTGCCAATATGACCCTTTTAACAAGAGCTTCCATTACATCTGTGACTATCTGCACAGACTTGAGTAGTTCACCAGTATAAGCTGCATCTTGTTCATCCTGTGAAACATGTTGCCTACTAATTCCAAGCCAAGTTTCTTCATCTGGACCATCAAATGAGGAAAGATCAATATTCCTTGACCAACCAGACAATGGTGTACCTTTTTTGTCAACGAACCCTACCCCTTCTAATTGTTTGATGCCACATGATGTATGGGCTAAATGAGGAATAGCCATGATTTGAGCCTTTGATTTCAAGTAGCTTAACAATGTTGCAGTAGTTTTAACTCTCCGCCAAAGAACCTCTAACTCCTGCTTGGCATCTTCATCAGATCCCTGCATACAAGCCTTAACCTCCAATAGTTTTTCTTGCAGGACATCCACTTGGGACTGGCTTCGTTCCATCTCCTGCTTCCACACTTCATGTGTTTGGCTTAACTGAGACTTCAAAGTTGACAAGTCAACATCGTTCTCTGCTGCCATTCCCTGTCCAAAGTTATACAGAAATGAACATCAGAACTCCATTCACAGACTACACGGAGGATCTTATCTGATCCTAGCAAGTTAATAGCAATAACAATAATCAAAATAATGCACCATGAAGCTCAAACAAATTGTAAGCAACATGCCAGTTAGCCAAACAAGCTAGATGAAGCCAAAAAAAAAAAGGTCCTACTAATCAAAAAGAATTTCATGCATCAAATTTTCCATCTTACAAAAGAAGACATATTTTCTTTTTTGTTTTCTGGATGAACACAACTAGGCAAATCTTATCTGATAAAAGCATTTGAAATATAGCAATATATACATTTTGGAAACTTTAAGTTTATCCACATTGAACACATTCAACCACTTCAACCAAACCTTTACTATTCTTACAATGAGCCGCAACAAATACATTACATATAATGTACAATGCCTGCAAGCTTCAAATTGGCAGCATTGTCTGCCTAGAGAAACTTAAGGTATTATAGCTAATTTACGGTAAAGACTACACATATTACACACATAATAAATCACAATAAGTTACTTCAAGACTTGTAAATGACACATAATCGCACACGAGAGCTGAATAAATTGGTGATCCCCACTCAAACTACCACCTTATTACGCATCTCCATCGCACCTCTTTGTGCTACACAAAACCCAGCAAAGATTTGTAAACAATAACACTGCTTCTGTTCATTTCTCAAAGTTACCGTTGTCACTTAATTATGGCCAATCCGCTCAAATTCCTAATTAGCCATACAGATAACTGCTTTAACAAAATACAATGCATCATATAAATCGTAAATCTAAAGCCATTCAAACTTAAAACGTTTTTCTTCTTTTTCACGGGAAGTGATGAAAAGAAGACGAAGAAGCACACCCAAATGAAAGCAAACAAACCCAGATCAAGATATCAAATTCATTCTACCAAGTGAACCTACAAAACCAAAAGTGATCACATGGGCAAAAAGAACGCTACCCATAAACCCTAAATACGGCTTACCCATCAACAAAAATCAACCTTAAAATCACATTCCGATCTAGATCAAAAAACCCAGACTGAAAAACACTCACACATCAAAAGAGAACAAAGACAATTCAAGACAAACCGGACCTTGTGGTGGATACTGGATAGGGATAAACCCGTTTTTCCTTAGAAGTTACCGTTTCTGAGAGAGAAAGAAAAGGACGCCTTGTGATTAGAGGAAAGGCTTGGGGGATGATTGGGTGTTGGGATTTGACTCCAGGAAATGATGATTGGAGGAGGTTGTCGTGGTGGTGTTGGCCTTGTCTAGGCACGCGTTCCTGCAAAGAAAAGAGGAAAAAAAAAAAAAAAGAAACCAACAACAACAACAAAGAATCTGAGGCAATGCAGATGTGTTGGGCAGGTACTTCAAATATGTCTATTTGTTTTCTTCTCCTTTTTCTTTCTCTTCACTTTTTTTTTTTTTTTTTAATAAATGCTGGAGAGGGTAAAATTCTTATCTCATACTCATAGAGTCTTATTAGGATTATGATTATTTATTATTAAGAGTTCTATTAAGATTGGGATTATATGTTATTAGAAGTCTCAAGAATAGAATAGCCATAGGTATATTATTATACTTGCGTTTTAAATTTTTATTGACTGGAGAATTGAAATTTCTCGAATTACCCTATTATGGATGTATAAGATTTTTCAAATTACTCTATGTCTCCTACTAAAAAGATAGTGGTAAGAATCCGATAGACATTAATAATGGATATTAATCATGTGATGATGTTGGAGTTGACCTTAGTTATTGTATTCCATTACCTTAGCATGGAGATATTTTATTATATTAATTAATATTTTTTTAAAGTATGTTTGAGATTGTGTTTGAAAAATAGAGTTTTAAGTTTTTGGCAAAAAAATTATTTTTAAGCTTTTACCAAAGTGCATTTTGGCTATTTTTAGAATTTTTGAACTCTTAAAAGCTTTTTTAATTTAGGGTTAAATACCTCATACCCCCCTAGGGTTTGCCAACTTTATTTTTTTTCCCCTTGGATTTCATTTTTATCACAGGACCCCTTGATAAATGACTAATTTAGTCCATCCGTTAGTTGACCGTTAAGACTGACATGTGGACCAATCAGATGTTGACACGTGGCATCTATTTAATTTTTTAAAAAAATTAAAAACAATGTATTTTTTTAAAAAAAAAAAAGAAAAAAAAAAAGGAAAAAACTGGCCACCCCCAAATGGCCAAGGGGGTGGCCCAGTTTTTTTCCCTTTTTTTTTTTTCAATACATTTTTTTTAATTTTAAAGAAAATTAAATAGGTGCCACGTGTCAACATCTGATTGGTCCACGTGTCAGTCTTAACGGTCAACTAACGGATTGACTAAATTGGTCCTTTATCAAAACCCCATGGGGGTCCTGTGATAAAAATGAAACCCCATGGGGGAAAAATAAAGTTGGTAAACCTTAGGGGGATTTGAGGTATTTAACCCTTTAATTTATTTACCAAACGAGTACTTTTTTCTTTAAATAATTTTTTTTAGTATTAAGCGCACTTTTACGCTCCTCAAACACACATTCAAACAAGGCCTTAGTATAATAATCCTATAGTTTGAATGGTCTTTATCATTTTGCCATCTTTCGTAGAGACAACAAAATTGGATGATATTAGAAAAAATAAAAATGTCTCCATTAGACCATCGAGCCTAATTTATGGTATTTAAGTGTGGAATTATTTTTAGATTTAAAAATGGTAATGACACTTCCTAAAAAATTCACACCTTCTATACTCATTGACCTGACAGTGGTATTGTGATAACCCAAAATATTTGATTGACTTAGCACTATCACATCAGCAAAATATATGAAAAAAGGTTTAGCTCATCATTAGTGGCCGAGTATCCCCTTGGGGTGGTTGGCCATCTAATCGAACTTCGAAGGTGGCTACACCCACCACAGGCCCATTGGAAGTGGTCACAACCCTTTTGATGTGTCATCTGGTGGTTGCGACCACCAAATCAGATGGTCTAACCGACAAGATAGGAATAATTTTTTTATTTTTTTGGTCTCCGTAGCACTACTCTTTGAGATTTTAAAGAGACATAAAAATTGGAATTAAGAAATGAAATGGAGAACAGGAAAAAATATTTTATCCCAATTTTTAAATATGGGGACAATTTTACCCCAATATTAACACTTTTTTGACTACTGGAAATGGAAATTATATTCCAATAATTTGCCTCACAAATGGCCAATATTGAGACGCCCGGTAATCAATATTGCAGAGGCGTCACTATATAGCATCCTTTCACTTCCTTCGCTCCTTCTCAAAATTGCACTAACATTCATTACAAATCCATATATTGAAATGGACTGTGTATAGGGAAATGTGGAACTTGTACCCTCCATGGGATGATCAGGAAGCTTGTTCAGGGAGTAGCATCAGATCAGTACACAAAGTATAAACCAAAGAAATAATCTTTTCATTTACTTATCACATGTCTTGTTCTAATATGTATATCCACTGTGGGCTGAACTCTCTTAAAGCACCGAAGACCCGTGATCGTGTTAGATCATAGAATATCAACTTAAGCTTTTGAAGTAATTGATAATTTATCACAATATAGCTCTTGAGTTTTAACATCGTCCTCATAATTCATCTTTCATTTCAATTAAATATTCCACGTGTTGAGCCTCACTTTTTGCCAGTTTGGTCCGGCCTCAGAATATCTCAAAGGGGAAGCACAGATTATCTGTTTCAGCTAATCAGTTGATTAATTCCTTTCCAACGATGTCTTTTATGCAAAAGACTCAACTACTGAAGAACTGGTTACTAAGCCAGAGAGGAGGCCGACGATGAGAGCAGTGTTGTATGTGGTTGGTTCACCCTGCATTAAATTGTTTCGTGCATCAATGTAAGTCTCATTTAGGAAGGGCCCGCCCACTAGTGCTCCAACGGCTACATTTGGGTTGGGATTGGAAGAGTTAAGCCACTTGAACCCATCGCTGCAGCCAGTGTCAGCATCAACAGGAATTGAAGCTCCCCTGTGGTGTACATATTGAGGATAGTTACTCCCATGCCCAACGAGATAGCTCATCTTCATCAAATTTTTGCCCAACACATAATCTACCTGAATGTAGTTGAGAAGGGGTTAGAAGCAAAACAAAAAAGATGCCATTATTGAATGGTTACAGGTGATAGGCTGCTAAACTGGGGATACAAAGGAGATGTCAAATGCTCTTTTTGCATAAACCAATTGAAGAGCCGTGACCATTTATTTTTTGAATGTAGTTTTTGCTATAGAATTTGGAGGTTTTGTATGTCCAGATGCAGAGTGGCTAACCCTCCTGTAATATGGGAGGATATTCTACAACTGGGATGTAGTAATTGGGGATGTAAAACTCTTAAAGCCTTGCTTTGCTGTCTGGTTTTGGGTTCTGCTGTGTATAATATCTGGTACACTCGAAATGAACTCAAGTATGCAGGTCATCCAAGCACAGAGGAGCAGATTTTGAAGAAGATACTGTGGGAAGTTCAAATCAGAGCAGTTGGGAAAGGAAAGTTTCCAAAAACTAGGGAGAACCTTGTGCTTTGTTCTCTATGGAACTTGCCTGCAGACTTGCTCTGTTGATGCAGTTTCTGCATTTTTGCTGGTTTGGTTGTCTCTGTTTTTTGTGGTTAGTTTCTAGTCCTCTGTAAGGGCTTGTTTTGGTTTGCTGTAAGATGTTTCTACAGCTCTGTGGTTTCTTTTAGTATGATTGGTTTTGGCCTCTGTGAGGCTGTGTTTTAGCCCGTTGGAAGGGCTTGTAACTGGTGATACTTTGTCTTTGGTTTGTTTTGCTTTTAAATAGAGGAGACTGCTTATTCTTAAAAAAAAGGGTTGGAGGCCAAGATGCAGAATTATTGCACCTTATTCCAACAAATTGCATACCTGCGAAATGGCAAATTTGCGAAGATCTTCTGGCTTGTAGGATTTACCATGGCAATATAGAGTTTCAGTCTGGGATGTAAGCATGTAATCACTACAAAGAACACACAGGAATGCAGATGCCACAGGATGGAGCAGTGAGTTCCACTCGGTCACCCAAATCAGACCACCTACTTCAAAAGGACATATTCCACTTCAAGATGCAAATGGAATGAATGCTGCTGTCTATGAAACTAGAAGGGTATATGATACATAAATAACATTTTGATGATCATATCAGTGATATTTGTGTGTAATTTAGCTTGCAAGTAAAGGAACACAACCTGAAAACTAAAAAGCCCTGCAAGGAGATCCACATAGTGGGCTGTGATATGATAAATTTTCAGCTGTTTGATTGACAGCTATCCTACAAAATAAATTTATAAAATACGTATACAAAAAAGAAAGAGAGAGTAGAACTTTCATTGCAAAAATATGCCAGATTCCTCAACTAGATTAATTGGTCTCAACTGCTGAATTATCTTTTGAATGTACCTTAAAAAAATGATGAGTGGCAAGAGGAGGATATTTGCCATTGGTAACTATGTTAATCAGAGGCTCTTGAACCGCGGCCAAAGACAAGCACACAAAAAAAAGAAGAAAAGCAAAGTAACAAGCTTTACAGAATATCCCTGCTGGTCTTTTTAGATATACACATGTTGATCTATGTGTATGCGTGCGTGTGTGTGAGAGAGAGAGAGGGGGAGAGAAAGAAAAGAACATTACTATCTGTTCTGCTGGAAGTGGCCGTCGGTGAATCAGGAAGTAGTGCACACATGATGGCCTCAGCTGATTCCCTGTACATCTGGAGATCAAGATTCTCAGCAATTGACACATCTTTCGCACCAAAGAAATTTATCCTGGACAGAAGAACCTGCTCAGAAATTGCAAAAATATTAGCATAGGTTTACTTTAGTCTTCATGCAACTGTTTGGTGTCAGCTATTACTAGATACATCCTGCTTTAAATTCCACAACACCCATATTGCATGCACAACTTTGAGCCACCTTCTCTCTTTTCATAAAGCTTCCCCAATATACAAAACTACATAGTAGATGGAATTTACTATGACATGATTAGTATCACTCAGGGGATTGTATGGTCTCAAAGAGTGCTCTAAATAAACAACATTTCAAGAAGATTTTATAACTTCAAGCTGATAAGAAGTAATGGAGCAAATCAAAAAGAAGTTATAAACAAGTGATGGTAATTTTGATTAGCCTATGCATTATGGTGAAACTTCAATACATGCCTAAGAGAAAAAGTACTTCTTGAAAACTAGAATTGAAACAATAAAAGCACTACATCATAATACATACCGTAGTTCCAGCATGCTTGTTATCCCAACTAAACCAAGTCGGGCTCCCCCACTCGGCAAATTCTTTCCCATTTTGTTCAGTTACATATTTGAGGTATGATTGGTCTCCAGTTGCATGATAGAGCCAGGTCGCTGCCCACAAGAGTTCATCTCCATATCCTGTGGAGTTGTAGTATTTCTGCACTTGGGGGATGCTGACACTGTATGAACCTCTATAAGTATCAGCAAAAATAAACAGCTGCTGGGCATGCATAAGGAGCACCCTAGAATAAGTTGAATTAATTTTCTTGAAAACCAGAGATGCTGATGCCATAGCTGCTGCAGTCTCTGCTGCAACTTCTGTTCCCGGGAATGACATGTTAACCTGCATGAGAGGTCTTTTCTCTGTCATGGATTCAGGTCTTTCCCAACATTTGTGGTCTAATTCAGGATCACCCACCTTCAACAACACAAAGAAGGAATCACACAACAATTCAGAGGATAAATTTTTCTTATACAGCCACATCTATAAATACAGGTTATCACACTATACTGAAAAACATACAAAAAACATTAGTTTATTGCGGGTGGCTTCCTTTATATAGCGCACACACATATATAAGTGAGAACTAACCATAATGCTAAAAAAGAAGACGAGCTGCGTTCTCACAATCCTGCAAGCTTATAATAAGATTACTAGTCTCTATAATGTAATACTACTTTTCACACTCATTTATCATTTTAACCACATAAAACACATCACGTAAGCCATTATAAAACAGGCGTGATTAATTGGTGTGGAGAGTAGCATTACTCCAATACATTATTCACATTTTTACAATAATGTATGCACTCTTGTAATAAGGAAATGCATTGCCGTCGGATCAAAAGTAAATCCAACCATTTTAGGACATTACCATATTTTAGAACTATGGAATATAAATCCTCCAAGAGCAATGAAATGATGAAAGAAACGCTAAATCCTTAAAAACAGAAGTTGAATTTACATACTAATCTATGTAACATTAGTCTACAAATTATGATATATGCTATCAAGCAGCGTGTTATGATAAACTCAAAAGTAAGAATAAATTAACACATTTGGGCAACCTGAACATAGAGCACATTTGAAGAAGGATGGGCAAGTAATAAGATAATCAGTGATCCACTTCAGCGAGTCCTGAGCGTGTCCCAATTGCTTCACTGCATTCAACTGATCCCCATACTCAAGAATCGCCCATGACAACACTGTTGCAGTAAAAGCCATGGGGAATCCAAACTTGATGAGATCACCAGCATCATACATTCCTTTCGATAAATCCAAATCTTCCTCACTCCCATCTCTTAACCCCGAGTCCTCTCTCCACGCAATCCTATTATTTACCAACTTCCCAGCTGCATCAACAAATTGTGATCAGGAGATAAGTACTTGGGGAAGTTTTCAAGAAGATCATTGATATAACATTATGGAAATAATGGTTAAATGATTAGATTTATGGAATTGTTGTACATTTTTGAATGTCGAAGAATTGCAAGGCGGTTTCAAGAGCGTCGGCGTATTTTTGAACAATGGCGCCGGGGTGGTGAGGGATTGAAGGCGGCCCCGAGTGACGAAAATTTCTTAGAATAGTGAGTGTACTCGCTGTGACAACCAGAGCTCCAATCACTGACACAATCAACCACCAAAACCAGCCCTTGGATTTTGCTTTCTCGGCTGCCTCATCTCCCATTCAATTTCCCACAATTCTTGCTTTGGTTTCTCAGGAGTGAATTGTAATCCAAAGAGCCAAAAAGTGAAATGGGAATTCGCCGACTATTGAAGGAAAGCAATTTCTGATGCTTTGAAATACCATGCGCGATGAAACATCTTTTGCTACCGTTAAGGATGCCGGACGACGTCGATCTTTGCGGTTTTGTAATTGTAAATGCGAGAAAACGACAGGCCGGCTTGTCGTTCCCGCTGAAACTGGAAAAATGAAAGATTGCGTTCCCTCTGTTTCTTTGCGGAGGAAAGTCGGCTGGTAGACCCCGGCCACTACATCGTGGACGCGTGTGGAGTGCACGAGTTGCTTTCATTGGACAACTTTGAGAAATGCAAAAATCAAAATCAAATTTTTTAAAATAATAAATCTTATGAAATATGTTGCATCTTTTGAGATTTTTTTTTTTTTTTTGAAATAAAATTTAATAAATGTAACAGTTTTCTTTGTGTTATAAGCTGCTTGAAGCAAGCGAATCTTATAGCCCTTGTCCACTGTTTGAAATTGAATGACATGCAATTTGGCCTATCAATTATAATAATTTTTTAAAAAATATTTTTTTTTATTTATCAATTTTGGTTAGGTTGTTATTGTTGCCTCCGTTTGTTTTCCTTGGTGGCGCCATCTAATTGTAACTTTCATAATAATTATCATCGACACCTTCATAACCACTTTGACGTCACCACCTTTTAACACCGTGTCATTCACATCAGCCTACTCAAAAATGGCTGATGTGGATCTGAGGTTAAAACCAGTGCTGTCAATAGAGTCCTGATTCACAGCATACGGCGTGCTTAGCACGCCTGTGCAATTTATATTTTTTTTTGCACAAAGCACGCCGCGTGCTGTTTTGATTCACCCTGGTTTTCATATTGAATTTCTTCAAAGCTCGATATGCTTTCATGTTAGTCTCAACCTCCCACGCGCTAGTTCACAATCCTCTTTGACCTCTCAGGCTAACTTTTTGTCGTTATCCTCTACTTTTCCTTTGAGCCGCTTACGTGTCAGTGCATGAATCTCACACATCGATCAAAGCCCATCTGTTACCTTTTCGTTGCCTATCCGGCCGCCAATGCTATTGTCACTTAGGTGTTTTTTTTTTTTTTTTTAATAATTTTTTTTGCTTTTTTCTATTGTAAATCTTTTGTTGTTTTAAAGTATTTGTATTTCTCCACTATTTGCTTTATTTTTTGTATTTATGTTGTGCTTCTTGGGTTTTGTAAGTTTTAATCTCTCTATGCTAATGTGGTTTGATCTTACTCTAGAGACCTATGTTAACGAAAAATATAATACTCCATTTTTATCGCTTCTCTTTCGGATTTTGACAATGCCTTAATTAATAATTTAAAAATGTTATCTTCATAATAACTAACATTATTGTGAAGATAAATATTTCACTTAATTGTGATTTGACCTTACTTTTCATTTTGAACAATTTAAAGTCAAAAATATTATTTAACCAAAATTGAGAGAGAAAAAAAGAATAACCAAAAAATGCTAAAACTACCATAATCTTTGGTCTCCGTGCCCAAAATTTTGAGTTTTTCGCATTCGCTTCCCGCTTCTAATGGTTATTATTCTCCACTCAAAATTCAAAAAAGCCACTAGAAATAGAAAAAGAAAAAATTCCATTCGCTAAGCAACAAACTCTCTCTCTCTCTCTCTGGGATCGTGGTTTCATCGTATTCAATTCGTTTTCCAAGGATGCCCGAGAAAAGGTCGAGAAAGCAAAGCAACCGCGGCTCTGATTCAAAAACGGTTAGTCAACTGTCACTGTTTCCAACAACCATGTCCAAATTTGAATATTATACTGGATGGTTACATTTGTTAAGGATTTCCCTAAAAACTAAGCCAGAATTTCTTCGTCCCAATCAATTAAACTAACATTTACATGATATAAGAATCGTAAAGAAATTTCTTAAAAGAAAACATTGTTATTTGTTAATTCCTAGAAGAATATGCATGTTTTAGATTGATAACCAGACAAGTGAAGAGCAATCAGAGGATGTTTGGTCCCGGCCAAACTGGCCACCACGCACGGAGAAGATATTTGTAGAATTGCTGATTGAGGAAATGAAATACCACTTGGACGTGTGTGTCAGTGGATTTGATGAGAAGGCATGGGATCGTGTCTGCAAGGAATTCAATCAGGAGACAGGTCTAAATTATGATAAAAAGGAACTGAAAAAACACCTTACTATTTTAAGAAAACGGTACCGCATTGTAAAACCTTTATATAACCACGGTGGCTTTGGTTGGGATTATCGTCGGAAGATGGTGGATGTTGATGATCATATCTGGGCAGAATATATCCAGGTACATATTTACTTCTCTTTAGATCCCCTCTCTCTCTCTCTCTCTCTCTCTCTTGGTTTAATTATTGTTACATTTGATTATATTAATTAATTATAAAAAAATATTTATTTGTGGATACTTCAAATACTTGTCAAACATTTTTTTCTATCTATTAAAAGTATTTGCATTTGATCGAAAGATTTATATTTTTCATGTCAATCTAATTTTTTTTAGGAAAAACTAAAATTTTAAAGTTTACGAAGTCAACTAATTTATAATATTTCTTTACTTTAACAATAATGCAAGCTTCGATAAGTATAGAGTGCAGAATAATAATAAACAAGAGAAAGAGACAAGATATTAAGTTGTTCGGCATATAGCTTACATTTACACACTAAAGCCCTATAAGCTATATATAAGTAATGTGGGGTAAGCCTACAGCCACTATGAGTAACATTTGAGCTTCATTGTATCTTGTGAAGGGTTTTCCCTGGTTTCAATTCATATTTTTCAATGCAGGCGTATCCTGAGATTAAGCCATACAGGAAATGGGGGTGTCCAATATATGAA
The DNA here is from genome assembly GCF_901000735.1 of Corylus avellana. NCBI lineage: Eukaryota > Viridiplantae > Streptophyta > Magnoliopsida > Fagales > Betulaceae > Corylus > Corylus avellana. Next base: position 1,870,183 of record NC_081542.1, on the reverse strand, counting down.
GAGCTATGCACGATATTTACAAAACCAAAGGCCACTGGGCAGTATGCCTATGCAAGTACTGGTTGGAGCAGGTCTGGCAGCATTGATCTTCCACGCTCACATGGATGCAACAAGCGCCAGGCGCAGGCAGCGCAGCCTCAGGTTTCAGGTGCCAACAAGAAACATCACAAAGGAGCTGAGAATTCGAAGGGAGCTGCAGCATGTAAAAGTACTGATGACCCACATTCTGCAAATAATTGCATTGCAATAATAAATGGTATGCAAGGTGTTGATCGCCGCACTTACAATGCAGCTCTGGATTTGTTTCAGAACCTATGCTGGAGAAAAACATTCATGTCATTGAAAAGTGAGAAACGTTTGACCTGGTTGAAGGCCATGCTTCCCGGTGTTCAATGATGCAAGGGGTGGCAGTGGGTGAAGAAGTCAAAATAGCTGTGGCTTGTGATCATGTCACCCATGGTTTTTGTTAGACTTTTGGACAATGAAACTCAGGAATGGAAGAACTAGCTCTTCATCATTCACTAGGAATATATATAGCATGAATTTGCTACTTTTAGTTTTGGACATATGTGAATGTTTTATGCAATATGAATGACTTCTTATGATTAAGTTGCTTTCTTAAAACACGTGAAGTTATAGGCGTGAAAAGTAAGATCATTTCAAGTAACATTAAAGAAAAGATTATTTTAAGTAACATTAAAGTTTTTTTAAAAAAAAATTAGGCTGAAAGATTGTTTTTTACTTATCTATTAAATTTACATATGCTCTTAAAGTATGTAATTTTCGTATGCATTTTTTAAAAATGCATGTAAGAATCTCATTTTCTATTAAAAATGCATTTAAAATTACTCTTATGATATATATAAGTTTAAAATTAAAAAATACATGTAAATTTTAAAACACGTGATATTATAAGTGTAAAAAATAACACTACTTTGGTAAAAATAACACTTTTTTAAATTGGGTTGAAAGATTTTTTTTTTTTACTTACCTATTAAACTTATATGATTTTGTATATATTTTTTTAAAAAAAATGTATATATATTTTAAAAAATGCATTTTTTTAATTTTTATAGATTGATTTGAATAAAATTTATGTTCATAATAAATATTTGAATTGAATCAGAAAATTAGTATGATTAGAATCCATGCTTGTCAAGGGCCCAGCCCATTTAAAGTAGGGAAAATCGAAATGTTTGTAAAGGCCCATTCGCAAGGACCAAATGCACAATTACCAGTCTCGTGGGTGAGCCACGTGACAGAGAGAGAGAGAGAGAGAGAGAGGGTGACGAAATTCCTTTCCTCCCTCTTTTCCTTTCCTTTCCTTTGACTTCAAAGACCATCGTGGATGAGCCGCAACAAGTAAAACCGAAAGAGTTACAGTTCGTATCGGCGTTGCGAGAGAGAGAGAGAGAGAGAGAGAGAGAGAGAGAGAGAAAGGGAATGGGGGAGGGAAGAGAAGGCGATTGGGAGTGCAGTGGGTGCAAGAACAGGAACTACGCCTTCAGGTCGTTCTGCAACCGGTGCAAGCAGCCTCGGCTTCTCGTCGACACCAAAACCCCCGCCGACTCCAAGTGGTTCCCGCGTATCGGCGATTGGATCTGTACCGGTTAGTTTGGCTCTTCGTCTATTGTCCTCTCTTTGTCTGTTTGTTTTGAATTTGACTTCCCTCCATTCGCATATTTGTTATTGCTTTGTCAATGGATGTTGGGGCATGGTTGGGTTCTAGGGTTTTTCGAAGGCTCTGGATAAGGTTTTGGTTTGGGCTAGGGATTAAAATTATTGCGGTTGGTTTGGGTTTTAGGTTTTTTAGGAGTACGCTGTACGCTGGACTCTGCAGCTAGGGCTTTTTGGTTGTGGGATTAAGATCCTCTAGATTGTCTTGTGGAGTTGAAACCTAATCATTATTTAAGTTAAATGGTTCAGATTTTGCCACCACAGCATTTATCACATCTGATATGCTGAATTCAGGTTTTGAGATATTCTTAAATTTTCTTTAATTCATCATGTTTCATATGCGATAAATGCTGAAATGGTATAATATGAACCATATGATTTGAAATAATAGTTAGGATTTAAGGAAATGTAGAGGATCCTGATCTACCAAAATATTTTATTTTTTGTTGCTTTTTTATTGGTATAGTTTTGTTTTTAATTGTTTAATGTTTAAATCCTGTAGAGGATTAATAATTTATAGTGGGTGTGAGTTTTTCTTCGAAACAAGCTATATCATTAGATTCAAAGTAGTATTCTGCATCTTCTACTTTTCTCGATTTACCAGCTAACAAATGGAAGAGTGTTGTTTAGTAAGCTGGAACTCGGAACCGGGGACTTGTAAACATTCTGACTGCTTACAAGTGATTAGTTAGGTATCTCAACAAAGACATATGACATGAACATGGAAAGTATCAAAGACAGAATCTAGAACAACTATTTATATTTACTTTTTAGCATGTTTGTTAGTAGATAAGGGTCTGTCTCAAATTTATGTTCTCCGGTTTGCAATATTCGTTTACTCTTGAATTTGAAGGAGAGGGCGGGTGCTGTTCATTTCATAAAACATTATGCTTGATCCTACCTTTCTTGATGCTCTTTTTTGGGTGTCATCGACCAATCCAGCAGTGATTGATCACAGAGTGGTACGAAATTATTTTTCAAAGTGAGATAATGAAATTATTTTTCAATGATTGTCTCTTTCTATGCTCTTGTAATATTTGGGACATGTCTGAGAATTCATAATTTTGGTCTCCCTATATGCCATCAACTTTTTATATTACTTGTTAATATATGGGCAGTTGTTTGTTGAGTGAAATTATGACCCTTTCTACTGATTGCTTATTTAATTTGTAATCTTTTTGTCAAGTTAAGATCAGAACTTGCTATCAATTAGGTTGAGTCGTTTGTGTTTTTTGTATGTATATTTTCGTATGGGATGGACTGGGTGGTGTGCGTATACTTGGCTTCCTTTCTCCCCTGCTGCATTGTGGGTTGGGTGTGTGTGGAAATGGATCAATAGGTTGCACTAACAACAATTATGCATCAAGAGAGAAGTGCAAAAAGTGTGGGCAACCGAAGGAGGTAGCAGCAATGCCAGCAATTGCAATCCCTGGAGCTTCTCTCCCATCTTATTCACATTATTTTGCCAGGGCCCAAGGAGGACCAGAACAAAAGATGAATATGGGATTGTTTGGCAATGGAACTCCCCAGCAGGCTCTTCCTTTGAGCTCCAACTGGTCTGTAGGAGGGGTTGATAAATATGGAGTTCAACCTGCTTCTGCTTGGCCCTTGGGTGGTAACCATAATTCTGGACTTCCGTATCCAGAACCTGCTAATCAGCATCTTTCGGCTCCTAAAGGATGGCGCAATGGTGACTGGATATGCAACTGTGGCTTCCATAATTACTCCTCACGTGCCCAGGTGTGATTGCGGTAGCAGAACAATCGAGGAATTAAACATTCTTTTTCGTATTCATTACATATAAGATTCCAGATGTTTGTTATTTGTTATGATTATGTATCTTATCCAGCTTTTTTCTTATTTCCAGTGCAAAAAATGCAATGCTTTCCCACCAGGTATGCTCTCCCTTTCGGTCATTGTAGCGATAACAGATATGTTTAGAAGTAGCATCTGATCATAGATTTTCTGTATTTAGTGGTTAAAAAAAAAAGGAAAAGGCTTTCATTTTGTGATTGGGTACAGAATTGAACAACAAACTTTCGGGTTTGTTGTTTGGTTACCATGTGGATGAGTTAATAATCTGTAACTGATGTTGTTTGTTATCTTCTTCCTCTCTTTGGATGTAAAGCACTTGGAACAAAGCGACTGGCATCTGATGACTTGGTGCATGACTGGGATAACAAGAGATTAAATGTGGGACAAGTAAGGATTCATTTTCTTGTGTGGTATTTAGATTAATATATTGTTGTTTTAACCTAGGTTTAACATGCACAACTTGGTTTTTCCTTTTCTTTGAATGTTTAGACAAATATGCAGCTGCAACCATACCCAGGTTTTGAGCAAATGATAGGGACTGGTGCTGACCCTAATACTGGACCCTATGCTCCCTACTCAAATGTAAGCTCAGGTACTGCTCCGAATTTGCAAGTGTCGATGCAGTTTCCACAGCAAGCAACTACACCTGCACTGCTTGGAAAAGGGTAAACTTTTGACTGGATTCCTCCTTGTACACGTGCATACCATGTATATGGATCACTTACTTGGCTACTTAGATTTCTTGTGAGCCTTTAGGTCTGTCGAGCACACACCTGATCATTGTGTGCGCTTCCGCAAGTTCTCTTGTGATCAATATTTTAATACTTCTATTCTCTTCACTAAGCAGAGCCAAACAATGGCGCGAAGGAGATTGGATGTGTACAAATTGCAACAACCATAATTATGCATCCCGGTTACAATGCAATAGGTTAGTAAATCTGAACCTGCTAAGTTGTACTTGGATTCTGGCTGCTGTGGGAGCATCTTACTAATGTTGCAATATAATGATGCTTTGTGAAATATTTGATCCTGATTTTTCTACGCATGAAAAGATTTGTAGATGTCACAGGATACCTTGCGAGTTCTTATTTATCTTAATGTGCTTGAGAATATGCCACCCTGTAAATCACTGGGTTATCTTCTTTTTAAAAAAAAAAGTTGTAACAACCAGATATTTACCTTCAGTAACTCTTAACTTCAAAGAAATTTTGTACAATTTCTCAAATTTTATGTCCTCACCTCCAATTAATTATAAAAAAAAGTATTTTCTATAATCTTTTAAGATTTTTCAAGTGACAAAGAAATGCAGCCTGTATAAAATTTGTTTGGCATTTATGCCTGCATGATCATTGAAGTATTGGACTGAATGTTGGAAGCGTTGTTGTCTACAGGTGTAAGACTGAAAGACATGCGCTCTCTCAGCCTGTCAACGTCGCGTAGCCACAAATATTCTGTCTTTCGGATTATCATATCTTTGAGGGGTACTTGTTGAGGTTTTGTTTTGGTTTTCATCATGTACTATGCTGGCGGGAACATGAAAATTTGTTACAAGCTTGTTGTATTCCCATAAGATAGTCATAGTCATTCTAGAAATCAGTAGGATTAGTATTTCAGTCCCTGAGGATGTAATTTACAGCTTAGATTGCTTTCATTTGTTTGCGAGAGTGTTGTTGTGAGTTGTGTGATTACCGTCCCATGTTCAATGTTCATTTTGATGATAATAGTCATGGATTGGTGTTTTATAATGGCCAAGCTAGCTTCAGAGTTTTGTTCCATATTGTTTCTTTTATTTTTAAGTTCTGTCTTCCTATCTTCGGGGTATGCATATCAACAATTGGATTTTTTTTTTTAATTAATTTAGGGGTTGGTTGAGACTGTCAAATCAATATTATGAGATAATTGAGAGATAAAAATTTGATTTATTGCATTACCCATGCGCTATAAAAATGTGGTTTATAGCATAATTTTTCATGTTGATTTGAGTGGCCATTGGACAAGGCTAGTAAAGATCCGAATTATTTCCGACGGAACAATATTTTTAGGGGAAATTTTACTTTAGCCCAGGAACTTTTACGGGATTTGACAAACTCCTTATAAACTTTTAAATCTCTCAATTTGGATCCTTAAACTTTCAATTGCTCTCAATATGGACTCTTTTATCAATTTTAGCCGTTAAAAATATCAAAAATACCAAAATATCCTTGGAATTAAGGGTAAAGTTGAAATTTTATACGAAAGTTGGGTATAAATGTCATGTAACGTTTAAAATCTGACAGAGGGTCCACATTAAGAGCAATTGAAAGTTCAAAGGCTCAAAATGAGATATTTAAAAGTTTGGGAGTTTGTCAAATTATGTAAAAGTTTAGGGGGTTAAACTGAAGTTTTCCTATATTTTTATTTGTTATTGAGATAGAATGAGAATTTGATGTAGTGGTTTTTTTTATGGAGAATAGAATTCTCCCCATTTTATGGGAAATTGAGATAATTAATTTCATGGTTTAAGTTAGATTTTCACATATTACGTCATTTAAAATTTAAAATGACAACTAAATAAAATTTGAACCAATCATCTTCATTTCATTCTGTGATCCAATTGAAGAACGACCGAAATCTTATGTGCTTGAAATAAAGATGTAATCTCCATTTCATTCTGTGATCCGATTGAAGAATGATCCTAATCTTATTGTGTGCTTGAAATAAAGATATGTAACAAAAGAGATGGTAAAAAGATGAGAAAGGAGTAGTAGATACGCCAATTCCCACTTCATTATCTGAAAGCTACAAAATTTCAGTCTTAATTTAAGATCATAATTTCGCCTTTCTTGTATTGTGGGTTTTAATCACGAACCCTTAAACACGGAAGTAGGAGACAAAGGCTGAGAGTCCAGCTGGTAAAGATTAAGCGCAGGACCCACAAACCGGAATAGTATCCAACCTCCGATGACGATGAAGATGGAAGCGTAAGCAAGCTTGTTGAGCCAAAACAGTACACCCTTTTCGCCCACGTACACCTCTATTGCCTTCTCTCCAAAACTCATGTCCTCCCACTTCTTCGGAGGGTCTGGAGCTGAAGCTTGCGCTTTCATGACCCGCCCATTGCCGGCAGCATCCTCCTCCCTCTGCTGTCTTGAACGCCTTCTTGACCTTCGCTTGAACCTGATTTCCACTGGGTTTGGCGGAGGAGCCTGTGGCCGAGCACCGTCTCCATTAGCTTCGTTGTTGTCGGTACTGCTGGTGTTGGTGGGAGTTACTCTGAGCGATCGTTGGAGACGAGGCAGGAAGATTTGGTTGGGTTTAATAGAAGGTTTGGTGAAGATGAGGGTGGTTGATGGTGCTGATTTTGAAGCGAGGGGTTGGAGGAAATTAGTGCCCATTGCTGCTTGCTGGTAGAAACTAGCAAGAGCAGCTCTAGCGGTTGGATTTCTTATCCTTTGGGCGTGACAAGGTTTCTTGGTTGGCGTTGGATGCTTGACGTTTCCATAAAGAAATAATGCGATGTGGGCAGGCTTGGGCTTTACGTGGGGCCTTTAATCACCAATTTCATCTAGGAAGTAGGAACGGACTGGCTCATTTTGTGGAATAAATTTTGAGTTATTCACTATTTATTTGAATATGTGAATTTTATGATTATATGTTGTAGGTCCTGATCCGGAACTTGATTACTATTGAAGTAAACCAAAAAAAAAAAAAATGATAAAAATTCATAGCAATTTTGCTGTTCGGATTGCTAGAAGTTCAAAGCTTTTAATATTTATGAGACTTACAGATAGATTATGAAACTCAAATTAATAAATTTTATTAATTTTTCTCTAGCTCACTTTTTGTTTTTTGCCAAAATCAAAATTATTAAATAAAAAATCTAAAAACCTCACTATGGACAAATTTTTCCTCTTGGATGAATTTTTTTTTTTCTCTAACTTAGTTTATAAAATTAGAATCTATTCATGTCAATTTTCGTAGATTGAATTGAAAAACAAGATATATATATATATATATATATATATATAGGTAATCTTAAAAAATCTAAAATATTTCAATCTTCCCATTAACAAACTGTTCATAAATGACTAATATTCCCTTTCATCAAACCGTATATTCTTCTTAAAAAAGGAAAAAAAAAAAAAAAAATCGAATCTTTGCCTCGAGATTGTGGGGGGTTGGGGGGGAATAAGTTAGGGCCAGCCCAAATAGTGTAGGACTTGCTCAAGCCCAACAAGCCCAAATGTTTAGCGGCCCATACCAAAGGAATCCTAATACTGATAGGAAACGGAGAAATCCTCTCCTATATAATGTAAGCGTCCCAAACTACCGTCTCCCACGCACACATTGTCAGTTGTAACATTGACCCTCGTAACCGCGCGGCTAATCAATCTCCTCCACAAGCAATCCTACGTCGTTTACTCGCATCAGCGTCATGGGCGACGATCGCCGGGTTGAACCGAGGGACCACGACCCGTTTCTGGTCACGTACAAGCGCTCCGATCTCCGGATCGCGTCGGAGTTCCTGACCACGTGGCTCCCCTTCCTCTCCCGAGACCTCTGCGACCACTGCGCCCAAACGCTCTCCGATCGCGTGCGCTCACTCGACTCAGGTACTGACCATACTCTCTCTCTCTCTCTGGTACTTCGGCTTAGCTGAATTGTACGTAGAGGTTCTTTAATTTTTGTTTTTTTTTATTTGGCTAGCGTTATTTTTCCGCAATTAGGGTTTTTTTTAATACAAATTTAGGTTTTTCTTTTCTTTGTTGCCTTTCTTGTGTTTTTCTTAGGGTTTTTGTTCGTTATATTATTCGTATTAATTTTCTTTTGCAATTGTATGAATTGGGATTGTAGAACTCGATGCTAATGCCGAATTGGATCACCCGGATGAGAATTTGGATGCTACGAGTCCCGATAAACCCGGATCGGAGCAGGGGATGAATGATAAGCACGTAGACGACAACTGTGAGACCAACTCGCTCGGTAGTTGGAAAGACGGTGCGGACGGGGATCCTGAACCCGGGGACCCAGACCCGTCCACGAGCGGATCACCGAGCCATCATCGAATGTCCTGGGCCGACATGGCACAAGAGGAAGAAGACGATTTTGGGGGAGAGGAGGAGGACGAGGTGGTGGACTCCTCGGAGATAAGGAAACGGTCGGTTGATGTGAATGCTTCCACCGGGGCATTGAGGGTGTCTGTGAAGGCTATCGAGAAGCCGAAGCCGAACCTGTCGAGGGAACAGAGAGAATACATTCGGTTCAAGGATGTGGAGCGAAAGAAAGACTTTATATGCTTGGAAAGAGTGGGTGGAAAGTTTGTTAATATAGTCGATGGGCTTGAGCTTCACAAGGGTATTTTTAGTGCGGCGGAGCAGAAGAGGATTGTGGATTATGTGTATGAGCTTGAGGAGAAGGGGAGAAAAAGGGAATTGAAAGGTTAGTTTGCTGTTTCAGCTTACTTGGTCTGGTTGTCTTGGGCCAATTTTTGAAATTGTCTGTGTGTGTGTGTGTTTTTTTCGGTTTTTTTTTTTTTTTTGAGTAATTGCGATTGATACTGAAGCTTGCTATAGCATTAAAGGTTTGCAGTGGGGATTTTGTGATATGTGGGGTGGGTTCATTTAATTGGCAAGTCATTGTGTGTAGGCACCCAAAATTGTATGAGGAATCCTGTTTGTTTGGTGAGGCTTTTACGATAACAAATTCCTTTCTTCAGTAATATTTTTGTATGAATTGGGAGGCACTTGCACAATCAATATGTCAGGTGTTAAAAAGGATCTAGTACTTTTTGATGGTGAATAACTATATACTATTTTCCTCTCTGGGATTTAAACAATTGTGTAGTAGGAGGTTCACCCTTTAGTCTACACTCTTTGGCATCCACAAACTTTGGTGTAGGCCAAATGTAATTGTAGTCCATACCTTGGTTTGCATGATGTTTATTTGGATGAATATTTCATTCACCTGAATGCAAGTGCCAAATATTTTCTGTCTTCCTATGTTCTGATTTTTTTCTTTCCCTTAATTGTTCGGTTACTAAGCCTATTAATATATACGGGTTGATTGTTGACTGGAAGCCTTAAATTACCTGTGATCAAATTTTTACTGTATGCATGTATATGTTTCTTTGAGATAGGAAAATAAGTATAATTTTATCGTTTTAGTGTCAAACTTATTTTTGCTTTCATGAATTGGTTTGGATGGGAGTTTCTTTTTGTTCTGTTTTGTTCTTCTATGCTGAATTTTGCAAACTCATTGGTAAGTATATATATCTCGAAGTACTGCGTTATTTATGTATCTCCAAACTTCTTGCAGAACGGACATATACAGCACCCAGTAAGTGGATGAGGGGCAAGGGACGTGTAACTATACAATTTGGTTGCTGTTACAATTATGCACCAGTAAGTTTTTCCTGCCATATGGTCTATAAGTCATGGTTTATTGTGGGATTTAGCTAATTATTATGCTCTGGTGGCATTGGTATAATCATAGAAAGTAGAATTATAAATGTTGCCTCAAGTTTGATCCTTTACTTATCAAAAAAAAGAAAGTAGAATTATAAATGATAAAAGTGCTAAAAAGTTTAGTATTCCGGTGACAGGATAAAAAAGGTAATCCGCCTGGCATCCTCAATGATGAATCCGTGGATCCTATGCCTCCTCTTTTCAAGGTGATCATTAGGAGGCTGATCAGATGGCATGTACTTCCTCCTAGCTGTGTACCTGATAGTTGCATCGTCAACATCTATGAAGAAGGGGACTGTATACCTCCGCACATTGACAACCATGACTTTGTGCGGCCTTTCTGCACTGTGTCATTTCTAAGTGAATGCAATATACTTTTTGGATCTAACTTGAAAATTTTGGGTCCTGGCGAGTTTTCCGGTTCCTTTGAAATCCCCCTACCACTGGGGTAAGTGTGATCTGCTGAATTCTTTTCCTTGTTTTTCTCTCCCTATTATTTTTCTGCAGCTTGTCACCTGAGTTTAGAGTTGATTATGTCGAAGTATTTTTTTTATCATTCCATTGTTTTTGGTTTGGAATACTTAGTCGCCATTTTTCCTTCAGATCTGTTCTTGTCTTAAATGGAAATGGGGCTGATGTGGCTAAGCATTGTGTGCCTGCAGTTCCTGCAAAGAGGTATCTGTCAAAACCTTACAATGTAATTCTTGTTTGCTTGTACAGATGCCTTTTGTTTTTTGTTTTGTTTTTTACTCACGTATCCATTTGTTATAATTTTTTTAGGATATCAATCACATTTAGAAGAATGGATGAATTCAAACGGCCAGTTGGGTATGTTGCAGAACCTGATTTGCAGGGGATTCAACCGTTGTCCTATGAAGTGAACAATACAAGAAGGATAAATACTTCAAAACCTGAACGCTATATGAAGAACCAGCATTTTAGGAGACCGGTTAGTGACGCCTACATAGACCGTCGTGAATCAACCAGCAGAGGAAGTGACACCTACGTAGACCGTCGTGAATCAACCTGGAGGGGATTTGCTGAGGGAAGTGACACCTATATAGACCGTCGTGAATCAGCATGGAATCGACAAGGGCCTCCAAATAGGTGGAGAGTCAGGAAGAATGTGGGCAACTGATGTTCACACTTGAGAAACTTCTAACTTCTGTAGCTGGAATCTCTGTGCGGGCCTGATAAATGAGTGACCGGTCGAGAGCTAGGTTGCAGTGTTGGGTTGTAGCTTGAAGCGTGGCTGGTATGATTGGATCAATTAGTTTTGACTGCTTGTATGCAAAAGATTGCTTTCTGAGATGCCTTGGTGTATGTATAATTTTGCCGGTATAGTAGTTTGGGAGTTGTTTTTTTTCATTTATTTTCTGGCACTATAAAGTGTAATTCATTTGCCAACTGATTGATTTAATGTACTTTAGTAGGTTTTCACCACTGATAAAACTATCAAGAAGTTGAGATTTTGATTGAATGTTCACTGTCTACTTGCATTTTGAGCTTCTAATTAAATCTCTGGCAAGTTTTAGGATTTTCACATTTTGATTGAATTTTACTTGCATCCAAGTTTCTAATTAATTCTCCAGGTACGTGTATGGTTCAGCACAGCAATCGAATATCAGGAGCAATTAATTTCCTTGATTTAGGCCTATTTGGGATTGTGTTTGAGGAGGTTAAAAGTGTTTTTAATACTCAAAAAGTCTATTTGAAGAAAAAAATAGTTGTTTGATAAAAAAATTAAAAGCGAGTTTTTAAGGGTCCAAAAAGTCTAAAAATGGCTAAAACGCACTTTTAGCAAAAACTTAAAAATGAAGTTATTGCTTAAAAGCTCTTTTTGATTTAAAAACTCTATTTTTCAAACACAATTCTAAACAGTCTCTTAGTATATTATCTGAGTAATGCAAGAAAGTGGAAATTTTGTCTCACACTAAATTACTAATGATGGAATAATGCTATACATAATACATTACCCTATTATTTTCCTCTCATCCCCCATCATCCCCCATAGCTTTAGGGGTATGGGAAGGGGATAATGGAGTGATGAATAGAATGAATTCTGTTGATGTGTTCGGTTCAAGCCCTTAGATTAGTCTTTATTAAAAAAATAAATAAAATAAAATTGAAGAGCTAATTGGGTCTGCAAAAGATACAAATGTGGTATATAAGGGCCCAAATACCAATGAACCCAAAAGAGGGCATGTCCCTTAGGGAAGCCCAGCCAGCTCTTCGACATCACAAAGACCCACCAGCCTCAAACAACAAAACCCAACAGAGCCTCAAACCCAAGTACACCCTTGCTCGCTCAAGTACTACGCTCTAGTCAATTCCTTCCAAAGTCATCTCACTCAACTGCTTGCTCATACTATGCAACCATCCCCAATACATTTTTAGGAGGAGATCTCCACATCAGCAACAAACTATTGGCGAGAGTCACTGAAGCCTTAGAGAGCAAGGGCAGGAACGACAACCTTATAAAAGAAAAAAGATGCGTCATCAAGTATACACGCTATGATTTTTTAAAGTTATTCATTTTGAGAAAGTCTCTACTAACTTGGGCGTGAGAGTACCCTCGATCCTCCAAGACCAACCTCTTCCTCACTTTGCAAGAGGAGCTTCTCCCTACCGAGCAGCTTGAAGTAATTGTTGATTTTGAGCACCATCAAACTCTTATTTGATACGAAATGGAATTGAAGAACTCTTTGGTTAATGATTCAAAGGCTGGAATTGAAGATGCTTATTACAATTTAACAATGTAATGTGATTACATATTGGGATCTTCATGGGACCTGCCACTAGAAGACTATGACACAGTTCCTTTTGTCGATCCGAGCTGTGTGTGTTCGAAAGATACCTTTGACCTTTGCATACCTTTCCACAATCCCTTTTGGTTCTCATTTATCTTGCTATCAGCTTCCTCTTTTACCCCCAATTATCAAATTCTCATGTTAGCTAAATAAACTTGCAAATGATAATGAAGAAAATCATGGGCCATTCCTGCATGAAGCACGCTTGATAGATCAATCATAGCAAAACCTTTGAATAGTAATTATAGTCAAGAGGTAGGAGCGCGAATAATTCACATCCATGAAATTAGGATTCAGTAATAATTTACAATTATGAAACTAGGTTCCGGTATTTCGAGGACGTGGATTAGTTGCTATTTGTCAAATTCCGGCCACCGTATAAAGAGGACAGGTGCAACTGTGCAAGGCTCACTTGTTTGGGACAAGTAGGGGTTCCACATTCCATCTCCGTGGAAGTTATCTGAATTGACAAAAATTCAGCCAACAAATTGTAGTCAATCCCGATCCATATTTCTAACCCATATTTTGTGAAAAGGGTGTCATTTGGGCTGTCCATTTGTTAAAACTGAACCCTATCTTTAATGCAAGACATTAACGTACAGGACTGGTCTGAAAATCTCTGCTTCATGAAGTCTTCTCTCTCCTTTTCCTTTTAGTACAAATTCCATGTTTTAGTTTCATTTTGTGAGAATAGAGTCCATATTATGACAGTACTTAATCTACATAAAATTTAAATGAAATGATTTGCACATGGTCCCATTTAACCTTAAACAATGAGTAATGCTATAAGTCTTTCTAGAATCATCTAAAACATAATGTGACTTTTAAAATCACTAATAGATCAAAAGTCAATAAATCACATATCAAATTTAACGATAATTTTAAAAACCACATCACATTTAGGATAACTCTAAAAGGACTTTAAGAAGATTTATAGCATTACTCAACAATAACAACCAAATTCCGGATCGGATTTCTTACAATTCTTTGCCCGAATTTGTAAAACAAAAATAAATTTTTCGCCCCTTAACTTAAGTACAACGAGTAAGTGAGCCCTCTACCTCAAATTATCCGGCCTCGAACCCCCTCACTCATTCTTATGAAATTCAAGAAGAGAAGTGTTCCATATGCATTTGTGGCCATAAAGATAAATAGTGAGAGGTCAAACAACTGAATTAAACCTAGTCAGTCAGCCCACTGAGCTGCAACAAAACAAGAAAGAAAAAATACATTAATCGGGGACCAGAGTTCATTGTTCTGATCCTGCAAATATGCACTCAAATTAGGCGTGGTCCAATAAAAAGGTTTAGTTTAAAGCCAACATCCCAAAATGAAAAAAGATGTGGGTCCACCATAAAACGCTTGAACAGTACAAGTATGAAACAGGCATATTAAATTGCATGAAAGTAACCACTGACATCAAACTCTAGAGGCTAGAGCATATAGTATGTCCTTTCTAAGTAAGTTTTTGCTGCATCAATGCTTGTGCTAAATTATCAGTGGAAAAACATTTAGGTCGATGGCCTTAATTTGAAAACCAAATATAGAAGATCAATAAAAACTTGTGGCTAGGGTTTGCTCTATATGGTTGAAAGTCTCTATCTTACTTTCTTATAGTGATCAGTAAGAGAGAAAGAAAGAAAATGAGGGCCGTAGCAGTCTAGAGAGAGAGAGAGGGAAATGATCTTAAGAGATATGGGGAAGAAAATAAGGGCAAGAGGGATGATTACCCGAAAGAAAAGGCAGTGTACCACTACGGCTGAGGCACAATAGGGCACTACCTTATGAGGTAAGCAGCACAGGGATTTGGATAAGAGAGATAGAGAGAGAGAGAGAGAGAGCTTCACTGGCAAATCAATTAGTCTAAAAGTTTATCAAAGAGAGGAGACCGTGACTACATGGCCAAAGAAACAAACACCCACATATCCCTTATTATGTCTAAGAGAGAGAGAGAGAGAGAGGGGGGGGCAAAACCCCATGTAAATGCATGATAAGGAAAGGCAAATCTCATGATGATAGTGTCAAAATCAAACAAATTATGCAATCTGAAAAAGTTGAAATTGAGAGAGACAAATAGAGAGAGAGAGAAGAAGAGACTGAGGCAGTCAGAATGTAGAGAAAGGGAATTATGAGACTTTAACAGGTAGAATTCAAGGAAATATTGAATATTTCTGCTGGTGGGTCTGTTGAACTTTTTCATCTATTTGCCGGAGTGATATATTGAACAAGACAACAATTTTGAACTAAATTTTCACTGCTCCTCTGTTCATTTTTCAGGCTTCTAACAACACCAGACACATGTAACGCCCTCGATCAAAAACAGAAAAAGAAAATGAGACAACAGAGGATCGATCATTCGATCTAGTAGAAGGCTGGAAGCAGTTCGAGATAATTTTTTTTTTTTTTTTGACATGTCCGCACAAGGAGGGGAGGGGGATTCGAACTAGTGACCTCCGTTTCATTAAGCGTGGTCCCAGTTGATTGAGCTACCTCTTAGAGACGCGTATCGAGATAATTAATTTTGGGTGTAATAATAATAATAATAATAATAAGTTATTCGAAAATAATGAACCTCAAACACCAAAAGTGTCTGCTACCAACCTCAAGGTGCCTCCAATGAAAAAATAATAATAAGTTATTTATATATGATATTTATATAAGAGTCTATTAAATAATATAAATTTGACTTAAGTGCTATAAAAAAACTATTTAGCATATTACATTCTCATAAAAAATTTGAAATTAAATCTAGTCCATTGAAAAAATTCCAAGAAAATATAGTCCATAATTTTCTTTTTACAAAACTTAAGCCAAATCTAAATTGTTGGGTCGGGTCTTTGACTATTTCATCTAAAAATTAATTGGTGTTTAGTGAAAAAAGTCAAATCCTTTTATGACATTCGAAATCGCACTCCGTGAGCATAAATAGAGTGACATTGTTACACCCCAACACAAATAATATTTTACCAATTTTCTTTTTAGTTGGAAAATATTATTATAAATATTATATCTCAATCTTGTTTCCAATATATTAAATATGGTTTATTGCGGTCCAACTTGAAAGGCTATGCCTAATACATAGATTCCTTATCTTGTAGTATCTAGTGAATAGGACAATATTTATAAATTTTACCTTTCGTTAACTTGGTGTCCAATCCCTGCTTGCAACTTTTTTCCCAACACACGTAAAATGCTCGTGCCAAGTGACGCTACTCTTTGCTTTCAAAGCTGCTGTTTGTTATGCATGTTTTGTCTCTCTCACTGAATTATATAGCTAGGGTATGTAATGGAAAATAAGAAGAAAAAAAAATTTAAAAAAAAAAAAGAAAAGAAAAGAAAAGGAATTTTTGGAAGGAATACATCATACATGGGCAAATGGGTCTTGGTGCTCTCAATGGGGCGGAGGGTGTTTGGGAATTGGGGAGGGTATAGAAAGGTAGCTGTGGGAAAGGGCAAAGAATGATGGAGCTTTTGATGATGATTGATCTCTCATCACATACATACATAGGCTCTCCAGAAACATGACACACCCCTATTAAACGCCTTGGCGTTTTTTTCTTGAGGCGCGTGCTCCGTAGCATAAAGGACTAGAGGCAATCATGACACTGGTTTCTATTTCTTTGCATTTTTGCCCCGGCTTTTTGCTCTATTTCTCTCCATCTGTTTCACTTCCTACTTTTAATCAATAGAATCGAAATCACTACACGAGATCATGAAAGCTGATGGGTGGGAAGGAGCTGCAAATTGCAATGGAGATGAATGCTACTAAATAAGTTGCATGCAATACAACCAACTAATCTCTCTTTAATTATTCATGAGAATCGATTTGAATCAATCACAATCAATTGCTAATATTACATACAACTAATGTGAGAAAACATGAGTTTTTTGACAGGTGTTTAAGTAGTTTGAATAAGTCCAAGGCTTAACTGCCCTTTCATATTAACTGTATGTATTACATAAAGCATTAATAATTTATTGCACTCGATCTCAATCCGTAAAACTTCATGGTTGCCATTTAACCATCAAATCCTACTATTGCTTCAACCAATAGCAATAGAACTCCATCCATGCAATTCCTACTATTTCTACTATAGCTAGCCACTAGCGTGTGCCATGTTTATACATCAAACAAATAATATCATATGATGCACGGTGGTTTAACTCGCTGCAGCGCAGCATCTTGAGAACGAGTCATATATTAAGTTCCAATCAAAGTTTAAATTAGAAGTTTTTTGCTCACATTAACCGCTAGTTAGCATGTTATCGGTCATATGGTAAATTCGATAATTTTACTCTAAATTGGTCCGAACCAATTTTTTTTAATCTAATCTATTAAATTAACATTTATCTAAAATATATATACGTGATTTTCACATGAGCGAAAGAAAATTTTTGTCAATTTGACAGAGACTTGCACTTTTAGATACAATTGGGTAACAAATTGGCCTAGGGGATAATATAACATGCATGTCTATCACATATTAGAATTATAATTTTTTTTTATATAATATTAGAATATTAATTAAATAACAAAATCAACAATTTTATATATAAAATAAATAATAATTTAACATAGCCCAACTAGCATTATTTTCAAGGCCGTACTTGGAGAGTATCCTTTACTGCACATACCACAATGTAATCCCCCAATTGGCTCGGAAGTACAAGGAAAATGAAAAGGCTCAAATTCCTGAAATTCCTACCTAGGGTACTACGAGCTTAAGGTAGGGTAACAGAATCAAAAAACAGAAACCCTAATTGTTTTTTTTTTTTTTTTTTGAACAGAGAAACCCTAATTGTTAAAAGGCTCATGCAGATCGAGTTTGTAAAACGGAGTTCATAAAATGGATATTTTTACAGTTTTGGCCTCGTAGGTAAGTACAAGAATATCTTCTAGTCTGGCGTTTGGGCCTGGTAAGAAAGAGGACCATATCTCCATTAAAAGAATAACCCCCCTCATGAATCTAAATGAGACTCCCACATCGATCAGATTTATCTACATTGCCATTCATTCATTCATTCACAACACTCTCTTTCTTTCTTTCTTTCTTTCCATCCATTATATCATTTCATGCTTCACATTCTACTTTACACCTTTTCTCTGAGAGAGAGACAAAGTGGTTAATAATTTCATACCTGGTCATGCCTTTTCATCCACGTAATTCCACTGATACCCCCCCTCCCTTTCTAAGCCTCTTTTGTCCCTTCCCTTTTTATGAACCCATCTCTGTCAACTTCAGTCCTTCTCTCCCAGATATTGCTCTGATTTCCTCTCTCTCCATCTCCTCCATGTGCCCCCCTCCCCCCCCCCCTTTACCCTTCTCTACTATTATAACCCCACACGCAATTCTCACCATTTCATCCAATTTTAACTCTCACCTACCTCTCTCTCTCTCTCTCTCTCTCTCTCTCTCTGTTTTGTTTGCTTCCCTTTGTTTTGTTCTTGTTTTCAATCTATCATGGAACCTCAACAACAACAACAACAACAACAACAACCAAATAACGAGGATGGCGGCAGTGGGAAAGGGGGATTCCTATGCAGGCCAAGCAGTACACGCTGGACTCCAACAACTGACCAGATAAGAATTCTAAAGGACCTTTACTACAACAATGGAGTTAGGTCCCCAAGTGCTGAGCAGATTCAGAGGATCTCCGCTAGGCTCAGACAATACGGAAAGATTGAAGGAAAGAACGTTTTTTATTGGTTTCAGAACCACAAAGCTCGTGAAAGGCAGAAGAAAAGGTTCAACGTCTCTGATGTCCCCATGCAAAAAGGACTCACTCCTACTGCTGCTTGGAAACCTGAAGAATCCCTCCACACCAACTACTCCTTGCCCAACATATCTCCTGGTGATCCAACCAACCACCCCGATATATAAATTTCCATTATTTTTTTATTTACTATTATGCGACTCTCATACAATAAAAACTAACTTTCACTTACAAGTCATCATATATATATAACTTTTGTAACCTATTTTTTGTGTCTTGTTGATCACTAGTCATTTGAGGTTCATGATTTTGTAATGTTTTAGAATTTTTTATAATCTGGATGCTCTGGGTTTGCAGGGGTTGCTGCTTCATCTTCTTCACCTGGGGTGATTCCCTTGGGGCAGATGGGGAACTGTGGATATGGATCTCTGACCATGGAGAAGAGCTTTAGGGTACACATAATTATATTCTAGCTAAAACAATCTTTTTTTTTTTGAAACATATGGAAGTGGAAAAGAAAGAAGCATAAAACATCAACCGGTTTGATCATCAATGCAGTTTTAATCTACTAAGAGAAGGGCATATTTTAGTATCTGGTGTAACAATAAAACAGCCAAACTTGGTAATATTATCATATGTGTCTGATGCTTGTTTCTTTGAAACAGGACTGCTCAATATCAAGTGGTGTTGGTGGATCCATTAGCCACAACTTTGGATGGGTAGGGGTTGATCCCTATTCTTCATCCTACACTGATCTCTTTGACAAGAGAAGATCAATGGAAGAGAAGTATTTAGGAAGAGAAGAAGAAGAAGAAGAAGACGAAGAAGAAGAAGAAGCTGCTCCAGAGATAGAAACCCTCCCACTGTTCCCCATGCATGGTGATGGCGACATCAATGGCTTCTACAACATGAAGCCTTCATCCGGCGGTTACTACACCGGCTGGTATCGGTCCGGCGATGATGGCAACACCGGTTCTCGGACTTCCCTCGAGCTTAGCCTCAACTCCTACTCTCGCAGAGATCTTAATTAATTAGCTGCTAGCTGCCTTAATTGGTATCTCTATATATGCCAGCCAATTATAATAAGGTTAAAGGGTAGTTTACCAAACATGGCCTTAATTTGACACTATGTTTTTGTAGTTCAAAGTACTTGTGAAGTTGACATGTCTAATTAAAAAAAAAAAAAAAAGCACTTAAAACGTGTGATTAACTTAACCTTTTCTGTCCTCTGTCACTTTCTAAAGAATATTCCATAAAAACATGGATTAAGAACACAATCATAGTTAATGATTAGGAACTAATCAGTAG
This sequence comes from Corylus avellana, assembly GCF_901000735.1. NCBI lineage: Eukaryota > Viridiplantae > Streptophyta > Magnoliopsida > Fagales > Betulaceae > Corylus > Corylus avellana. The sequence continues at coordinate 1,850,415 of NC_081542.1, read as the reverse complement.
AAGAATATTATAAGGTCTCGTTGTTAAGGTTTTTAGCTTGCAAACCAAACAATGACGTCACTCCCCCAAGCTTGCAAAATCAGCATATAAATGCAAGAATTGTGGGGCTTTCTGTCAGCTTCAGTGAGTTAATAAAAAGTATTAATTAATGATCTGACCATTCTCAAGAGCATGTGCACGGCGCGTGGGGAATTGATTCATGGACAGAGATTTTAGGCGGGCCCTTGGGAAGTTTTCGGGGGTAGAGCCGCCCCTATGCCACAGTACTAGTGCATAAGGTTTTCCGGGTATCTGATGGGTATTTGTACACTGCCGAAAGATTTTGCCAATGATATGTAATGGCATAAAGAATAAGGAACTTTTAGGAGATCGATATTTGATGGAAGTTCAGAGAATGTGAAAGTATGTATATGCGGCGACTGTTTTATTTATTTATATATAGGCCAGAGAAATACAAAAGGAAATTACAGGGACATGATTCCAGGAAGCTTTTGTAAAATAAATAAATAAAAGAGATCGAAAAGGTTACCAAAAAACCCCACAAAATTATTTGATATTTTTCCTCTTAAAAGCTATCAAATAATTAAAGGGCTGGGATTATTTCAAAATGAATCCGGCCAGTTCCCTCTTCTAATTAATAAGGTGTGAACGAGGCTTAGTGTTGTTGAGGTATAAATTTCAATCTTTCCGTCCCTCACATGCTAAGGTCAACTGACCGCACCAAATTTTGGAAAAGGATTTCACCACATGGGGTTCATTCCTTCATTTCATACCACGTGAAAGAATAAGAGTCTCAAACATATATAGCCTTTCCAACGCAGGGTATCCCTACTAGTAACTATTTTTTTCAACAAAGGAGTGCTAATCTGACAGCTCTCTTTAGAGCCATGAGAAGTCATTGGTATCTTTGCAGTAGAAATTTGCAGTAATTGTGAAATCTTTTGTGTTTTAAGTAGATTGGCAATAGGTGGGTTTACCCTCACATAGCTGATCACTAACCAACGCGTGTATTTTTATAGCTATGTACAAAGCCTTGTTTTAAGTACAATGGACCCGGACTAAAGAAAGATATAGATGTATAATTGGTCGGTACAGATTAACTATTTGTGATGACATGACCACATGGACATTCAACAACTGAAAACAATTAACTTTCTCTTCATTCTTTTATGTCTTTTAGGGCCCCCCCTCCTTCTTTATGAGCCAAGCTTCGAAATTTCAAAAGGTCCCCATCAACAAGATTTTGGAAGGATGCATTCCATTAATTCGTTAGACAAGTCTCCATACTTTATGGCTGGGGTTGGCTCTAATGTCCTAAGAGGAGTTGGGGAAGCTATGGACAAATTCTTCTATTCCTGGTTGACAGATATACAGAGATTTAGTTGTGGATCCAAGAGGATCTTTAAAGCTTTCTGAGACCTCAAGTACGCAATGCCCTTTACCAGTAATATGAGGGATTGTATGGCCCACAAGGAAAAGTGTTCAAATACGCAATGCCCTTCCACTACTTTTGAGTCTTCACAGGGCTAAAGGCCCGTATGGATTGGTTTTGTTACTATTCTGGCTGGAACTAGCTAAACTACATTGAAAGTTTTACCAAATGGCTAGGACTGCCACGTGTCTTATACGAAAATTCTATGTGCATGTACGTAGGTTTTGAATTGTCTGCAAGAGCATTCTACATTTGTCTCCTATGTTCAGCATCGGATTAGTGCTTCTTCTTTCTCAAATTTTTTTTTTGTTTGTTTGTTTTCTTTCTCTTGAGCCGATAATAATACCTCAGAGGGAGGGTGGGGGCTACCATTTTCCTCATCCTCATCCTCATTACGATTAGGCTAGTGGAAATTTTGAGCATTTTTCTTTTGGATTTGAATTGGAACACGTGTTCCAAATAGGACAGAAGACACACGTCTCAATCCTAAAGGGTCTAATTTCAATTGAAACTGACCCAAGCCAAATCTTTTCTTTCAAATTTGACAAGTGATTTTTCTGTCGATTAGCACATGCACCACAATTCCGGGACGGAAACTAGCCCTCAGAAAGGAGACTCGCATGCTAGGCACAGCTTTGGAAAGCCTCAAGGGATTTATTCTTGTTTTTGTTTTCCGTACAAATTCATATACAAATATAAGATTCAGTTACGTAAAAGAACAAAGTTTACCTTATTTCTTTTCAATGAAATGCATGCAAAGATATTTGTAATTTAGGATCTAGATTTGAGCTGAGTCTTCTTCTAAGCAAGGCCATATAGCAGACAGCAAACCCTGTTCTTCACCGAAAAAATAAATTACTATCCCCAACATTCCCACCTGTAGCATGAGCACCTAAAAAAACACAGCAGTAAACTGAGGAATATATTCTGCATACCCGACGTTTAAGCACTGGTATTCCACATTCTATTTCATTTGCAGGCATTTTCTTCCTTGGACAAATATGTTCTCTAAATAAGATGGACAATTTATTGTTTAATATAAAAGTGTCCCCATTTTAAGACTTCCTCAAATTTAAGATCTTACAGAAGTGGCCACTGATTTAAAAGAATGGTTCAGTAACACATGTAAGCACACCTATATGTCAACTAAAAAATATTGTGAAGTGCTCTTGATGGCTTGTCTAATTAGATTCACCAATAAGTCCAACTGAACAACTTATAAGTTAGAAGGCTTCCAAAAATGACTTTTTGATGCCTGAACTAATCAGACTAGGAACGGCGATTTATCCCGATCCGCAACCGACCCAATCCACTCCTCAGATTTAGAAAATGATTTGTGATACAGAACACATTTGCCTTCCTCTGTTCAATAATTTTCCCTGCAAAGCAATTCTACAAAGGGACTGGAAAGTTGCCTGTAATTTCAAGCCTTACCAATAAGTAGTAGACAAGTAGAAATGGTCACCATTTACCACTCGACTGCTTCACACTTCACATTGCAAAAGCGTTGATGACAGAATTTTTTCTACTTCCTTCCAACATAAGCTCCCAACTTAGACAAGTCCGGTATCCAGAATGACAGTTCAGAAGAGCCAGTTACAAACATAAGACTTCCGGGAGCCCATTTTATGACAGGAGGCTCAGTGTCGGTACTCATCCAGCTAGCAGCCTAGACAGTTCAATGACAAGCACTACCAAGTCAGCAACATAACAAGATATGATTAGGGGAATACATTTGCCACTCATAAAATCAGAACAACACACTATTACCGTACAGTGTCACCACTATTTACCATCTGAGCAAAATATCCAAGGGCCAGTCATTGCCATTTCCATATACTTAGTTACAGATTCAGTCTATATATGTTATTAGTGAGAAGAACACATACAAAAACCAAAATGATGGCCAAGAAGTGTCAACACCATATCTATTCTTTATTCTTAATCTTGAGTGCATTTGTGTGCCTGCATACTGCATTACATTTACATATACCTCTGGAAAATGTAGAAACCTACTAATATACCAGCTAAAGAACGATGAGAACATAAGTATATGAAATTAAGAAAGAATGAGAAAGTAACTTCATAGATGCATAAGAATAATGGAACATACTTCTTTCCCACTCCGTACACTCCAAGCATAAACACTACCATCACCTGAACCTGCAAGAAATCAGAATGAAGAAGTCAAATTAACATAAAAAGGGTGGCAAAAAAGATTAGTTAGAAGTACTTGTGATTTTGGGGAGAATGGGGTGGGAAAGACAGCAAGTCCAGTGACCATGATATGTCCCTTCTTTTTGGCAGGTTAATCGAAGGTAATCAGGAACATATGCCCAGTGAACATAAATTTTGTCCAATGAAACTAGTCCATGAAAACAGAGCCATCGAGGGGCTCTGTATTTGAAGCCATGTTATTCACAGGACCAGTAAGATGAGATCCCGCAGCTTACTTCCAAAACTTAAGATCAGTGGTTGATGGAAGGAAATTATCCAAGGACTCAATAGACCAAAAAGGCAATAGGCATATCATCAGGAATCAATCAACCAAAAAAGGAAATAGTTCTGAATAAATCTATTCAAATTACTGTTTCCAAAAAATAAAAACCAAAAAACTGGCAGGATTCAAGCAGTACCTGATATAACAAACATTCCCTCTGGGCTGAAGGATGCCTCTAATGTGGATTTGCTTGAAACAGGCTTGACGTTATATGTGGATAACTGAATCAACAGAGATCATAAAAGCACATCCGAGGATTAAATCATGTCTACAAGGCTAGCAGTACAATATCATCAGTTAAGTTTTGACATGACCCTAAACAGGAGTAGCACTGGGTAGTGACCCTTTGTTTTTTTTTTTTTTTTTTTATCAATTAATGGAAAGCTTCATGGCAAAACTATGGAGTGTTGGAGATGGGAAAACTCACAAGTGTGCCACGGAATGAATCAAGCACATGAATATGCCCATCCATAGTTGTCAAAAGCATAAGTCTCCCATCATTACTGAACTTTACAACATTTGCATCAGATGTATCTCCTCCAACGGAAAAGATGTCAAAAGGGCCCTAAAAGAATTCAAATTTCACCAAATAATAGTCATTTACAGATTTAACAATCTAGACAAACCTAACTCTCTCATGCTCTTGCATATCAATACTAACCCTTTCATATTTGCGAGCATCAAACATTCTGATATATCCTCCAAATGCAACTGCAAAGACGAGCCCTTGTTCATCGTATGATGTAGCAGGCCTTCCTTGTACACGTAAAAGACCCTAACTCGCAAATAATGTATAATAACTCAGTTAAAGAGCAAACATATTCTGAAAAGGAGCACTTATATGCAAATTCCTCCACCTGACACTTCTCAGCTCGTTGATCCCAAAGCAATACAGTTCGATCCAGAGAGCCAGAGATAAAGCATTCCTTGCGAGAGCACAAGCTGAGTGACACAACCCTACAAACAAGAATAGAAGCAGTCTTCTTACACACACATGTTCAGAGCAAGCAGTCACTTGAGAATGAAAAAACAAATATTAAAAAAAATGCCTATGTTGGTAGTGTGAGAAACTAAACCTGTCATGGTGACCTTTAAAATACCGCAAATACTTGTTGTCGTGCAATGATAGTAGCCTCAGAGATTCTGAATATGTTAATCACATAAATAAATTGATTCTAAATAAACCATACACGCACAAGTGATTTTGGATTAACATACCATCCCATCCATTTTTTGAAGAGTATATGACTGTTGTAGGGTGAGGAGTAAAGCAAACCAGATCAACCCCATACTTTTTGCTGTTAATTGTCTTCAAACAGCTGGCAAAAAAAATAGGGATCTCAACAACTTGTGCCACTACCAAAGGAAAGGCCTATTAAATAAAGCAAAACAGAAATACAATATTTTGAGAGGTAACAGGAGAATTTCATTGGCACAATTGTTTAAGTTGCTATAATCACAATTGACTCAAGCACTAAGACTGACATCTAAAACATGGACCAAGGATGTCTTGTTAGAGTTCCCTCTATTTCTCTCGATAAAACCTATTGCCGAAGTCACCCATAAATGAATAAGTTTATAAGCTAAGCCCATGGGTTTCCAAACTCAATATCAGGACTATTTGAATCCTAGAAACTGAAAAATTGTCTTGAGTATATGGTTGTTCACATTAAGAAAACTTTCCACTTACACATCTCACAAACTACCGGGCCAAGGCTTCACAAAAGTTACCGAATATTTGCCGATATAGACTCTTATTTTATATCAGCGCAGATAACCAAGCATGATGACTTTAAATTATCCTCAATTTTTTTTTTTTCCAAAAAAAGCAATGATCAATCTAGTATTCATCATGCTTCAAAAGTCTTGGTAAAACTAAAGATTCCCTATCACTGCTATGATCGAGGGAAATTTGGTATAGCTAGTACATAACTGGAAAATTTTCAGTGTGAACAAAATACAATAAACAATGAGAAAGCATCCAAAAATGGTGCTTAGACAAACCAAAAAACTTATAGACATAGATAGAGAGGGCAAATTAAACTCACGTTGCACTGGCAACATCATAAAGGCGAATGGATTCATCATCACTAGCCGTTACAAGATAACTTGATGTCTTATGAAAATCCATGGAGCTAATTCTACCATTCTGTGAATAACAACAAAAATATACATAACACTTAAAGTAATTCTTCATCCAAAAATTTCAGAACATGAAAAGGAAAATGAAATCATTAAGCAGATACTGTATACATAAAGTAAGTAGTCTCCAACAACACGTTGATTATGTACAAACATGGAAATTAAACTCAGCTAGACAGCAACCAAGCAGAGTATTAGGGTTCCAATAAAAAACCGCCAAAAAAAAATCAGACGCCGTCCATTGCTTGTGTTCATAAGAATCAGATAATTAAACGCGCAGCACATCGAAAACCATGCTAAGGCCACAGCGTTTAACAAAACTAGCAGATGTATTTGAAGGGGTAAACAATCAGAGAATTGTGTGAAAAAAAGAAAAAGAAAAAGAAATACATAGTCTCTGAAGGTCATGCCGACTTCCATGCTCTGAAGAATTTCCTCGCTGAGCTCCAACGAAACCTTGTCTTCTCTCTCTGATTGTGTTCCTTCATATGTAGAGCGAAATCAACATCAACTTCAAATTGCTCACACAAAAGAGAGAGAGAGAGCTTTACATACCGCCCATTTCTTAGTGATTTTGATTCGGTGAGAGCTCGGAAGCCCTAACCGCCAACGTCTTCAACCGCCGGAAATATTCGCATTGAGCACCAGGAGCAGGAAATATGTTGGACCCTCCTTTTTGTTTTTTTTTTTTCAGTTGTGCGGTAGGGCGGTAGAGTTGGGCTCGCCTGGCCCAAGCTCATAGCCCGAACTGAAATCCTTTTACATATTTTTGTCCTTTTTAGTTGGATTGTTTTCGATTTTTTTTTCCTACAAATTGTTTTTTAATTTTTAAAATATGTAACTGTCACATATACTTTTAATAGAGGAGTGGTCAATAAGTTTTCTATATTTGGCCCATATTCCATTACAATCAACCATTGAATTTGTAAACTTCTGTAGATATCAATAAGTTTCTCATATTTTGCCCATATTCCCTTACAATTAACCATATAATTTATAGAGTTCACCATTGACTTATGTGAAATTTACATAAGTTTACAAATCCAATTGTTGATTGTAAAAGGTCTCAAAGAGGTAGCTCAATCGGCTGGGACCACACTTAATGAAGTGAAGGTCACTAGTTTGAATCCCCCTCACTCCCTCTTGTGCGGACATGTCAAAAAAAAAAAAATTGTTGATTGTAAAAGAATATAAGCTAAATATGGAGAATTTATTAACCCCTAACATTTCTCCTTTTAATAAGATTAATAATTTTTATATACATTTTTAAAATATATGTGAAAATTTCGTAGACATATATATATCTCAATTTAATAAATTAAAATGGGCCAGACTCGAGTGGTGAGATTTCACGTTTGATAATAGTCGTGATAGTTTTCCTGGGCCATGATAATAGGTGGTTGATATAATCTAAGTGACCAAACTAATATATCTAATTTTTTAAATTAAAATAATATTCTGACTTATTATACCATAATCTTTCTTCGATGAATATACACCCTACCATAATCTCATTTGAAGTTTCTTATATATTTATTATGTAGTGGTCTCTTCCATAACTGAAAATGGACCACATGATATAGTGTATAAATAAATCCGCAAAATTAACTGTTCATAAAACAACTCGTCCTCGAGCTTTTATTAGGGTTTGTTGATCATATTCCGAAATAATGTAATAATTGTTTTTTGAGAAACATTATGGTTCATTATGTGCTCTCCTTATCTTATGTAAATATTATTTTCTAAAAATAATATGAGGGACAAGTGGGATAAGTTTTTTCTTTATCTAAAACAATATCTACCTCGAATGAGGAGAACATTAAGAGAAATAGACTAACATTTCTCTTGTTCTTTTCCCTATGAGTAATATTAAATCTACTATCCAAACACGTACAAACACATATATAGCATCCCTATGAATAATGCTAAACCTACTATTCAATCACGTACGGACACATCAACAACTTTTAAAAGAGTCATAGACCTAAGTCTAATATTTTTCTTTCGCAATTGGAATATGATAGGATGTACAATAAAACATACCAATACAACCCACATTTTATTGTATCATAGTAAAGGTTATTTAGCTTTAACTTTACCGTTTATCCTAATTTACACCATCTTAATTTTATCAAGCTTAGCTTGTTAATTAAGGGGAGGTTGGTGATTTAACAGGCCCACCACTTTATACTGCACAGATCTAGATCACGAAATCTGCATAATTTGGGATTTCGATTACCTGATATAATTATATGATCATCATCGAATTTAAAAAAGCGTTGATGAAAGAAGGAAATTAAAGCTTAATTAGTAATTAAACAAACTTTATCATTCATACTTTCTGTGAAATAATTCATGCACATCAATTTACAAGTCTGTATCTGTATCTCACACACCTGTGACAATATGATCAGTAACGACAAATCACCCACCCGCAAACAAAAGACCAAAACGGCAAATAAAAATCACGTAGGAGAATTACATGACAGGCACTGGCATGACGGCCTCGGGCGCGGCATGAATAGAAGAAGAACTACTTGCAGAAGAGTCACGGTTCTGATGATCATTCTCATCGTCCGCCGACGCTTTCTTCTTGATAAACTCGATACAATCCGCGACGGCTTCGCTGTGGTGAGGGTCATTTGGGTAATAACAACACGGTTGTATGACGTCGGCGGATCCGCCGGCGTGGTTGTTCGTGGCGGCTTTGGACAGCGCGGACAGCATGATCAGGCGGAATACAGCCTCCCGGAAACGCTCCAGCAGCGTCATTGGCGACAGGCCTTTGTTCTTATTACTGATGTTGCACGCGTTGCCTCTGAACCTGGGCATGCATAGGCTGGTTTTCATTTTTCTGGTGCTTGCTTTTGGTTTCTCCATCTTCTTCGTTTCCGGTCGTTTGTCACCGCGCGCGGGTGGTCTTTATAGGCGAATCTAAATATATAAGACAAATCTTATGTATTTATATTTATATATATGTGGGTTGTACGTTGAACGTGGGAACTTTCAAGTTCTCGGCTTGTTATGGCTACAACATGTGCACGGTAGCCGATCGCATTAAAGTAGCCATACAATTGAATTATATATGCATTTCTTCCAAAAATATTTAAGGGAAATAGTTTTTATTTATTTATTTTATTTAAGGGGAATAGTTAGAAACTATATTATTATTATTATTATTTTACAAATTAGAGTAACGTACAATTCACATAACACTATTATGTCGGTCACAATCAAACTTCGAATTTGTTTGATCTTGTAATTTTATAGGTTAAAAATGTAATTTTAAACAAAATTATATAAAGTATATCATTTATAAGTGCGTTTTAAAAAAATTAAAATTTTAAAACTAAAGTACTTCATGTGACACTGTCACACACATTAGCTATAATTTAATTTAATTATTTAGTAAAGTATTATATATGTTTGTAAGAAACTTTTACTAAAAATTGTAATACCCTAGTATATATATAGCACTCCAACATATATATAAATTACATACTAGCCATATAATAAGGCAAATATCAATTATATATGTGATACTAATTAAAACTGTGACAGAACTTAGAATCTGCAAAAATAATCATAGCGTGTCAGAAATTTCGCTGGAAAGGCTAAGAATCAGCGGTTAGTCAAAACTAATCACAATTAAGGCAATAAAGAAATGAAGAAGGGTTTTGGAGTCATTTGTCTTATAATGTCTACTGACAACTCAAACTGCGTCAAAAACATGTAAATAAATACAAGGAAAATGCACTTTTATCACTTAAGATATATATTTATACCATTGCATGCATGTGGCTCCAACTTTATAAGATTAATTAACTAATATATTCAGGGGACAAATTTGTGTTATCCCAAGCTAATGCGCAAATTGCTTTGCGTCTTCCTTGTTTCTTTCCTTTTTGTCCGTTGTTATTAGCAAATGATCTCATTGCCTTCACCATTACGGCACTTTATATAATTGGGCGTTCTTCATTTTAAGATCGAGAAAACTAAGTAAGTTTGTCCCTCGTTCCAATAAAAAATATTGATTACGTTCATGTAAACAAAGGGAAATCATTTCTGATAAAAGGCCTGCAAATTAATATAATGTAATAAGGAAAAGAAACCTTGTAATTAATTTAATTTAACCTATGGCTGCTAACTCCGGCTTATCTCAGTAAAAACTGGTGCAATGCTAATTAAGTCGTTATCTCAGTTCTGATCTTAGGCACACTAGTTGTTTTGTTTGCTAATTAAGTCAAATCCTAAAAATGTGTACGGCCTCTTTTTGGGTTCGGTGTATATTTGTTTTATTTCCGATCGTCGGACATGGGTGCAGTACTGCAGAAGGTGAAAGCCAATATGGTTCATGGCTGCAGCAGACGATCGAGCCATGGCTTGGCTGGTATGGCTCACATGGTTACATGTGCAGGGTTATTTATTTTTATGCGCTCATTCGTGCCTGAACCTAGCTAATTATCAATTCCGCCGACTTACCGACCATAATAAACTTTTAACTTTTTTTTTTTTACATCATAATAAACTTGTATTTTGTTGACTTTGGACTTCCAAATTGCGTAGCCCCACAGAGTGATTTTCTTATTCATTTTCACACAATTTCTTATCATAAAAGAAAAATAAATAAATAAATAGAAAAGAAAATGTCCTCTGCTCCTTTCAAAATTGGGGCAATTTTATTTTCTCCAAACATGAGGGAATAAAAAAGGAAAATGAGCAAAAAAGGGGAGGAAAAGAACAAACAAAATGTGATATATAGAGAGCTGATAATTTCTTTTACAATCCAAATGACTAGGCAAAAAACAAAAACAAAAAACAAAAAAATTATCTATGAACTAAAAGTATTTTTCTTTTTCTTCTGTAAAATTGCTTTAATGTATAGTAGTACTTCAACTTATGAGTAACATTTGTGATGGAAACTTGCTTATTCAGCCGAGGGCCTCAGGCTCTTGGAGAGTCACCGTCATGGCCTCCCTTCTTCCTTGAAAAAAGCCATCCAATAAGTGGCATTAATGGCTTCTTCTTTGTCTTCTTAAAAGAAGGGGGTCTTTCTAGCAACTCATCTTTGCTGACAATAACTCGAGCCAGTGAAGGAGGGCTGGCAAACTTCACATATCTTTTCTTTTGAAACTCCTTTGCTTCTTCTGTTTGTGTCGCATTTTCCATGAACTTGAGGTCTTCGATCTCAGGATCAAGCCGCTGTTTTTGGAACTCTCTTGCCTTCAACACTCGTACCTCTTTCTTTGCTTGTTCAAGCTCTTCTCTAAGGGATTTTATGCAGTATGCCATGAAGTTACCTTCTTCTCTAGCTTTCTCAAGGCTTTGCTTTGTTTCTTCAAGCTCTGCTGTTAAGGCTCCGATTCTGGATTGAGCATGCCCAGTAGCTTCACTTGTTCCAGCTCGAATCTAACAGAGAAATGAGTACTTTAATTAAACTCTATGCATCATTTTCATTTTCAAGAATGTTACTTCAAATTTCAGTTTCCTTTTTCTTTCCCTTTGCTAGGTGAATTTTCATTTTCAAGAATATGTTACTTCAAATTTCAGTTTTCTTTTTTATTTCCCTTTGCTAGGTGTGAATGTTACATTAGATTTGACTTGTTTCCTTCAAACAAATTTCTTATCTTCAGTCACAAATTACATCGAAAAATAAAAGAGATAGAAAAGTTGGTTCATATATATACATCCATCTAAGCATGGACAAAACCAAAATTTCTTATTTTAATGAAACTTAATCTTTAAATCTAAAACTACAAATACATTTAACTTAATAAAAAAAATTTAAAACACAATTTGAAGCCCAAGGGAGGCGATGGCCCCCCTTGGTTTGTATGCAGTTGTCATTGAATCTAGGATTTATTTTACTATCTTTTAAAATTTCTCTGTAATTTTTTATTCATTGTTTTTTTTATTATTATTTATCTGACTAGTTTGTTGTGCTGGCTTTTTTTTTTTTAATCTTTTGACAGAGTTTTTCCTCTTTCTTTTTTTTTTACCATTGATGGTCTTGCTTGGTTTTCTTAGCCGACTACTGATGGTCGTGCGGCAAACCCTTTCGAGTTTTGTTTCGTTTACGGAACTTTGCCTTATATTACCGGTTCTTTTGACGGTTTAAGTTCGTTTGATGGGCTGGATCATTTATTTGACCCATTCCCGATGGTTATTTGGAAAACTCTGTCGTCTTTGTATTTTATTTTTCTGTAATTTTCCTTTCTCTTTCCCCAACATTGAATAGAAAAAAAAATAATAATAAATAAATAAAGAATCTATGGGTCCTGGTTTCCACTAAGTGCTTCCATGTTTCTTAAAATTTTTATTTTGTGTGTGTGTTTTTGTTTTCTTTCGAACGACTACATTAATAAACAACACAACTCAAATGCAAAACATGTTTTCACATTTATGTTCTAATATTTTTTTTCAAAAAAAAAAAAACGAAAAATTTCTTGAAAAACACGCTATCAAACATATATATATATATATATATATATATATATATTGCATGCTTCTTTGAGCTTGTTGGCATAGATAGATAGATAGAGAGAGAGAGAGAGGACCTCTTTGAGCTTGTTGGCATAGATTTCCCCGGCTAGAACTCTTTCTCCGAACAACATAACTGCTTCTTTAACTGACCTGAAAGGCGCTCGGGTGTCGATCTCTGCTCGTTGCATGACCGCTACTACTCCTCCCTCTTCTCTCTCCATGTTTAGCAGCTGCTGCCCACTGCAGAAAAATGAAGAAATAGAAAAACCAAGATGGGAATATTGGATGAAATGGTGGTGACAATGATCTCCTTTTAATATATATATATACCAAGTTGCTAGCGGATCGAGTTAGCTAGGAGGTACAAGCTGGAGAGGTCGTTGCTAATGGGATGGTGGTGTTTTTTGTTTACTTAAAGAAACTTAATCAAATCATGGGGATTTTGTTTTCTTCGCGTCCACTTCACTGGAATTTTGTTAATTGAAGTTGACAAGGGTGGTTGGACCATCTCGAGTCCGTTACTTCTATGTGACAGCAGTACCCTTCATGCCTTTGATTAAGACCTCCCTTCTGTCTGGTGGATACTCACTCGTGGGCTCCATGAAGGTTAAGTGTCTACATATCCAAACACCATGGGAAACTATAAATTATGACCTCGTTAGAATGTGTTAAATGATAAATTTTATAATCTTTTATATATCGGTTTACATTTTTTAAATAAATACTGATTTAACATGGTTTCATAGTAGATGGGGGTATAGTGATTAGTAATAGATATTTGTTAAGAAAATGCTGCTCACTTCTTAAGTTGGGTGATGGAATTTATGAAAATAATGGCTTTGTTTGTTGGATTCTGCTTAGGTGCGGTAGTGCAAAACTACCACACCATGCGATAGCCCAAAACGACCCATTTTGGGGTTGTTTGGGGTAATAAAAAATTAATTTTTTAAAGTATTAATATAAAATTAATTAAATATTAAAAAAATCAATAAATAAAATATTAAAATATTAAAAAATTAAAACTGTTAAAAAAAAAAAGAAAAAGAAAAAGAAAAAGAAAATTCAAAAGGGGTGGAGGAACCACCCCATGGTTTCTGCCACCTCCAAAACCCATTTCCACCACTTTCAGTTTCCTTTACACCATCAACAACTCTCCGACTCCTCTTCCTCCTCTATCCAGCTCCCTGAAGAACCCACCATTCCCAATGGTTCTCTCTCTCCCTCTCTCTCTTAAACTTTGATTTATAGGTTTTGTGTAATTCAGGAGACGTCTTTCTCTCCTCCATGGCCAGCACCGCCTCGCTTGGAGGATTTTCCACCACCCCAATACCATTCTCTGCGGCCTGCCCATTACTTTTCTTTGGAGACTTCTCTTAGAATACAAAATTAGAATGAAAATAGCTGGAAGATGAAGTACAATAACATTCTTATCTCACAAAAAGAGATAGACAAGTTCCCAGAGCAAAAAAGCTAAAAAGCTTGTGGGATATGGTGGTGAAGAAGCGAGAAAAGTGGATCCATAGTTTTTGAAGAATTTCCCCGACGATCTCCAACGAGAAAAGCTGGAGCCACCTTTTTTAATTTTTTATTTGTTTAATAGTTTTAATTTCTTTTAATCTTTTTCTTTTTCTTTTTCTTTAAAAATATTAATTTTTTATTGCCCAAAACGACCCAAAACTGGGTCGTTTTGGGCTACTGTACCTAAGTCGGATCCTTGTTTGTTAAACCATTCTTTTTCTCACTTTTGTTTTTTGAATTTTAAAAATATTTACAAATAACTTAAAACACAAAATACTCAAAACTCTTTTTACCTTTATGTCACATTATTTTAGTAAAAAAGAGTAATGCTACACTCTACACCTATTTTACATCGTCTAACTTGATGTAATTTAAATTACCTTTTTGTTTTGTTTTAACTAACTGATAAAAAAAAACACGTAAAACATGTTAAGTTGGTCGGTATAAAATGAATATAAAAAGTAAAATTATTCAAACAAAAAACTTAATTCAAAAAGCATTAACGAATAGAACTATGTCTTTCTAGCAAGCTCAAAATAAAATAAAAATAAATGTTTTTAAGAGGTAGTTCAATTGGTTAGGGACCATGCCTCATGAAGTGGAGGTCACTAATTCCAATCTCCCTTCCCTCTTTTATATGGACATGTCAAAAAAAAAAAAAAAAAGCTTTTCTAGCAAGCCCGCTAGATGTCCACTGGATTGCCTATTTTATATTTGGGAATCCATATATATATATATATATATATATATAGATGAAACCCAAACCCATACAAAAGCTATCCTTATATATGTCCACTTCATTGCCCATTACTAGTGTTGCGTCGGCCCAGTAGATACCGGCCCATGGGCCGACATCCTGGACCCGGCGAGAACCAATTCCCCTCCCCAATTTTATGCTCCTCGAGGGCCTGAGACACACGATGTGAAAGGAAAAAAAAAAGCGAGGGAAAAGGAAAGGAGATGCGATTGTATAGTTAGCTCGACTCTCGATAGAGCATTTTCCCGGCGATAATACTTAACCCCCTAAGTTTTCTCTATATTACGTTTTTCTTAAAAATCTAAACGCTCATTTAGCAAGAGTAAAATATAAAAAATCTAATATTTGATTTATTTTAAAAATAACTTTCAAAATTTAATAAAGTAAAATTTTCTTTTCAAATTTAATTTTTATTTTAGAAACGCATTGTGAATGATCTAACCAATTCACTCCCACTGTTACAGTCTCTCTAATCCCGTCCCTCCAATCTCAGACTCAACGAAGCACTGGTCCGAGAGCTCAGCGTGAAGAAGCACTTGCACTGAAACCTTAGTCGTTGATTTTGAACGGAGCTAAGGTTTTTCTGCTCAGTCAACATGAGTCCTATTCAGAATTTCGAGCTGCAGTCTAGCCGTCTAGGAATTTCGTCGAGCCCGATATTTGTACTCTCTCTATCTTTCGCTCTCGCTGTTGCCAGTTCTCAAGTGTTTCTGATGAGGTGGTTTGGCTTTGCAATTTTAAAAAGTTCAGTTTTAAAATATATAGTGTTTAATAAAATTATGATTTAATCTTTAAAACTATACGTTTTATGCAATTTTTTTTTGTAAAAAAATACAATTCTAAACGATTTATTTTCTGCAAATCGCAATTTCAAACTCACCATGATTTTTGTTTATGATTTTATTGTTTATTTTTTCTGCAACAGCGATTCAGCAGAGGCTTCAGATGGCAATGGAGGTTCGCGACAGCCTCGAAATCGCGCACACGCCAGAGTACTTGAACTTTCTGAAATGCTACTTCCGGGCGTTCTCGGTGATTCTCTACAAAGCCTCAGTACGCGGATACGCCCGAGCACAAGCTCCGCAACATCGTGGTGGTGATCCTCAACCGCCTGCCTCACAGCGAGGTACTCCGCCCTTTCGTGCAGGAACTCCTGAAGGTCGCTATGCAGGTACTTTCTACCGACAACGAAGAGAACGGCTTGATTTGTATCCGCATAATCTTCGACCTCCTCAGGAACTTCAGTTCAACTGTAGAGACCGAGGTTCAACCCTTTTTGGACTTCGTTTGCAAGCTTTACCAGAACTTTAAGCTCACTGTTAGCCATTTCTTCGAAAACGGGACGGCAGGTGGGGAAGATGTGAAGCTTATGGATACGTCTTCGGCTTCGGATCAAGGTTTGGCGAATTTGGGGTCGGCCGGGACGGGGTAGCTCAACCCGAGTACGCGCTCGTTCAAGATAGTTACAGAGAGTCCGTTGGTGGTGATGTTTCTGTTTCAGTTGTATAGTCGGCTTGTTCAGACGAATATTCCTCACTTGTTGCCATTGATGGTTGCTGCTATATCGGTCCCGGGCCCAGAAAAGGTTCCTCCCCATCTGAAGACACATTTCATTGAGCTGAAGGGAGCGCAGGTTAAGGTATGTGCTTGTTGTTAATTGTATTTATACGTTAAAACAGTTCACTGAGTGAAATTTTAGCTATAGTTGTTTAAACATCGATACTGATTGTGGTCTCGATATGTAACTTTTCCTGCCATAAGATTTGTATTACTTTTAGGATGTGATTCTCTGCTTCTGAATTTGACAAGATAGAAATATACTGTTTTTGACTTGAGAGTGAGGATCTCTTTTATGCCCTTTTGGGAAGGAGCCTTAATGATTTAGAAGTGGTTGTTTGTGGAATGCTATCAAAAGGTTCAACATAAAATCGCAAAAAAAAGCATGACTGTAGCTGCATTTTTATTCATTTGTTTTTCCCCAAGTCCTACATTAACTGTTTGCTAATCTTAAATCTCTGCTGTTGCAGACAGTTTCTTTTTTAACTTACCTGTTGAAGAGCTTCGCTGATTATATCAGGCCACATGGAGAAAGCATATGCAAAAGCGTTGTCAATTTACTTGTTACTTGTTCAGATTCTGTGACCATTAGAAAGGTGAACATTCATTCCATTCTAGTTGTCTTCTCTTTTTGGATCTTTTTATTTCATTAGTCATAAAAAGTTATAAATGTTGGATGCAGGAGTTGTTGGTAGCCTTAAAACATGTTCTTGGAACAGATTTCAAGAGGGGTTTATTTCCTTTGATTGACGCGCTATTGGAAGAGAGGTAATATTGTGATCTTTTTTTCCCCTCTCTCCCAATGACTCCAAACTGTCATAAATCTTGATATAGAAAGTTGTATTGTCTTGTTGATTGGGGCAGATCTTGGGAGACACCACAATAATTTCGACATGGACAAAGTATTATCTTAAAAAGATTAGTATATAACTGCTTAAAATCTTAAAAACCTAAACCAGTAAATGACCAATAATAAAAGGGATTTGAGAAGAGTATGGTTCATTTTTTTTTTATTTTTTTTTATTTTTTTTTATTTTTTTTGTTCTTTAGCGAGGTAAAATTGTTCAAGCAGAAACCTTAAATACTGATACCCTTTTGGTTGGCCTTAGGGACTCCACATATTTTAGTCCTGACCACAAACCTAAAATTACACGAGTGGAAAGCTTAAATATAGATGCTGTTTTTGGTTTCTAATTCCTTAGGGATAGCACATATGTTAGTTAGGATCATAAACTCCCACCCATTATTCTAGTCTTAAATCTTACAAGAAGAAACTTCAAAATATGTACTCTTTAGTATGCTTTGATGCCTTTCCTTCATTGGTTACATCGAATAGGCATTTGCTTGGGACTACTGATTTTGTGTCTGTGCATGGATTGATTGTTTTCCAGTTTTTCTTATCTTGGCCCATTTGTTTGTGCACAATGACACCCACTGGCGTGTAAATGTTTGTGGCTATTTCTGATGCAAGCAAACTTTGCTTGTATAATCTTCCATTAATGTTTGGTGATTCTGTCAAATTTTTTTTTGATAAGTTGGTGATTCTGTCAAATTTTAACTTCCTATTCTACTCATCTGATATTTTTATACCTGTAAACACGTAAGTTGCTGATCAATACATTTCTTTTGACTGACCATGATTTTTACATACTGCTCTAGGTAAGTAGTCTTCATTTCTTCCATATCATTGGTCCTCTATTCCATTTTTGGATGTCTAAAAATATTGTCTACTTTGAAAAGTGAATGGACAAAATTTTAGTAACTTTTCTAACTTATCATTTACTTTGTTTGATAATTTAGTAGCCCATTTTCATTTGAAAGATAGTATATTAACTGATATCCCCTAAATAGTTGGTTCTCTTAAATGGGACCAACAATCTGAGACAGACGGAGTATTATTTTTGACTCCTTTGTTGAAGTTGAACAATTGGTTTAATTGACCCTTCTATTCAGGACTTTTAGGGTTCTAGTTGGAACTGGTCGGGCATGCTTTGAGATGTTGTGACCATTGGCTTATAGTCTACTGGCAGAGATTGTTCATCATGTTTGGGGCGACCTTGCCCTGTCTCAGGTACTGCTGTTTTAAGATGTTTGGGCAAATTGCACTGCTTCTATCCTCATCTCCAAGCAGGCGAGGTTTTGTTCAATTAGTACTCTGTAATGGTTAATGCAATGTTCAAATTTGCATGGTGGCAGTGTTTGGGCGCATTTTTTGTTTCAACTATTTTAGGTAGTTTCCAATTTTATCTTCCTAACCTCCATTTTACCTTTATACATGTTTTCCTATGTAGTCCCCATATATATTTTGTCAAAAATTAATGGTGACTTATTTCCTAGTTTATGCCATTATTTTTACTTTTAACATTGTCGTATCTTTAATATTATATACTTGCCTACCAACTAAATTAATATTATATATAATACCATAACTTGATCAGTAAAAAAAAAGGCTTTTTTTCCCCTCACCCCTTTTTAATCTCTCACGCTGCCGCCCTGCCACGCCTTTGGCTGAGCATATCGGCATGCCTGGACATGGAGGATATGTTCCCTGTTGGTCTCAATGGAGAGCTTGAGATGCATCTTGATGGAGGTGGTGCTTGTAACTTTTGCAACAGATTTGAAAAAAGAAGAAGGCTCGGTAAATTAGCTGGAGAGACTGGAGACAAGTGACCTAAGAAGTGCGTGTGGGAGCTTGCTGTGTAGTCAAGCAAAGTCAGTAGCCAATGTGTAGTCAAAACAGTAGGCATTGTGTGAATTTAGGTTTGATGGATAGTTATTGTATTACACAAGTCAGTCAGTAGTTAAGGTTTGATGGATAGTTATTGTATTACGTGTCCATAGTCTGCAAAGTTAACATGTTCCATATGTTGACATGTTGCCCTTGTTTTGAGTATCGTGTCCCAGGTGGCTACTGATTCAACTTCTTGTACTTAATGTCCCAGGTGGTAGGCTAACGATGATTAAAAGCACTCTTTCTAACCTACCCACGTATTATTTATCTCTGTTCCAGATTCCAGTGGGAGTGGCGAAGCGTATAAAAAAATACAAAGAGATTTCTTGTGGGGAGTTGTCAGTGACGAATTCAAGTTTCATTTGGTAAACTGGTCCAAATTGCAGCAGGTAATATTTCTAGATTTCATCTGTTATGGTAAAGAGTTGGTATACACCTACATAAACTCATACTTGTTTGTACTGAAGATAGCATGTCGATCTCTCTGTTCCATGCAGCTATTATTGAGCTTTTTCACCTGCTTCCCGTGGCTGCATCGAAGTTTCTTGATGAACTTGTAACCTTGACAATTGAATTGGAAGGAGCACTACCGCCAGGACAGGTGTACAGTGAGGTTAACAGTCCATATCGTCTTCCGCTAACCAAAATTTTAAATCGATATGCAACATCTGCTGTTGAATATTTTCTCAGTCGATTAAGTGAACCAAAAGACTTCAGGTGGTAAGTTGTACAGGGATGAATAAGTTGATTTTCTGAATTCATTATAGATCAGATATTAACTTCTTTCTGTTTG
The DNA here is from genome assembly GCF_901000735.1 of Corylus avellana. NCBI lineage: Eukaryota > Viridiplantae > Streptophyta > Magnoliopsida > Fagales > Betulaceae > Corylus > Corylus avellana. Next base: position 1,830,502 of record NC_081542.1, on the reverse strand, counting down.
TAAAATTTAGGTTTATGTATATAATCCGATCAGATGCTGGCCACCCATTGAGAGATGAACTCGCAAAGTCACCACAGGAGATACTGTGAAATGCGTTCCCAAAATTTGCACCAAAATCTGATGTAGCTATGACTCCAGGAACTTCAAGTACCCCTGCTGCAATATTAGGCAACGAAGGCCTTGTTACTCCTCTACCTGATACTTCTATTCCAGCATCTGCCCCCTCTAGTGCAACTTCAGATTCTTATTTTCAGGGACTTGCACTTATCAAAACATTGGTCAAATTGATACCTAGCTGGTTACAGAATAACTGTCCTGTCTTTGATACGTTGGTACTTGTTTGGAAGTCACCTGCAAGAATATCTCGTTTGCATAATGAACAGGAGCTGAATTTAGTGCAAGTGAGTTTAGTTCGTTTTGCACAAGTCATTAAATTTCTGCTCTTTTGTTGTTTTGTTAGTGGGAGATTTTCATATAAAATCTTTCCTTCTCCCTGCTTTAAGATTATGCTAGATGCCTGTTTCATTGTGTCTAATGAAACCCTGTTCTTTTTCCACTGATATAATTATCCAATTCTCCTTTACTTGTCTGATTATTGAGTATGTACCTTTTTCAGTTTTCTATGTGGATTTTCCATGTAAAGTTTTTTGCTTTTCTGTTAACTAGCGACTCTGAGACGTTTTTTAATCACAATTTCTGAAATGCAGGTGAAAGAAAGCAAATCGCTTGTCAAATGCTTCCTGAATTATTTAAGACATGACAAGACAGAAGTCAATGTTCTTTTTGATATACTGTCCATCTTCCTGTTTCATACTCGCATTGATTATACCTTTCTGAAGGAGTTTTATATCATTGAGGTACTTTAATTCTTGGATCCGATAAGAGTTCTCTATCATATTTTAATTATTCATGTGATCATTTACTAGTGTGACCAATCGGTCATGATCATTTCAGGTTGCAGAAGGTTATCCGCCCAACATGAAAAAGGCGCTTCTCTTGCACTTTTTTAACATTTTCCAATCAAAACAACTTGGTCATGATCGTTTGGTGGTTGTAATGCAAATGCTTACTCTCCCAATGCTTGCTCACGCCTTCCAAAATGGCCAAAGTTGGGTGGTTGTTGAGCCTGCTATTATAAAAACAATTGTCGACAAACTTCTTGATCCTCCAGAAGAGGTGCTTTCTTGACTTCCTCCTCAAGTTTTATGTGTTTTGCGAATCTACTTGTCAATTCTTGTTATAACTAACTAAAATTGTGATGTCTAATCCTTTAAAACCAATAATTTAATGGTGGTTCCTTTTTTAATTAATATATCTCAAATATTCTGGATTTCTTTGTTAGGTTTCTTCCGAGTTTGATTTGCCTTTTGAGAATAGAACTTTTGCAGCTGGCCACACTGCTTCTTAAGTATCTCCAGAATGACCTTCTCCATCATAGGAAAGAGCTGATCAAGTTTGGCTGGAATCATCTCAAACGTGAAGATAGTGCCAGTAAGCAGTGGACATTTGTGAATGTTTGCCACTTCTTGGAGGCCTATCAGGCCCCAGAAAAAATTATTCTCCTGGTATGGTAGTATAGACTTCATATGTCTCTAGTGATTATTGTATCATAATGATATAATGCAGTTTGTTAGTGCAAGTTATTTATCTGATTTTATAATTTACCCAGGTTGGGATCAATCAAGTTATTTATCTTTCTGAATCTATCTCATCTGATGCTGTATTTTTTTCTTTTGGGGGGGACCGTTGGTTTGTGTATGATTTGTCATCTTTTTAGCTTTCTGCAAAATCTGGAATAGTTGGATTTTCTACCCTGTTGTCTATGGTCATATGAAATGCACATGTGCTTAAACATGCGCTGACATTTTTGCACGCAAAATATATATAAAGCAAATGTTTCTATATGTTATAATAATGCAATGAAATGGTAATCTGACTCAGATTTGAAACTGCAGGTTTTTGCAGCACTTCTTAGAACTTGCCAACCAGAAAGCAAACTGCTAGTCAAGCAGGCCCTTGATATACTAATGCCAGCACTACCTCGAAGGTTGCCTCTGGGGGATTCTCGTATCCCAATTTGGATATGGTACACAAAAAAAAATCTGGTTGAGGAGGGTCACTCAATTCCCAATTTGATTCACATTTTCCAGCTCATTGTTCGCCATTCAGATCTCTTCTACAGCTGCAGAGCACAGTTTGTACCGCAGATGGTGAATTCAGTCAATCGCCTTGGATTGCCATATAACTCCACAGCAGAAAACAGGCGTCTTGCCATTGAACTTGTTGGATTGGTGTTTGCTTGGGAAAGGCAAAGGCTAAATGAAATGAAAGTAGTAACTGATAGCGATGTAACCGGTCAGAGCAGTGACGCATTTAATCCTGGTTCTGCTGCTGCTGATCCTAAGCGTTCGGTGGATGGGTCTAATTTCCCTGAAGATTCAACCAAGCAAGTAAAAGTTGAGCCTGGTCTTCAATCCCTCTGTGTAATGTCACCCGGTGGTGCATCATCAATCCCTAACATTGAAACCCTTGGTTCTGCTAGCCAACCTGATGCAGAATTCAAGCCAAATGCTGCTATGGAAGAAATGGTTATCTGTTTTCTTATCAGGGTGAGGCTTTCTTTAGCTTGTGCTTTCATCTATGAATTAGATTGACTGATGATGCCAGATTACAGTTTCATTGAAGTTCCTGCTTTTGGGTGTCGAAGCCTCATAGATTTAGAATTTAAGGCTGTCTAACCCGTTGATGCCCTGCTTGTTTGCAACTTTCTTTGCACTATTGTCCAATTTGTAAATTTTTACTATAATCTATTTTCATTTGGTTCTTGACTTTGTTATATTGTCAGTTTAGTACTTCACATGTAACTCCAATTGATTTAAAAAGTCCATCTCTCACTAACAGATAAACAATCCATCCAATCCCCTCATATCCCACGATATACATGTAGACAGTGATGCAGTCCATGTCTGACTTGTATACGATGTATCTTAAAAGGCAGTTTCCAGAAATGCCTAAGTTGAGAATGCACTTACTAGAAAGAGTTACCATCTTTGCACTGGACAACTTTCTTTTGGTGCCCCAGTGCCATGTCTTTCATCTTGAATAAATCTGAGTTTAACATAATTTTATGACATTTCTGCCTACATTGATCTATCTAAATTTGTGATATTTTAATCATTCTGATGTTTGGTTTACAGTGTTTACTTATCTTTTTGAGAACAGGTTGCGTTGGTGATTGAGCCTAAGGACAAGGAAGCAAGTATAATGTACAAACAAGCTTTAGAGCTACTTTCACGAGCCTTAGAAGTGTGGCCTACGACCAATGTCAAATTCAATTATTTAGAAAATCTGCTGAGCAGTATTCAACCATCTCAGTCAAAGGACCCTTCCACTGCTCTTGTGCAGGGCTTAGATGTAGTGAACAAGGTTTTGGAGAAGCAGCCTCATTTTTTCATTAGAAACAACATCAACTAGATTTCTCAAGTATGCCCCTGATCCCTTTCTTGTAACTGATGGGTCTAATGACCAAAATTTTCATATTCGTCATTGGTTTATTTCTGTATTTTTTTTTTCTTTTGTAGATTCTTGAACCCTGTTTCAAGCACAAAATGTTAGATGCTGGAATGTCATTGTGCTCCCTGTTGAAGATGGTCTTTGTTGCTTTTCCCCTAGAAGCAGCCACTACGCCACAAGATGTTAAACAATTGTACCAGAAGGTAGCCGAGCTGATACAGAAGCACATTAATGCTATCACAGCTCCTCAAGCATCTAATGAAGATAGCACTGCTAGTTCAATTAGCTTTGTGCTGCTTGTCATTAAAACCTTGGCAGCGGTACAGAAGAACATCGTTGACCCTAAAATCTTGGTTCGTATTCTTCAGCGCCTGGCACGGGATATGGGATCATCAACTGGCTCTCATCTGAGACAAGTATGCCCTTATTTTCTTGTTTGTTTTCAAGACAGAGGTCAAATTGATAACCCTCCCTCCTCCTCCCCCTTTTAATGTGTTTTTAGTCAAACATAACTTTTGAGTTTTCTTGTTTTGCAAGGATTACTTTGGGTAGTGCAGAGTATTTCAGATTTGTTCTTGAGGGTCTAAAGATGGAGTAGATAGAAGGGATTTCAGTGATCATTTTTTCTCAGAACAGATTCTACACTGATAAATTTCCTTAGGAATTGGGTGTCAATTATGAACTTTCATTTTGTTTTTCAATCTTCAAATGACATCAGACTCTGACCATTGTTAATTATTAGATATTTGTTTCATCTTGTAAACTCTGAAGATGTTGATTTTTGGATCCATGGCCAACATTGTTGCCAGTCTGAGGCTGTCTGCCCAGTGTGCCGACTAGGTTGGTTTTGATGTGTCAGACCCATGTATGATGCGATTTGTCATGGTGATTATGTTTATTAAGTTTGGTTATTATTAATCCCACTTGATGTTTGTGTCGTAGTTGTCTATTCTGCTCTTGGGGTCTTCTCCAAGTTCTTATTTGCATGTTCAAAGTTGACTGCCTTGTAATTCTCATACACGAGGATCTTTATGTTTATTGGATATTATCACATTAACAGTGATTTTTACTTGACATGCTTTACTTTACTCATATGTTGAATTACATTAAGCAAGCTACCATCCATATCCAGGGCCAGAGAACCGATCCTGATTCTGCAGTCACTTCTTCTCGTCAAGGTGCTGATGTTGGATTAGTCATCTCTAATCTAAATTCTGTTTTGAAACTTATAAGTCAGAGGGTCATGCTTGTTCCAGAGTGCAAACGATCCATAACTCAGATCTTGAATGCCTTGCTCTCAGAGAAAGGTACTGATTGCAGTGTGCTTCTCTGCATTCTTGATGTGATAAAAGGGTAGATTGAAGATGACTTCAGCAAGCCAGGCACATCAGTCATGTCAAGTTCTTTTCTTGCTCCGAAGGAAATTGTTTCTTTTCTTCAGAAGCTTTCACAAGTTGATGAGCAAAACTTCTCCCCTAGTGCTCTAGAAGAGTGGGATAGGAAATATCTACAGCTTCTTTATGGAATTTGTGCTGATTCAAATAAGTAAGCAATATAGTTTTAGTCAACTTGTATTATACTCACCATGATTTTAACAGAATATTTTGATTGGCTTCCAGATATCCCTTGCCCCACCGTCAAGAGGTGTTTCAGAAAGTGGAAAGGCAATTCATGCTTGGTTTACACGCAAGAAATCCCGAAATTAGGATGAAATTCTTTTCACTTTATCATGAATCTCTTGGGAAAACATTGTTCACAAGGCTGCAGTACATTATCCAAATTCAGGACTGGGAAGCTTTGAGTGATGTCTTCTGGCTCAAACAAGGCCTTGACCTTCTTCTAGCAATCTTAGTTGAAGATAAACCTATTACACTTGCTCCAAACTCAGCTAGGGTGCCACCACTTGTGGCTTCAGGTCCTCTTCCAGATTGTTCTGGGATGCAGGATCAGATTGCTGATGTTCCAGAAGTCCCTGAGGATGCTCCTCTCACATTTGATGCCCTTGTTTATAAGCATGCACAGTTTCTAAACGAGATGAGCAAACTTAAGGTAACTCCATTTACCTTTTTGCAGTTGAGGGCCACACACTGTGTCAAGCTTTAAGGATTAGATATCTCTTTTGGGTTATTAGAAGTGAACTATTGTTGTTTTGTATAGTCTACACATGTCGCATTGTTTTTGTCTGCATGGTGCATTTGCTGTCTCAGTTAAGACAGCAACATTTGAATGTAAAGGTACCATCTTTGTTTTGTAGGTTCAAGTTTCTTATATATTTGCAAATCATTCTTTTCTTGGTCTTTTTAAAGATACTAGATAAATGGTTGTAACTTAATTCGCTTGATTCTTGGTTTAAGTATGTCAAAGTCCATTGTTTTGTTGTGGTGGTTGCTGTTGGTAAGCTGTCTTGACAAGCATGTCAGAATTTAGATTCTTAGTTGCTTAACGTAGATCAGTCATCATCTCTGAAGTTGATGTTTGACTCCCTTCTTTTAGGTGGCTGATCTTGTTGTTCCATTGAGTGAGTTGGCTCATACAGACGCTAATGTTGCATACCATTTGTGGGTGTTAGTATTTCCGATTGACTGGGTGACCTTAAACAAGGAAGAGCAGGTAGCACTAGCTAAACTAATGATTACTCTTCTATCAATAGATTATCATAAAAAGCAACAAGCCAGCAGGCCAAATGTTGTGCAAGAACTCCTAGATGGGCTTCAGTTGAGCCACCCTCAACCTCGGATGCCTAGTGAGCTGATTAAATATATTGGAAAGACTTACAATGCATGGCACATCGCGTTGGCTTTGCTGGAAAGTCACATCATGTTGTTCATGAATGATACGAAGTGCTCGAAGTCTCTGGCTGAGCTTTATCGCTTGCTTAATGAAGAAGATATGAGGTGTGGGTTGTGGAAGAAAAGATCAATCACTGCAGAAACCAGGGCTGGGCTTTCTCTAGTTCAACATGGTTAGTGGCAGCGTGCTCAAAATATCTTTTACCAAGCCATGTTTAAGGCAACTCAAGGAACATATAATAACACAGTACCAAAGGCTGAGATGTGTCTTTGGGAAGAACAATGGCTGTATTGTGCTAGTCAACTTAGTCAGTGGCATGCATTGGTGGACTTTGGAAAGAGTGTTGAGAGTTATGAAATACTTCTTGACAGTCTTTGGAAGTTGCCCGATTGGGCATATATGAAGGATCATGTAATTCCAAAGGCTCAAGTAGAAGAAACTCCAAAACTTTGTTTGATTCAAGCATTTTTTGCTCTTCATGATAGAAACACAAATGGTGTGGGGGATGCTGAAAACATAGTGGGGAAAGGTGTTGATATTGCTTTAGAACAATGGTGGCAGTTCCCAGAAATGTCTGTTCATGCCAGGATTCCTCTTTTGCAGCAATTCCAGCAGCTAGTTGAAGTTCAAGAATCAGCTAAAGTCCTTGTGGACATTGCAAGTGGTAACAAACCTTCTGGTGGTTCTGTTGGTGTGCATGGAAATCTTTATGCTGATCTCAGGGACATCCTTGAGACTTGGAGACTGAGAACTCCCAATAAATGGGACAATATGTCTGTTTGGTGTGATTTGCTCCAATGGAGAAATGAAATGTATAATGATGTCATTGATGCATTCAAGATTTTAGCAACACAAATACACAACTTCATCACCTTGGTTATCGTGACAAAGCATAGAATGTCAATAGGCTTGCTCACATTGCTCGTAAGCAAGACCTTTTTGATGTTTGTGTGACAATATTTGAAAAGATGTATGGCCATTCAACCATGGAAGTGCAGGTAATAGAAATTATAACAAATATTTTTGTCATATCAGGTAAGGTAGAAGGAACTGTATCCTCTTTGCATGAGTGCATTTATTCGTCATTTGCTGGTCCCGCTTTGCAGAATTTTTGGCCATTTAAGTTAAAACTGTCCAATTGATTTTATTCTACGGATAATGAAATCTTACTTTGTCACCCAGATGTAATTGTTTAGACGGTTGTTTGCTTTCATCATTTGGGTGGATTTTCTGGTAACTTTTAACTATGTCTAGACTTGTCTGGTGGTTATCTTGAATCTCCTCGATGGGCATAGAGCATGGAGTTTTCTTTCCTCCTGAGCTTGGATCTCTGTTTGTCAACTCTAAAGCAGTTAGTTAGTAGTTTTCTTCCCTACATTACCTGGCCTCCTCTTCTGGACATCAAATCTCTTTGGTCTTGAGGAGGGATAGCAGATGCAAGTGTCTCATCAGTTTTCAGTTGCGTGTTTGCAGGAGGCCTTTGTTAAGAGAACAAGCGAAGGCTCTTCTGGAAATGAAGGGGGAGCTTACCAATGGTCTTAATCTGATTAATAGCACTAACTTGGAATATTTTCCCGTGAAAAGCAAAGCAGAGATTGTTCGCCTTAAGGGGGATTTTTTGTTAAAGATAAATGACTGTGAAGGTGCTAATGTTGCATATTCTAATGCAATCGGCCTTTTCAAAAATTTGCCTAAAGGATGGATAAGCTGGGAAAATTATTGTGACATGGTATACATTTTCTTCTGCTTTTGATGCCATTAGTGTTACTGATGTCTTGTTTTCAATACTGAACTGCTGTCTGATACTTATAGGTTTATAAAGAAACCAATGACGAGATTTGGTTAGAATATGGTGTCAGCTGCTTTCTTCAAGGTATCAAGTTCGGTGTATCTAACTCAAGAAGCCATCTTGCTCGTGTTCCGTATCTTCTCAGCTTTGATACTCCCAATGAGCCTGTGGGCAGGGCATTTGACAAGTGCTTGGACCAAATACCCCACTGGGTTTGGCTTTCTTGGATTCCGCAACTCTTGCTTTCCCTGCAGAGGACAGAGGCTCCTCATTGCAAACTTAATTGTTCTGCTTAAAATTGCCACTGTATATCCACAGGTAAATTCTTTTCATTTGTGTATTGCAAATTGATTCAGTACAATACTTCATTATGATAGTAATCTTGAGATTCTCTTGCAGCAAAATCTCAGGCTCTGTATTACTGGCTGCGCACATATTTGCTTGAACGACGTGATGTTGCAAATAAGTCTGAACTAAGTAGACTGGCAATGGCCCAGCAAAGAATGCAGCAAGATGTCTCTAGCACTGGTGCTGGTTCTCTTGGTTTGGCTGATGGCAATGCGAGAATACAGGGTCATGGTGTATCCTCGGCTCAATCCAGTGGTGGAATCGGATCTCATGATGGTGGAAGCTCTCATGGGCAAGAACCTGAACACCCTGGTGCAGAGGGCAGTGTGCATGCAGGAAATGACCAAGCTTTGCACCAAAGTACTTCAACCATCAATGAAGGCAGTCAGAATGCATTAAGGCGTAGTGGTGCTTTAGGTTTGGTAGCTTCTGTGGCAAGTGCTTTTGATGCTGCAAAGGATATAATGGAGGGTCTCAGAAGCAAGCACACTAATTTGGCCAGTGAACTTGAGGTTATGATTTCCACATTTGATTTTTTAAGTTGAAGAAGTGATTTCCTCGTGTCTTGTTGCTCATAATTTTCAAGTCAAACTGCTCAGATATGTTTTTCCAGAAAATTGAATTTCATTTAATGTACCCTCATCTATAGAAATAGATTTTGAGAAACGGGGTAGGAAATATCTTGATTGGTTACCACAGTTCGTCATGCATTTCGATTAATTTTGGAAAAAGAAATTATGAGGAAAGTTGTGTGCGCGAGTCATATTCTGAACTCTATCCTGCTAAATGCTATAAACTAAACTTTCCATTTTTTTGGCAGGTTCTGCTCACTGAAATTGGTTCAAGGTTTGTAACTCTGCCAGAGGAGAGACTTCTTGCAGTGGTTACCGCGCTGCTCCACCGCTGTTACAAGTACCCTACTGCTACTACTGCAGAGGTTCCCCAATCTCTCAAGAAGGAGCTCTCTGGTGTTTGTAGGGCTTGCTTCGAATAAGCACGTTGATTTTGTGAGAGAGTACAAGCAGGATTTTGAACGTGATCTTGATCCAGAAAGCACAGCTACTTTCCCAGCCACCCTTTCTGATCTGACTGAACGATTGAAACATTGGAAAAACGTTCTCCAAAGTAATGTTGAGGACAGGTTTCCAGCTGTCTTGAAGCTGAAGGAGGAAAGCAGGGTGCTGCGTGACTTCCATGTGGTTGATGTTGAGGTTCCAGGACAGTATTTTAGTGATCAGGTAGGTTAAACCAGTAATTTGCATATTTTGGTTCTATATGATTGATTTTCTTAAAAAGAAGAGCCTTTTAATGCTTGAAATTGGCTCATGTTTCATATTTTTCGTCAGTGTCTTCTTTGCTGTTCTTATGAAAACACTGCACCATACAGGAAATTGCACCCGATCATACAGTGAAGTTGGACAGGGTTGGAGCTGATATTCCAATTGTGCGAAGACACGGATGTAGTTTCCGGCGTCTGGCTTTAATTGGCTCTGATGGCTCTCAACGTCATTTTATTGTCCGGACATCTTTGACCCCCAATGCTAGAAGTGATGAGCGCATATTGCAGCTTTTCCAGGTGATGAACCAAATGTTTGATAAGCACAAGGAATCAAGACACCGTCATATATGCATTCGCACGCCAATTATTATTCCTGTTTGGTCTCAGGTTATAAGCTTTTCCTTGTGTGGAAGTCTGATTTCCTTTACTTCTGCCTTTAATTTTTTGATCCATTAATATGATCTTTGACAAGATGATAAAAGAATTAAGCTTCACATGTGTTCAAAACTGCGGGACGTGCCAACAGGTGGTCCCACCAAGAATCATGTCCCTTTTCTTGATTCAGTTGGCGATTGCTGAAGCCAATGTATTCTAATAATTACTCACTGCATGAATAGGTCCGCATGGTAGAAGATGATTTGATGTACAGCACCTCTCTTGAGGTGTACGAGAATCACTGTGCAAGAAATGACCGAGAGGCAGATCAGCCCATCACTTATTTCAAGGAGCAATTGAACCAAGCTATATCTGGCCAAATCTCACCAGAAGCTGTTCTAGATCTCCGTCTCCAAGCCTATACTGAAATAACAAGAACTCTTGTAACTGACAGCATTTTCTCCCAATACATGTACAAGACGCTGCTGAGTGGAAACCATATGTGGGCTTTTAAAAAGCAATTTGCCATCCAATTGGCACTCTCAAGTTTCATGTCATTCATGCTACAAATTGGAGGAAGTTCCCCGAACAAGATATTATTTGCTAAGAACACTGGGAAAATATTCCAAACAGATTTTCATCCTGCATATGATGCAAATGGAATGATCGAGTTCAATGAACCCGTGCCATTTCGTCTGACGAGGAATATGCAAGCATTCTTCTCCCATTTTGGAGTAGAGGGCCTTATTGTGTCTGCTATGTGTGCTGCGACACAGGCTGTGGTTTCACCTAAAGTGAGTTTTACTGAGAAATATGTGTCAATATGATAGTTAAGAAACTGATTAATAACCACGCATTTGCCATGTTGCAGCAAAGTCGGCGTCTATGGCATCAATTAGCTATGTTTTTCCGGGATGAGCTTCTTTCTTGGTCTTGGAGAAGACCACTTGGCATGCCCCTGGCCCCCATTTCTGGAGGGGGTAGTACGAACCCCATTGAATTTAAACAGAAGGCCACTACCAATGTCGAGCATGTAATTGGCCGGATTAATGGAATAGCCCCACAGTTTTTCTCTAAAGAGATAAGCCCCTGCCTCCGATTTCACCATGTTAGGGAATTTTTTGTAAAAAAATGATGAAAACGTGGGAATGGAATGAAATGGAGAATGGGGATGTTTCCCTAAGGTGAGATTAGGGATGAAAAGCAATGAAACCTGTGGTTTAATTATCAAGGGAATCCTGCGCTCCACCCAACACAAAAGTGGGGCTTGAATACAATGTGTGATTTCCTTCCACCCATTCCCTTCTCAAATACATCCAAACATCAGAACAAAAGGGATTTCCTCCCCATTTTTTGCTTTCATTGCCTCCCTTTTCCCATTCAAACACGAGCTAGAATATAACAGATGCTTTATTCATATCTCATTCTGTGGTATTACTGACTTCTTCGTGAGCCTCTTATCAATTATTGTATTGTTTTTTCCTGCACTCAGGAGGAGAATGCCATGGAGCCGCCACTGTCGGTGCTGAGGGGTGTTACTGAGTTGGTTGAAGCTGCCTTGACCCCCAGGAACTTGTGCATGATGGATCCAACTTGGCATCCATGGTTTTGACCTCGGTACTTGAGCACCCATGGGCCGGTGACCGGATGGTAGTCTCTGTTAGAAGGTGGGTCACAAATCACAATTCTCTATCGTAAATAATGTAAATATTGATGTTGGCACTCTGAAAAATGAGTAGTAGTTTTGGTGCCATGTGTATAAATCATTTATTAGTTTAAGAAAATTCACGTGCAAATGCAAAATTCTTCTTTTTCCTGAATGTGTTGTTCTATGACTATCTAGCGTCTACATGCTTTGAAACCCAAGAAAATTCGTATGCACAAATTCTTTTCGTTTATTTATCACAATTTTGTTTTCAATAGACATTGGCGGGTTGCAGGGGATATTTGGCGAGGAATCCCCTTCAAAAATGTCTTAGGAATTCAAGAGAAGCGTTTGTTTTTCCGGTTGGAAACATCTATGAAAGTATGGTTTTTCTATATTTCTTTCATGTCAAAAGTGCTAAGAAACATCCACGGAGAACACTTGAATGCTTGGGACTCGCTATCTCCTATGCTAAACAAGACTCAGACCGCTTTTCTTGATTTCCTAAGCATTAAAAGGCTCTCGCGCTTTTGGAGAAGATCTCGTTTTCTTCTATTCGTAAAAGTTTACTGTTATTTCGACTGGTTATGGTTAATACGCAATATTCATTTATTTTTCCGTAAGCCTCTCTTAAATCTGTCCTTACTCATGTGGCTTTACTCTTTCATTAAAGAGACTCCTGCCATTTTTGGAGAAGATCTCGTGTTGCGGAGTTAAGTAAAATCCATTATATCAAAGAGCAGTCAAAACTCTGCTCACCTTCATATCATATTACAACACTTTTTTTTTAAGAAAAAAAAAAAGAGGTAATACTACTCTTCACACTCATTTTATCATTTAACATATCGTGATGTAATTTAAGTTTTTTTTTTTTTCTTTTAGTAATTAATATGAAAATTCATTTAAAATACATCACATTAGTTGATATAAAAATAAAAATAAAAAATAAATAAATAAATAAAAACTCAATTCAAAAAGCATAAACGAACGGAACTAATGCCGTTCTACAGGCCATTTAGATGCCCACTTGTTTGCCAATTATATATTTGGGAATCTATATCACCATAGATATATATATATATCGATCAAACTTCAAACTTAAACCCATATAAAAGCTATCCTTATATATGTCCACTCATTTACCCATTGTAGTGTTAGCGTTGCGTCGGCCCAGTAGATACCGGCCCATGGGCCGACAGCCTGGACCCAGCGAGGAGGCAAAACCATGACTATAAAGAGCACCTTCCGTGCCACTACGAATCAATTCACCACCCCAATTTGCTGCTCGTCGAGGGCCTGAGAGTCTGAGACACATGAGGGGAGAGGAAAAAAAAAGCGAGGGAAAAGGAGAGGAGGTGCGATTGTATAGTTAGCTCATAGAGCATTTCCTGACGATCATATCTAACCCCTAACCAATTCACTCTCACTGTTACAGTCTCTCTAATCCCCTTCCTCAAATCTCAGACTCAACGAATCACCGGTTTCCGAGAGCTCAGCGTGAAGAAGCACTTGCACTGAAACCCTAGAAGCTCCGGGAATTCGAAATTCAGTCCGAGTCGTTGATTTTGAACGGAGTTAGGGTTTTTCTACTCCGTCAACATGAGTCCTATTCAGAATTTTGAGCTGCACTCTCGGAATCTCGTCGAGCCCGATATCTGTACTCCCTCTATCATTCGCTCTCGCCGTTGCGAGTTCTCAGTGTTTGTGAGTATTTTTGTTTATGATTTTATTGTTTATTTTTTCTGCAACAGCGATTCAGCAGAGGCTTCAGATGGCGATGGAGATACGTGACAGCCTCGAAATCGCGCACACGCCAGAGTACTTGAACTTTCTGAAATGCTACTTCAGGGCGTTCTCGGTGATTCTCTTGCAGATTACGAAGCCTCAGTACGCGGATACGCCCGAGCACAAGCTCCGCAACATCGTGGTGGAGATCCTCAACCGCCTGCCTCACAGCGAGGTCCTCCGCCCCTTCGTGCAGGAACTCCTGAAAGTCGCTATGCAGGTGCTCACCACCGACAACGAAGAGAACGGCTTGATTTGTATCCGCATAATCTTCGACCTCCTCAGGAACTTCAGGCCAACTGTAGAGACCGAGGTTCAACCCTTTTTGGACTTCGTTTGCAAGATTTACCAGAACTTTAAGCTCACTGTTAGCCATTTTTTCGAAAATGGGACGGCAGGTGGGGAAGATGTGAAGCCTATGGATACGTCTTCGGCTTCGGATCAAGGTTTGACGAATTTGGGGTCGGCCGGGACGGGGCAGCTCAACCCGAGTACGCGCTCGTTCAAGATAGTTACAGAGAGTCCGTTGGTGGTGATGTTTCTGTTTCAGTTGTATAGTCGGCTTGTTCAGACGAATATTCCTCACTTGTTGCCATTGATGGTTGCTGCTATATCGGTCCCGGGCCCAGAAAAGGTTCCTCCCCATCTGAAGACACATTTCATTGAGCTGAAGGGAGCGCAGGTTAAGGTATGCGCTTGTTGTTAATGGTATTTATACGTTAAAACAGTTCACTGAGTGAAATTTTAGCAATAGTTGTTTAAACATCGATACTGATTGTGGTCTCGATATGTAAATTTTTTTCCTGCCATAAGATTTGTATTACTTTTAGGATGTGATTCTCTGCTTCTGAATTTGACATGGTAGAAATATACTGTTTTTGACTTGAGAGTGAGGATCTCTTTTATGCCCTTTTGGGAAGGAACTTTCATGATTTAGAAGTGGTTGTTTGTGGAATGCTATCAAAAGGTTTAACATAAAATCGCGAAAAGCATGACTGTAGCTGTATTTTTATTCATTTGTTTTTCCCCAAGTCCTACATTGACTGTTTACTAATCTTAAATCTCTGCTGCTGCAGACAGTTTCTTTTTTAACTTACCTGTTGAAGAGCTTCGCTGATTATATCAGGCCACATGAAGAAAGCATATGCAAAAGCATTGTCAATTTACTCGTTACTTGTTCAGATTCTGTGACCATTAGAAAGGTGAACATTCATTCCATTCTAGTTGTCTTCTCTTTTTGGATCTTTTTATTTCATTAGTCATAAAAAGTTATATATGTTGGATGCAGGAGTTGTTGGTAGCCTTAAAACATGTTCTTGGAACGGATTTCAAGAGGGGTTTATTTCCTTTGATTGACACGCTATTGGAAGAGAGGTAATATGGTGACCTTTTTTTCCCTTCTCTCCCAAGGACTCTAAACTGTCATAAATCTTGATATAGAAAGTTGTATTGTCTTGTTGATTGGGGCAGATCTTGGGGAGACACCACAATAATTTCGACATGGACAAAGTATTATCTTAAAAAGATTAGTATGTAACTGCTTAAAATCTTAATAACCTAATGACCTACAGATTATTTTTTCTTCATTTTACAAGAAACCAAACCAGTAAATGACCAATAATAAAAGGGATTTGAGAAGAGTATGGTTCTTTTTTTCTTTTTTTTTTTTCTTTTTTTTTTTTCTTTAGCGAGGTAAAATTGTTCAAATAGAAACCTTAAATGCTGACTGACACTCTTTTGGTTTGCCTTAGGGACTCCACATATTTTGGTCATGACCACAAACCTAAAATTACACGAGTGGAAACCTTAAATATAGATGCTGTTTTGGGTTTGTAATTCCTTAGGGATAGCACATATGTTAGTTAGGATCATAAACTCCCACCCATTATTCTAGTCTTAAATCTATTTTTTTTGATAAGTAAACCATTAGGCTATGCAATTTATTATTAGTCTTAAATCTTACAAGAAGAAACTTCAAAATATGTACTCTTTGGGACTACTGATTTTGTGTCTGTGCATGGATTGATTGTTTTTCAGTTTTTATTTTCTTGGCTCATTTGTTTGTGCACAATGACACCCACTGGCGTGTAAATGTTTGTGGCTATTTTTGATACAAGCAAACTTTGCTTGTATAATCTTCCATTAATGGTTAAAGTTTCAGTGATTCTGTCAAATTTTAACTTCCTATTCTACTCATCTGATATTTTTATACCTGTAAACACTTGAGTTGCTGATCAATACATTTCTTTTGACTGACCATGATTTTTATGCACTGCTATAGCTAAATAGTCTTCATTTCTTCCGTGTCATTGATCCTCTATTCCATTTTTGAATGTCTAAAAATATTGTCTACTTTGAAAAGTGAATGGACAAAATTTAAGTAACTTTTCTAACTTATTATTTACTTTGTTTGATAATGAAAAAAAAAATTAATAGCCCATTTTCATTTGAAAGATAGTATATTAACTGATATCCCCTAAAAAGTTGGTTCTCTTAAATGGGACCAACAATCTGAGAGAGATGGAGTAGTTTTATTTTTGACTACTTTGTTGAAGTTGAACAATTGGTTTTATTGACCCTTTTATTCGGGACTTTTAGGGTTCTGGTTGGAACTGGTCGGGCATGCTTTGAGACGTTGCGACCATTGGCTTATAGTCTACTGGCAGAGATTGTTCATCATGTTCGAGGGGACCTTTCCCTGTCTCAGGTACTGCTTTTTTGAGATGTTTGAGTTAATTGCACTGCTTCTATCCTCATTTCCAATCAGGTGTGTTTTTGTTCAATTAGTACTCTGTAATGGTTAATGCAATGTTCAAATTTGCATAGTGGCAGTGTTTGGGCGCATTTTTTGTTTCAACTATTTTAGGTAGTTTCCAATTTTATCTTCCTAAACTCCATTTTACCTCTATACATGTTTTCCTATGTAGTCCCCATAGATATTTTGTCAAAAATATATGGTGATCTATTGCCCTTAGTTTATTTGTATTTGTTTCTGTAATGTTTTTTTGACAGAATTGCTATCGTATACTGTCATTCCAAACTCTCATTCTATTTGCTGACAAATTTTTATGATTCTGCAGCTATCACGGATCATTTATTTGTTCTCAAGTAACATGCATGATGCGTCATTGTCGCTCAGCATTCATACTACTTGTGCTAGGTTGATGTTGAATCTGGTGCATATGCTAACTCTGTTCTTTCTAGAGAGTTTTAACAGTTTTGTATTCTATTTTCTTTTTGATCTAGCTTATATAAATACAGATCTTTATATGTGGTATGATATGAGTGACTCATTTTTTGTAATGATTTTTGTGGGAATTTTAGGTGGAGCCAATATTTGAGAAAGGTATCGACCAACCATCTATGGATGAAGCACGGATTCTGTTGGTATGAGTTACGATATGACCTATATGCTAAATTGTCCTGAACTACTGTATTTTGTGGTTGTGTATCTTTCTTTTGAGGAATGCCTTAACCACGTTTTTTTTCCCTGTAGGGGCGTATTTTAGATGCTTTTGTTGGAAAATTTAGTACTTTTAAGCGTACCATTCCACAGGTAATCCCTGTTTGCTGAACCATTTTCCATTTGATGTATGAAAATTACCTTGATTTATTGCTGTATTACTTCGGATTCATTAGGGTGACTACAGAGTTGAGGGTACTTTTCTGGAAATATTTTTCTTGGGAGTGAAACATTTGCGGCAATGTTCTACTGGAAAAAGCTTTGATGGATTCCCGTCTTGTGTTACGTCATAACTTTTAGGACTTTCAGATTAAAATTTAATTTTTAGAGGTTGGAATTTGACTTGTTCTCCTGTTTCATTCTCTGGCATTCCCCTTGTAGATTTTAGTCTTAAAGCAATGCTAAAGAAAGGATGCATATTCATAATTAGAATTTCCTTTCTTTATTTTTTTTTTCTTGTTGTGGGCTTGTTTGTGAATCTGAAATATTTGTGCTAGCTCTCTCTCATTTTCCTCAATCACTATTATGTTTTGGTGTTGGTAGGATACTTTAATTTTGTACCTTAAAACATGTTCTAGGATACTAGCCTGTTCAACTGTTTATTCTCTTCATTTATTATTAGATTTGTGTTGCTTGCTTGTTAATATTTACGTGCTTCCGTGTTTCTTGATAGCTGTTGGAGGAAGGTGAGGAGGGAAAAGATCGTGCGACCTTGAGATCAAAACTTGAACTCCCTGTACAGGTTGTTTTGATAACTTTTCTTTGAGAATTTAGTTGTCTTAACACTTTGTAATTGTTTTATCATTTGGAGTTGCTTGGGACACCTGTCTAATTTTCTTGCTTTAGCTTTCTTTGATACACCTTATAGTTTGTATGTATGCGCTTCCAAGTTACCGTATGAGTAGCTCGATGCCCGATGTTTACCTTGCTTTGGTGGGTCCAACACTGGGTAATAGTTTTCTAAGATCTTTGTTCTCAAGATTATTCTTGTTGTGATTCATAGTGGTGTGTGTGCTGAAGTAAGGACGTCAAGCTGGAAGTATAACTAACAACTCGTGTTCGCGTATTGTATTCGAATCGTGTTGAGAATCCATATAAGACTATATAGGTCAACCCTTACCCGACCCATCTAATTAAATGGATCAGATTCCTCAAATCTAACTCGCTAATTTCGTATTAAATTCGTATAAGGTTCATGAGTCCTGTAAAAAATTGATAGTTCTAAATGTCGAGTGTCGGTTTTGAATCGTGTCAAGGCATAGGTATAAGACTATATAGGTTAATCCTAACTTGACCCATTTATTTAAACGGGTAAGACCTCTCAACCCTAACCCTCTATCTAAGTTCATGTTAGGTTCATGGATCGTGTAAAAAATTACCAACTCTAGCTGGAAGCAACTTATTTTTGTTTGGAGATATTGAAGCAACATGGGGTTTTATTTATTGTCTTATGCAAATGATTGGGAAATTAATCAATTAAATATCCATCATTCCTCCCTTTAATTTTGACATATAATTTGCTTGCAGGCAGTTTTGAGTGTGCAGGCCCCTGTGGAACATTCCAAGGAAGTCAATGATTGTAAGAATCTGATAAAGACGTTGGTCATGGGTAATTGATCCTCTTCTATTAATTTCCTTCGTTCTTTTATGTAATACATATTGATGAATGGTCTTAGAGAATCAGGAATCTTGATTCTTCATTTTCTCTCAGTTGATTCTTAACTTCCTGCTTGCAAATTTTGATTTGCTTACATTACGGCAAAAATGCCCTTGGACTTTTTTTTTATTTTTATTATTTTCGTAAAAATATTGTTAATGGCTGTATACATTATCAGGAATGAAGACCATCATATGGAGCATCACTCATGCACATTTGCCCCGATCACAGGTTTTTTTATTATCAAATTTAGTAGTTCCTGCTGTGTAAGGTTGACATTTGTTATCTCATATAATGTTTCTAATGGTTAAAGTTTCGCCTTCCAACATTGAAATCATCCACAGGTGCTTGTTTCGCCACCATCAAATTCACCTGTACCTCAAGCATTTAAAGGGTTGAGAGAAGATGAGGTACTACTCATCAGATGCCAAAATCCATAGTAGATCTCTTGGCATGATTAACTTGTTCTGACTTAATTATTTTTGTTAGGTATGGAAAGCTTCCGGTGTTTTAAAGAGTGGTGTGCATTGCTTAGCGCTCTTCAAGGAAAAGGAGGAGGAAAGGGAAATGCTTCATCTCTTCTCACAGATTTTGGCTATCATGGAACCTCGAGATCTTATGGACATGTTCTCGTTGTGTATGCCAGAGCTTTTTGAGTGCATGATTTGCAACACTCAACTGGTCCATATATTTTCAACCCTTCTACAAGCCCCTAAAGTATACCGGCCATTTGCTGATGTTTTGGTTAATTTCCTTGTAAGCAGTAAACTCGATGTTTTGAAGCATCCAGACTCCCCTGCAGCAAAATTGGTTTTGCGTCTATTTCAATTTATATTTGGTTCTGTTACTAAAGCACCTTCAGATTTCGAACGTATTTTGCAACCTCATGTGCCTGTTATAATGGAAGTTTGCATGAAAAATGCTACTGAAGTTGAAAGGCCTCTTGGTTATATGCAACTTCTTCGCATAATGTTCCGGGCGCTTGCAGGATGCAAATTTGAACTTCTATTGCGAGACTTGATTCCTACGTTACAACCGTGCCTAAATATGCTATTAACCATGCTTGAGGGCCCAACTGGAGAAGATATGAGGGACCTTCTGTTAGAGTTGTGCTTGACCTTGCCTGCACGCTTAAGCTCGTTGTTACCATACCTTCCTCGTCTTATGAAGCCTCTTGTTTTGTGTCTTAAAGGAAGCGATGAACTTGTCAGTTTAGGTTTAAGAACGCTTGAATTTTGGGTAGATAGTTTAAATCCTGACTTTCTAGAACCTAGTATGGCGAATGTTATGTCTGAGGTGATTTTAGCCTTATGGTCTCACTTGAGGCCTGCATCCTATCCTTGGGGTGCAAAAGCATTGCAACTCCTCGGCAAGTTAGGTGGTCGTAACAGACGCTTTCTCAAAGAGCCCCTTGCACTTGAGTGCAAGGATAATCCAGAGCATGGGCTGCGCTTGATTCTTACATTTGAGCCTTCTACACCTTTTTTGGTGCCATTGGATCGATGCATAAATCTTGGTGTAGCTGCTGCAGTGCATAAAAATGGTGCCATGGATTCTTTCTACCGAAAGCAGGCTCTAAAATTCCTTCGTGTTTGCTTATCATCTCAGCTTAATTTGCCAGGAAACATTACTTCTGAAGAATATACAGCCAAGCAATTGTCGACTTTGTTAGTCTCTGCAGTTGATTCATCTTGGCGGAGGTCTGAAGCATCCGATATAAAGGTTAATTTTTTGTTATTATGATGCTTCATAAGTTGCTGAAATCTAGTCTTTTAGTTCTGTAAAACCTTTTTGCATCCTATTTTTTTTGTTCTGTAATAATTGTGTTTTATTTATTCATATTGTGTTGTGTTTTATTTATTCATATCACATTGAGTGTATTTTGAATTGTAGGAGTTTTCTTTGGAGAATACTGGTGTTAGAGTGAAACATCCAATTGATCAATTAATTTTTCTAATAGTTGCCATCCTGTTATTGGGTGTCATTATGGTTGCCATCTGCATAAGGTTGTGCTTCAATTAGATCTTTAAATTTCAGGAAGTTCAATTGTAATAATCTGATTGTGGACTTTTTTAGATTTCCAACACCGCTGGCTGCATCTCTTATATACTTTTTGTGTCCGAGTGCTTTGCTTCTTCTTCTAATAAATTATTTTTCATTAAAAAAAAAATTGTGTTTGGACCAAAAAAGGTACTGATCTGGTTTTAAAAAATCTAAATTTGGGTACATTTGGGAACTGAATAGTTACTTTTCTGACTAGTCTTTCATTATTCAAAAAGCAGTGTACTACACGTTTGAGTTATGATCCCTACATGATTTGTTTGCTATTTGGTGGTGGTTACTCATTGTGGTAAATGCAATTGACCCATAGTGCCCTTGTTTTGCTCTAGTATTGGATGCATTCTTATAGTTTTGTCCTTTTTGTGGTTGAAGTTACTAATACTTTACAGTCTCTCTCAAGGTGCGTTACTGTCATGTTTATTTGGATTTACTATCTTTGGATGTATGTTCTCCGAGTTGTCCTTTCTTCTCTCATATCTATTTATTTTATACTCAAAAGATTGGGTATCATTATGTTATTTTAAAATCTACTGGCATTGTGATGTTAAATGATGCACTAATGCAGGCGGACTTGGGTGTAAAGACGAAGACCCAACTTTTGGCTGAGAAATCTGTTTTCAAGATTCTATTAATGACCATTATTGCTGCTGATGCAGAACCGGATCTTCATGATCCTAAAGATGATTTTGTTTCCAATGTTTGCCGCCATTTTGCAATGATATTTCATATCGATTCCTCATCAAATGCTTCGATTGCAACTACTGCACTTGGGGGTTCTGTGCTTTCATCAAATGTTAATGTTAGTTCCAGGTCAAAGACTGGTACTTGTTTGAACTTGAAAGAGTTGGACCCTCTTATATTTTTAGATGCTTTAGTTGATGTGCTAGCAGATGAAAACAGGCTCCATGCCAAAGCTGCTCTTAATGCTTTGAATGTCTTTGCTGAAACACTTCTGTTCCTTGCTCGCTCAAAACATGCTGATCTGGTGATGTCAAGAGGTCCAGGGACACCAATGATTGTCTCTAGTCCCTCTATGAATCCTGTATATTCACCACCCCCAAGTGTTCGAATTCCTGTCTTTGAGCAGCTTTTACCTCGCCTTTTGCATTGTTGCTACGGAAGTACATGGCAAGCACAAATGGGAGGTGTTATGGGACTTGGTGCTTTGGTTGGAAAGGTTACTGTTGAGATTTTATGCCTTTTCCAAGTAAGAATTGTGCGCGGGCTGGTATATGTTCTTAAAAGGCTTCCTATTTATGCTAGCAAAGAGCAGGAAGAGACAAGTCAGGTGCTTACGCAGGTTCTTCGTGTAGTGAATAACGTTGATGAAGCAAACAGTGAACCGCGCAAGCAAAGCTTTCAAGGAGTGGTTGAATTTCTTGCTTCAGAGTTGTTCAACCCCAATGCATCTGTTATTGTGCGAAAGAATGTGCAGTCATGTTTGTCACTTTTGGCTAATAGGACTGGTAGTGAGGTATCTGAATTACTTGAGCCTTTATATCAACCTTTGCTTCAGCCTCTTATAATGCGGCCTCTACGATCAAGAACTGTTGAACAACAGGTAAACTTTGTTTCTAATGGTCATTTTTAGAAATTTATCAATTTGCTTCTCTCATTTGATTGGATGGCATTTAGGTTGGGACAGTTACAGCTTTGAATTTCTGCCTGGCCTTGAGGCCACCTCTTCTCAAGTTGACTCCAGAATTAGTTAATTTTCTGCAAGAAGCGTTGTCAATAGCTGAGGCTGATGAAACTGTCTGGGTTGTGAAGTTCATGAATCCAAAAGTGGCCACATCATTAAATAAACTCCGAACAGCTTGCATTGAGCTACTGTGTACAACGATGGCATGGGCAGATTTTAAAACTCCAAATCATTCTGAATTGCGTGCAAAGATTATTTCCATGTTTTTCAAGTCATTGACATGTCGGACGCCCGAAATTGTTGCTGTTGCGAAAGAGGGCTTGCGACAGGTTTTGTTGAGCATCTATCATATTGGTTGATTTATTTTTCCTTGTTATCTTGCTGATGATATATGTGTGGCTTTAAATTATGATCAGCGTAAAATGCGTTTTCTAGTGGAGTATATCCTTGATCTTTTGGTTCCGATTAGAAATTCCTTTTAAACTTATTTGTGTACTTGACCATTTGGTCTTGATCATCTGCTATAGTATATCCATTTGCAGTAAAATCAATATGATGTTTGTTGTTGGACTGTAAGTTGACAGACAAAAGTTTATCTTAATTTTTTTGAATTCTTTGTTTTAATATAGTGTGCGTGGTGCATGCTTGGCATGCTTCCATTGGGAATGTTTTAGAATTTTCTCAAGCCATTTTTCATTGTCATTTAGGTTATTAATCAGCAAAGGATGCCCAAAGAACTTCTGCAGAGCAGCCTCAGGCCTATTTTAGTCAACTTGGCTCATACCAAGAACCTCAGCATGCCTCTTCTGCAAGGCCTGGCCCGCCTGCTTGAGCTTTTGTCGAATTGGTTTAATGTTACCTTGGGTGGCAAGTTGTTAGAGCACCTTAAGAAATGGTTGGAGCCAGAAAAGCTTGCACAAAGTCAAAAGTCATGGAAGGCAGGTGAAGAACCAAAAATTGCAGCAGGTAATGCATCTAGATTTCATCTGTTATGGTAAAGAGTTGGTAGACACCTACATAAACTCATACTTGTTTGTACTGATGATATCATGTCGATCTCTCTGTTCCCTGCAGCTATTATTGAGCTTTTTCACCTGCTTCCTGCGGCTGCATCGAAGTTTCTTGATGAACTTGTAACCTTGACAATTGAATTGGAAGGAGCACTACCGCCAGGACAAGTGTACAGTGAGATTAACAGTCCATATCGTCTTCCACTAACTAAATTTTTAAATCGATATGCAACATCTGCTGTTGAATATTTTCTCAATCGATTAAGTGAACCAAAATACTTCAGGCGGTAAGTTGTACAGGGATGAATAAGTTGATTTTCTGATTTTATTATAGATCAGATATTAACTTCTTTCCTCTGTAAAATTTAGGTTTATGTATATAATCCGATCAGATGCTGGCCAGCCATTGAGAGATGAACTCGCAAAGTCACCACAGGAGATACTGCGAAATGCGTTCCCAGAATTTGCACCAAAATCTGATGCAGCTATGACTCCAGGAACTTCAAGTACCCCTGCTGCAATATTAGGCAACGAAGGCCTTGTTACTCCTCTACCTGATACTTCTATTCCAGCATCTGCCCCCTCTAGTGCAACTTCAGATTCTTATTTTCAGGGACTTGCACTTATCAAAACATTGGTCAAATTGATACCTAGCTGGTTACAGAATAACCGTCCTGTCTTTGATACCTTGGTACTTGTTTGGAAGTCACCTGCAAGAATATCTCGTTTGCATAATGAACAGGAGCTGAATTTAGTGCAAGTGAGTTTAGTTCGTTTTGCTCAAGTCATGAAATTTCTGCTCTTTTGCCACTGATAATAATTATTCAATTCTCCTTTACTTGTCTCATTATTGAGTATGTACCTTTTTCAGTTTTCTATGTGGATTTTCCATGTAAAGTTTTTTGTTTTTCTGTTAACTAGTGACTCTGAGACATGTTTTCATCACAATTGCTGAAATGCAGGTGAAAGAAAGCAAATGGCTTGTCAAATGCTTCCTGAATTATTTAAGACATGACAAAACAGAAGTCAATGTTCTTTTTGATATACTTTCCATCTTCCTGTTCCATACTCGCATTGATTATACCTTTCTGAAGGAGTTTTATATCATTGAGGTACTTTAATTCTTGGATCTGATAAGAGTTCTCTGTCATATTTTAATTATTCATGTGATCATTTATTAGTGTGACCAATCAGCATTCTTTCAGGTTGCAGAAGGTTATCCGCCCAACATGAAAAAGGCGCTTCTGTTGCACTTTTTGAACCTTTTTCAATCAAAACAACTTGGTCATGATCATTTGGTGGTTGTAATGCAAATGCTTATTCTCCCAATGCTCGCTCACGCCTTCCAAAATGGCCAAAGTTGGGAGGTTGTTGACCCTGCTATTATAAAAATAATTGTCGACAAACTTCTTGATCCTCCAGAAGAGGTGCTTTCTTGACTTCATCCTCAATTTTTTTGTTTTTTGCGAATCTACTTGTCAATTCTGTTTATAACTAACTAAAATTGCAATGTTTAATCATTTAAAACCAATGATTTAATGGTAGTTCTTTTTTTAATTAATATATCTCAAATATTATGGACCTCTTTGCTAGGTTTCTGCCGAGTATGATGAGCCTTTGAGAATAGAACTTTTGCAGCTGGCCACACTGCTTCTTAAGTATCTCCAGAATGACCTTGTCCATCATAGGAAAGAGCTGATCAAGTTTGGCTGGAATCATCTCAAACGTGAAGATAGTGCCAGTAAGCAGTGGGCATTTGTGAATGTTTGCCACTTCTTGGAGGCCTATCAGGCCCCAGAAAAAATTATCCTCCAGGTATTGTAGTATAGACTTCATTTGTTATATCAAAATGATATAATGCAATTTGTTAGTGCAATTTATTTATCTGATTTTATAATTTACCTAGGTTGGCATCAATCAGTTATTTTTCTGTCTGAATCTATCTTGTCTGATGCTGTATGTTAATAGTGAGAATTGGAGTACTGGAATTATACCTTTTTCTTTGGGAGGGGGGTTGGACCGTTGGTTGGGTTCCATCTCTGAGTTTATGTGTATGATTTGTCATCTTTTTAGCCGTCTGCAAAATCTGGAATAGTTGGGTTTCTACTTTGTTGCCTATGGTCACATATGAAACGCATGTGTGCTTAAACATGTGCCGACATTTGTTGCACACAAAATACATATAAAGCGTGGGCTCCTGTCTCCTCTCCAGCGATGGGCTTTCTTTCGCAGGGATTCCTGGGCCTGAGCCCCTCGCATCAGGTGTGCGCTGGTTCGGGGTCTCCTTCCTCGTTTCTGGATGGTACAGTTTTTCAGGCATTGGGTGGGTGTTCCTCAGCATCTCCAGTTGTTGACAAGGAAGAAGACAGGTTGACTGGTTTGATCCAATCTCAGTAGTGGCCAGTTGGTTTTGGTCCTTCTGGGGAGAATGTTGTGTGGGACCAGGGAGATGAGGGTTGGGATGGGGAGGAGGATGGTGAGTATTCTTGCCCATTGGGTGTCCCCCCCCCCCCCCAATGCCATTGGAATGGGTGATGGGTTATGATGAGGATGAGGATTTTCTTCGGGAGGCGGTACCGGCGCATCCTATGACTAGAGGTAGAAGGGAGCTTCAAAATTTAGAAAGCTTTGTGGCGCGTCCTCTCAGCAAAGGAAGGGCAAGACTCTGGTGTAGTAGCGCTTCGTGTGGATCTTGACTCTTGAGGACTTTTGGTTTGTGGGTATCGCTTTGGGGTGTTAGTTTGAAGGATTAGGGTTTATTGAGTTTATCAGGTTTCTTTTGTGGGTTTGCTTTGGATTTCTTATATACTTTCTGTGTACTTAGGGGCGCCTCATGCTTTTTTGTTTTTATATGTTATAATAATGCAATGAAATGGTAATCTGACCCAGATTTGAAACTGCAGGTTTTTGTAGCACTTCTTAGAACTTGCCAACCAGAAAACAAAATGCTAGTCAAGCAGGCCCTTGATATACTAATGCCAGCACTACCTCGAAGGTTGCCTCTGGGGGATTCTCGTATGCCAATTTGGATACGGTACACAAAAAAAATTCTGGTTGAGGAGGGTCACTCAATTCCCAATTTGATTCACATTTTCCAGCTCATTGTTCGCCATTCAGATCTCTTCTACAGCTGCAGAGCACAATTTGTACCGCAGATGGTGAATTCAGTCAATCGCCTTGGATTGCCATATAACACCACAGCAGAAAACAGGCGTCTTGCCATTGAACTTGCTGGATTGGTGGTTGCTTGGGAAAGGCAAAGGCAAAATGAAATGAAAGTAGTAACTGATAGCGATGTAACCGGTCAGAGCAGTGACGCATTTAATCCTGGTTCTGCTGCTGCTGATCCTAAGCGTTCAGTGGATGGGTCTAATTTCCCTGAAGATTCAACCAAGCGAGTAAAAGTTGAGCCTGGTCTTCAGTCCCTGTGTGTAATGTCACCCGGTGGTGCATCATCAATTCCTAACATTGAAACCCCTGGTTCTGCTAGCCAACCTGATGCAGAATTCAAGCCAAATGCTGCTATGGAAGAAATGGTTATCAATTTTCTTATCAGGGTGAGGCTTTCTTTAGCTTGTTCATCTATGAATTAGATTGACTGATGATGCCAGATTACAGTTTCATTGAAGTTCCTGCTTTTGGGTTTTGAAACCTCATAGATTTAGAATTTAAGGCTGTCTAACCTGTTGATGCTCTGCTTGTTTGCAACTTTCTTTGCACTGTTGCCCAATTTGTAAATTTTTACTATAATCTATTTTCATTTGGTTCTTGACTTTGTTATATTGTCAGTTTAGT
The DNA here is from genome assembly GCF_901000735.1 of Corylus avellana. Taxonomy (NCBI): domain Eukaryota; kingdom Viridiplantae; phylum Streptophyta; class Magnoliopsida; order Fagales; family Betulaceae; genus Corylus; species Corylus avellana. Next base: position 1,803,350 of record NC_081542.1, on the reverse strand, counting down.
ACTTCACATGTAACTCCAATTGATTTAAAAAGTCCATCTCACTAACAGATAAACAATCCATCCAATCCCCTCATATCCCACGATATACATGTAGACAGAGATGCAGCCCATGTCTGACCTGTATACGATGTATCTTAAAAGACAGTTTCCAGAAATGCCTAAGTTGAGAATGCACTTACTAGAAAGAGTTACCATCTTTGCACTGGACAACTTTCTTTTGTTGCCCAAGTGCCATGTCTTTCATCTTGAATAAATCTGAGTTTAACATAATTTTATGACATTTCTGCCTGCATTGATCTGTCTAAATGTTGTGATGTTTTAATCATTCTGATGTTTGGTTTACAGCGTTTACTTATCTTTTTGAGAACAGGTTGCGTTGGTGATTGAGCCTAAGGACAAGGAAGCAAGTATAATGTACAAACAAGCTTTAGAGCTACTTTCACAAGCCTTAGAAGTGTGGCCTACGACCAATGTCAAATTCAATTATTTAGAAAAGCTGCTGAGCAGTATTCAACCATCTCAGTCAAAGGACCCTTCCACTGCTCTTGCACAGGGCTTAGATGTAATGAACAAGGTTTTGGAGAAGCAGCCTCATTTGTTCATTAGAAACAACATCAATCAGATTTCTCAAGTATGCCCCTGATCCCTTTCTTTTAACTGATGGGTCTAATGACCAAAATTTTCATATTCGTCTATGGTTTTTTTTTTTTTTTGTAGATTCTTGAACCCTGTTTCAAGCACAAAATGTTAGATGCTGGAATGTCATTGTGCTCCCTGTTGAAGATGGTCTTTGTTGCTTTTCCCCTAGAAGCAGCCGCTACGCCACAAGATGTTAAACAATTGTACCAGAAGGTTGATGAGCTGATACAGAAGCACATTAATGCTATCACAGCTCCTCAAGCATCTAATGAAGATAGCACTGCTAGTTCAATTAGCTTTGTGCTACTTGTCATTAAAACCTTGGCAGAGGTACAGAAGAACATAGTTGACCCTAACATCTTGGTTCGTATTCTTCAGCGCCTGGCACGAGATATGGGATCATCAGCTGGCTCTCATCTGAGACAAGTATGCCCTTATTTTCTTAATCACCCCCCCCCCTCTTCCTCTTCCCCCTTTTAATGTATTTTTAGCCAAACATAACTTTTGAGTTTTCTTGTTTTGCAAAGATTATTCAGTTATATGGCAGTGATTGGAAAGTTGTCGAATCTTTTTATTATGTATTGTGTCCCTCTTATATGTCACTTTTTCTTTGATTTATCCCCTACATGCTTCTTTCCCTGCAATTTTTTTTTTTTTTTTTCCATATTGAGTATAGTCCATTGTGTTCATTTTTTCTTTGTGCCTGTTTTTTTAAGTGCATTCTTAATCATGTCAATTTTAATTTATGCGCATCACTTTGGGTAGTGCAGAGTATTTCAGATTTGTTTTTGAGGGTCAAAAGATGGAGTAGTTAGAAGGGATTTCAGTGATCATATTTTCTCAGAACAGATTCTACACTGATAAATTTCCTTAGGAATTGGGTGTCAATTATGAACCTTCATTTTGTTTTTCAATCTTCAAATGACATCAGACTTTGACCATTGTTAATTATTAGATACTTGTTTTCTCTTGGAAACTCTGAAGATGTTGATTTTTGGATCCATGGCCAACATTGTTGCCAGTCTGAGGCTGTCTGCCTAATGTGCAGACTAGGTTGGTTTTGATGTGTCAGACGCATGTATGATGCGCTTTGTCATGGTGATTATGTTTATTAAGTTTGGTTATTATTAATCCCACTTGATGTTTGTGTCATAGTTGTCCATTCTGCTCTTGGGGTTTCTCCAAGTTCTTATTTGCTAGTCCAAAGTTGAATGCCTTGTAATTCTCGTAATTCTCATACACTAGGATCTTTATGTTTATTGGATATTATAACATTAACTGTGATTTTTACTTGACATGTTTTACTTTACTCATATGTTGAATTACATTAAGCAAGCTACCATCCATATCCAGGGCCAGAGAACCGATCCTGATTCTGCAGTCACTTCTTCTCGTCAAGGTGCTGATGTTGGAGTAGTCATCTCTAATCTAAATTCTGTTTTGAAACTTATCAGTGAGAGGGTCATGCTTGTTCCCGAGTGCAAACGATCCATAACTCAGATCTTGAATGCCTTGCTCTCAGAGAAAGGTACTGAGTGTAGTGTGCTTCTCTGCATTCTTGATGTTATAAAAGGGTGGATTGACGATGACTTCAGCAAGCCAGGCTCATCACTCATGCCAAGTTCTTTTCTCGCTCCGAAGGAAATAGTTTCTTTTCTTCAGAAGCTTTCGCAAGTTGATAAGCAAAACTTCTCCTCTAGTGCTCTAGAAGAGTGGGATAGGAAATATCTACAGCTTCTTTATGGAATTTGTGCTGATTCAAATAAGTAAGCAATATACTTTTAGTCTACTTATATTATACTCACCATGATTTTAACAGAATATTTTGATTGGCTTCCAGATATTCCCTGCCCCACCGTCAAGAAGTGTTTCAAAAAGTGGAAAGGCAATTCATGCTTGGTTTACGCGCAAGAAATCCCGAAATTAGGATGAAATTCTTTTCACTTTATCATGAATCTCTTGGGAAAACATTGTTCACAAGGCTTCAGTACATTATCCAAATTCAGGACTGGGAAGCTTTGAGTGATGTCTTCTGGCTCAAACAAGGCCTTGACCTTCTTCTAGCAATCTTAGTTGAGGATAAACCTATTACACTAGCTCCAAACTCAGCTAGGGTGCCACCACTTTTGGCTTCAGGTCCTCTTCCAGATTGTTCTGGGATGCAGGATCAGATTGCTGATGTTCCAGAAGTCCCTGAGGATGCTCCTCTCACATTTGATGCCCTTGTTTATAAGCATTCGCAGTTTCTTAACGAGATGAGCAAACTTAAGGTAACTCCATTTACCTTTGTGCAGTTGAGGGCCACACACTGTTTCAAACTTTAAGGATTAGATATCTCTTTTGGGTTATTAGAAGTGAACTATGGTTATTTTGTAGTCTACACTTGTCGCATTGCTTTTGTCTGCAGGGTGCACTTACTGTCTCAGATAAGATAGCAACATTTAACTGTAAATGTACCATCTTTGTGTTGTAGGTTCAAGTTTCTTATATATTGCCAAATCATTCATTTCTTGGTCTTTTTAAAGATACTAGATAAATGTTTGTAACTCAATTTGTTTGATTCTTGGTGTAAGTATGTCAAAGTCCATTTTATTGTTGTGATGGTTGCTGTTGGTAAGCTGTCTTGACAAGCATGTTAGAAGTTAGATTCTTAGTTACTTAATGTAGATCAGTCGTCATCTCTGAATTTGATGTTTGACTCCCCTCTTTTAGGTGGCAGATCTTGTTGTTCCATTGAGAGAGTTGGCTCATACAGACGCTAATGTTGCATACCATTTGTGGGTTTTAGTATTTCCCATTGTCTGGGTGACCTTAAACAAGGAAGAGCAGGTAGCACTTGCTAAACCAATGATTACTCTCCTATCAAAAGATTATCATAAAAAGCAACAAGCCAGCAGGCCAAATGTTGTGCAAGCACTCCTAGAAGGGCTTCAGTTAAGCCACCCTCAACCTCGGATGCCTAGTGAGCTGATTAAATATATTGGAAAGACTTACAATGCATGGTACATCGCATTGGCGTTGCTGGAAAGTCACGTCATGTTGTTCATGAATGATACGAAGTGCTCCGAGTCTCTGGCTGAGCTTTATCGCTTGCTTAATGAAGAAGATATGAGGTGTGGGTTGTGGAAGAAAAGATCAATCACTGCAGAAACCAGGGCTGGGCTTTCTCTAGTTCAACATGGTTACTGGCAGCGTGCTCAAAGTCTCTTTTATCAAGCCATGGTTAAGGCAACTCAAGGAACATATAATAACACAGTACCAAAGGCTGAGATGTGTCTTTGGGAAGAGCAATGGCTGTATTGTGCTAGTCAACTTAGTCAGTGGGATGCATTGGTGGACTTTGGAAAGAGTGTTGAGAATTATGAAATACTTCTTGACAGTCTTTGGAAGTTGCCCGATTGGGCATATATGAAGGATCATGTAATTCCAAAGGCTCAAGTAGAAGAAACTCCAAAACTTCGTTTGATTCAAGCATTTTTTGCTCTTCATGATGGAAACACAAATGGTGTGGGGGATGCTGAAAACATAGTGGGGAAAGGTGTTGATCTTGCTTTAGAACAATGGTGGCAGTTGCCTGAAATGTCTGTTCATGCCAGGATTCCTCTTTTGCAGCAATTCCAGCAGCTAGTTGAAGTTCAAGAATCAGCTAAAGTCCTTGTGGACATTGCAAGTGGTAACAAACCTTCTGGTGGTTCCGTTGGTGTGCATGGAAATCTTTATGCTGATCTCAAGGACATCCTTGAGACTTGGAGACTGAGAACTCCCAATGAATGGGATAATATGTCTGTTTGGTGTGATTTGCTCCAGTGGAGAAATGAAATGTATAATGCTGTCATTGATGCATTCAAGGATTTGAGCATCACAAATACACAGCTTCATCACCTTGGTTATCGTGACAAAGCATGGAATGTCAATAGGCTTGCTCACATTGCTCGTAAGCAAGGCCTTTTTGATGTTTGTGTGACGATACTTGAAAAGATGTATGGCCATTCAACCATGGAAGTGCAGGTAATAGAAACTATAACAAATATTTTTGTCACATCAGGAAAGGTAGAAAGAACTGTATCCTGTTTGCCCCGTATTTCAGATCCTTTCCATGAGTGCATGTATTTGTCATTTGCTGGTCCCGTTTTTCAGAAGTTTTGGCCATTTAAGTTAAGACTGTCCAATTGATTTTATTCTATGGATAATGAAATCTTGCTTTGCCACCCAGATGTAATTGTTTAGGCGGTTGTTTGCTTTCATCATTTGGGTGGATTTTCTGGTAACTTTTAACTATGTCTAGACATGTCTGGTGGTTATCTTGAACCTCCTCAATGAGAATTGAGCATGGAGTTTTCTTTCCTCCTGAGCTTGCATCTCTGTTTGTCAACTTTAAAGCAGTTGGTTAATAGTTTTCTTCCCTATATTACCTCCTCTTCTGGACATCAAATCTCTTTGGTCTTGAGGAGGGATAGCAGATGTAAGTGTCTCATCAGTTTTCTATTGCGTATTTGCAGGAGGCCTTTGTTAAGATAAGAGAACAAGCGAAGGCTCTTCTGGAAATGAAGGGGGAGCTTAGCAATGGCCTTAATCTGATTAATAGCACTAACTTGGAATATTTTCCCGTGAAAAGCAAAGCAGAGATTTTTCGCCTTAAGGGCGATTTTTTGTTGAAGATAAACGACTCTGAAGGTGCTAATGTTGCATATTCTAATGCAATCAGCCTTTTCAAAAATTTGCCAAAAGGATGGATAAGCTGGGGAAATTATTGTGACATGGTATACATTTTCTTCCGCTTTTGATGCCATTAATGTTATTGATGTGTTGTTTTCAATACTGAACTGCTGTCTGATACTTATAGGTTTATAAAGAAACCAATGACGAGATTTGGTTAGAATATGGTGTCAGCTGCTTTCTTCAAGGTATCAAGTTTGGTGTATCTAACTCAAGAAGCCATCTTGCTCGTGTTCTGTATCTTCTCAGCTTTGATACTCCCAATGAGCCTGTGGGCAGGTCATTTGACAAGTACTTGGACCAAATACCCCACTGGGTTTGGCTTTCTTGGATTCCGCAACTCTTGCTTTCCCTGCAGAGGACAGAGGCTCCTCATTGCAAACTTGTTCTGCTTAAAATTGCCACTGTATATCCACAGGTAAATTCTTTCTATTTGTGTTTTGCAAATTGATTCGGTACAATACTTCATTATGATGGTAATCTTGAGATTCTCTTGCAATAAAATCTCAGGCTCTGTATTACTGGCTGCGCACATATTTGCTTGAACGACGTGATGTTGCAAATAAGTCTGAACTAAGTAGACTGGCATTGGCCCAGCAAAGATTGCAGCAAGGTGTCTCTAGCACTGGTGCTGGTTCTCTTGGCTTGGCTGATGGAAATGCGAGAATACAGGGTCATGGTGCTCAATCCGGTGGTGGAATCGGATCTCATGATGGTGGAAGCTCTCATGGGCAAGAACCTGAACAGCCTGGCGCAGAGAGCAGTGTGCATGCAGGAAATGACCAAGCTTTGCACCAAAGTGCTTCAACAATCAATGAAGGCGGTCAGAATGCATTAAGGCGTAATGGTGCTTTAGGTTTGGTAGCTTCTGCGGCTAGTGCTTTTGATGCTGCAAAGGATATAATGGAGGGTCTCAGAAGCAAGCACACTAATTTGGCCAGTGAACTTGAGGTTATGATTTCCACATTAGACTTTTTAAGTTGAAGAAGTGATTTCCTCGTGCCTTGCGGCTCATAATTTTCAAGTCAAACTGCTCAGATATGTTTTCAGAAAATTGAATTTCATTTAGTGTACCCTCATCTAGAGAAATAGATTGAGAAAAGGCGTGGGAAATATCTTGATTGGTTACCACAGTTCGTCACATGCTTATTGATTAATATTGGAAAAAAGAAATTATGTGGAGAGTTGTGTGCGAGTCATATTCTGAACTATATACTACTTTACCATTGCTATAAACTAAACTTTCCATTTTTTTTGCAGGTTCTGCTCACTGAAATTGGTTCGAGGTTTGTAACTCTGCCAGAGGAGAGACTTCTTGCAGTGGTTAACGCACTGCTCCACCGCTGTTACAAGTACCCTACTGCCACTACTGCAGAGGTTCCCCAATCTCTCAAGAAGGAGCTCTCTGGTGTTTGTAGGGCTTGCTTCTCAGCAGATGCAGTGAATAAGCACGTTGATTTTGTGAGAGAGTACAAGCAGGATTTTGAACGTGATCTTGATCCAGAAAGCACAGCTACTTTCCCAGCCACCCTTTCTGATCTGACTGAACGATTGAAACATTGGAAAAACGTTCTCCAAAGTAATGTTGAGGACAGGTTTCCAGCTGTCTTGAAGCTGGAGGAGGAAAGCAGGGTTCTGCGTGACTTCCATGTGGTTGATGTTGAGGTTCCAGGACAGTATTTTAGTGATCAGGTAAGTTAAACCAGTAATTTGCATATTTTGGTTCTATATGATTGATTTTCTTAAAAAGAAGAGCCTTTTAATGCTTGAAGTTGGCTCATGTATCATATTTTTCGTCGGTGTCTTCTTTGCTGTTCTTATGAAAACACTGCACCATACAGGAAATTGCACCCGATCATACAGTGAAGTTGGACAGGGTTGGAGCTGATATTCCAATTGTGCGAAGACACGGAAGTAGTTTCCGGCGTCTGACCTTAATTGGCTCTGATGGCTCTCAACGTCATTTTATTGTCCAGACATCTTTGACCCCCAATGCTAGGAGTGATGAGCGCATATTGCAGCTTTTCCGGGTGATGAACCAAATGTTTGATAAGCACAAGGAATCAAGACGCCGTCATATATGCATTCACACGCCAATTATTATTCCTGTTTGGTCTCAGGTTATAAGCTTTTCCTTGTGTGGAAGTCTGATTTCCTTTACTTCTGCCTTTAATTTTTTGATCCATTAATATGATCTTTGACAAGATGATAAAAGAATTAAGCTTCACATGTGTTCAAAACTGCGGGACGTGCCAACAGGTGGTCCCACCAAGAATCATGTCCCTTTTCTTGATTCAGTTGGCGATTGCTGAAGCCAATGTATTCTAATAATTACTCACTGCATGAATAGGTCCGCATGGTAGAAGATGATTTGATGTACAGCACCTCTCTTGAGGTGTACGAGAATCACTGTGCAAGAAATGACCGAGAGGCAGATCAGCCCATCACTTATTTCAAGGAGCAATTGAACCAAGCTATATCTGGCCAAATCTCACCAGAAGCTGTTCTAGATCTCCGTCTTCAAGCCTATACTGAAATAACAAGAACTCTTGTAACTGACAGCATTTTCTCCCAATACATGTACAAGACACTGCTGAGTGGAAACCATATGTGGGCTTTTAAAAAGCAATTTGCCATCCAATTGGCACTCTCAAGTTTCATGTCATTCATGCTACAAATTGGAGGAAGGTCCCCGAACAAGATATTATTTGCTAAGAACACTGGGAAAATATTCCAAACAGATTTTCATCCTGCATATGATGCAAATGGAATGATCGAATTCAATGAACCCGTGCCATTTCGTCTAACGAGGAATATGCAAGCATTCTTCTCCCATTTTGGAGTAGAGGGCCTTATTGTGTCTGCTATGTGTGCTGCGGCACAGGCTGTGGTTTCACCTAAAGTGAGTTTTACTGAGAAATATGTGTCAATATGATAGTTAAAAAAACTGATTAATAACCAAGTTTATTGACTTGATCACGCATTTGCCATGTTGCAGCAAAGTCAGCATCTATGGCATCAATTAGCTATGTTTTTCCGGGATGAGCTACTTTCTTGGTCTTGGAGAAGACCACTTGGCATGCCCCTGGCCCCCATTTCTGGAGGGGGTAGTACGAACCCCATTGAATTTAAACAGAAGGTCACTACCAATGTCGAGCATGTAATTGGCCGGATTAATGGAATAGCCCCACAGTTTTTCTCTGAAGAGGTAAGGCCCTGCCTCCGATTTCACCATGTTAGGGAATTTCTTGTAAAAAAATGATGAAAACGTGGGAATGGAATGGAATGGAGAATGGGTATGTTTCCCTAAGGTGAGGGAAGGGATGAAAAGCAAAGAAACCTGTGGTTTTATTATAAGGGAGTCCTGCGCTCCACCCAACACAAAAGTGGGGCTTGAATAGAATGTGTGATTTCCTTCCACCCATTCCCTTCTTAAATACATGCAAACATCAGAACAAAAGGGGTTTCCTCCCCATTTTTTCTTTTCATTGCCTCCCTTTTCCCATTCAAACTCGAGCTAGAATATAACAGATGCTTTATTCATATCTCATTCTGTGGTATTACTGACTTCGTGAGCCTCTTTATCGATTATTGTATTTTTCTTTTCCTGCACTCAGGAGGAGAATGCCATGGAGCCGCCACAGTCGGTGCAGAGGGGTGTTACTGAGTTGGTTGAAGCTGCCTTGACCCCCAGGAACTTGTGCATGATGGATCCAACTTGGCATCCATGGTTTTGACCTCGGTACTTGAGCACCCCATGGGCCGGTGACTGGATGGTAGTCTCTGTTAGAAGGTGGGTCACAAATCACAATTCTCCATCGTAAATAATGTAAATATTGATTTTGGCACTCAAAAAAATGAGTAGTAGTTTTTGTGCCATCTGTATAAATCATTTTATTAGTTTTAAGAAAATTCACGTGCAAATGCAAAATTCTTCTTTTTCCCGAATGTGTTGTTCTATGACTGTCTAGCGTGCTACATGCATTGAAAGTTGAAACCCAAGAAAATTTGTATGCACACTTTATTTTCGTTTATTTATCGCGATTTTTTTTTCAATAGACGTTGGCGGGTTGGTGGGGATATTTGGCGAGGAATCCCCTTCAAAAATGTTTTAGGAATTCTAGAGAAGCGTTTTTTCGGTTGGAAACATCGAGGAAAGTATGGTTTTTCTATATTCTTTTGTGTCAAAAGTGCCAAGAAACATCCACGCAGAACACTTGAATGCTTGGGACTCGCTATCTCCTATGCTAAACAAGATTCAGACCGCTTTTCTTGATTTCCTAAGCATTAAAAGGCTCTAGCCCTTTTGGAGAAGATCCCGTTTTCCGTTTTCTTCTATTCGTAAAAGTTTATTGCTATTTCGACTGGTTATGATTAACACACAATACCCAGTCCACTTGAAATTTAAAAAATGCTCAAAACTACAGCACTCACCCCAGCCCAAAACGATACCGTTTTGGGCATTAAAATTTTTTTTTTCTTTTAAAAAAAAATGAAAATGAAAAATATTAATAAAATAAAAATAAAAAATAAAAAACACCCCAGCCCAAAACCACACCGTTTTGGGCATTAATTTTTTTTTTTCTTAAAAAAAAAAAAAAAAAAAAAACTGGAGAAAGAGATCGGGGTGGTCGAACCCCCATACAGGGTGGCCGGTAAGGGGGTGGTCCGGCCACCCCCAAATCGGCCAGGGGGTGGCTCCAACCACCCCGATCTTTCTCCCCCTTTTTTTTTTTTTTAATATTTTACTTTTTAAAAAAAAAATTAATGCCCAAAACGACGTCGTTTTGGGCTGGGTGAGTGTTGTAATTTTGAAGTCCAAAACGGTGTAGTTTAAACGTGGGGGTATAATGGGTATAAAAAAGTCAAACCGTTAAATCTAACGTTGAAAACTGACAGAAGGTTCCAAAGTGAGAGCAAATGAAAGTTCAGGGGTTCAAAATGAGAAATTTGAAAGTTCATGGGGTCTGCCAAATCGACCGAAAGTTCAGGGGGGCTTAGAGAAGTTTCCCTTTTTTTTTTCTTTAGTAACTGACATGAAAAGTCATTTAAAATTTTTTAATTTTTTTTTTTTTAGTAACTAACATGAAAAGTACATCACATTAGTCAGTAAAATGAATATAAAAAGTAGCATTACCACAATTTCGACTGTCGCATGATCTTGCCTGTGGGTGGAATTCAGCATTTCCATTTCCATTTCCACCCACCTATCTATCCTTTCCCCGTTTTGGAGAGATCTCGTAAATGTAGCACAAGTCCTACTGCTACCCGCCTACCCCCCCAATATTTCTAATCGCTGGTCTACAAACAAAAATTTCATTAAATTCCCCAACTTCGTCAAAAACTGCATTAAATCCCCCCAATATTCTCTTTTACTGTATATATTTCCTTGGGCGGAATATGATCCATTTTTGTTTGTTAACTGAGCACGCAATTCGAAAGCCTAATTATAGTTAGCAGTAAAAAAATATATATATAGGAAGCAGTAAAGTTTCTTGTCATTCATTCAATTATTTGAACATTCGACCATAAAGTGGCCAGGAAAAGCTTCTCTGTCAGTCACTTTCGTAGTGAACTTTTTACCCACCCAAATCCCAAAACGAAAAGAAAAGAACAAAAGCTAGAAAAATTTCCCAAAGATGGTGGTGTCAAGAGAGACAACCAAACATCATCAATTAGAAGAACTTCAGTTCTCTTCTTCCTGCACAGGAAAACGCAGATGCTTCCCTTTTGGTGTGGGCAAGCCCTTCAAGCGCAAGACACTCGGCGAAATGCCGCCAGAACCCTCACTCTCTGCGCCCTCCTCTTCTGCTCCAACAAGCTCATCATCACTGTCGTAAACAAACCTTGTGTGCTTTCCAGCAAACTTGGGAGCCTCTCTCTTCTCATCCACAAAAATCTTGCCAATGCCCTCACACAGTTCATCAACCAATCCTCCATCATCCTCCTCTTCTTCAATTTCATCGCCGCCTTCATCATAGTAGTCTTCTTCTTCTCCTCCTCCTTCAATTACTTCTTCCTCGTCTTCGTCACGGGTGCTTGCATTAACCTGGATAGACCAAACAGAAGCATCATCATCTTCAGCAGACGACTTCTCTTTGGAATAACTCCCTCCTTCTCGTACTTGGTAAGTCAGCACAGAGGAGACTGATGATTCAGAGCTTTCGGATTTCTCAGAAAAATCCAGCTTCTTTCCATCGAAGATGTTACTGACCACCTGCCAAGCAGTTTTATTAGAATCACATATACCCAGTAATAACTTTTCATTATATTCATCAAAAAAACAAAAAAACAAAAAAACAAAAAAAAAAAAATCTTTCATTATCAATCTGTTGTGGGAAAATAAAAATAAAAAATCAGATCCACAGATCAATTAATGATTAGAACCAAACAGAAAGTCTCAATAGATGCCTAAAACTCCCAGATTCCCCCCAGATGAAATAAGTTGACAAGGTTGACCAGAACCCAAATGAAATTCTAGATATGATTACCATTTGTCAAGATTGACTAGAAAGTTTTAGGGTTACAAAATGAAAATCATTGAATTGAGAGATTTTATACTATATCTCGATTTGTAAAGATAAAAGACCACCAAGATATAACAAGAACCAGCAGTAAAATTCTCTATTTCACATATGCAAACATAAGATAAAGATCTAATCAGAAACAAAACGAAATTCTAACTCTACAAAACCAATCGAGACCTGGGAAATCTACCTGAGAAATCAATTGTTCTTCAACAACTGGAGAAGGCACCACCGAAGCCAAACCACCATTGATGTTGCCGGAAAGATTCGAGAGCTGGGGTGTGTTCGCCGGGGTTGGGGCAAGAAGTCCTGTCGGTGAGTTGACAAACCCTTGGAGATGAAGAACAGTACGGCTTTCTAGTGAGAGCTTCGAAAGCTCGGCCTCCTCTTCCACTCTCTGCAGGAGGGTCTTGACTTGACCCCTTAGCAAGGCCTCTCCGGACCCAGGAGTCTTATTCTTGGCTCGACTGCTCCTTTGCTTGGCTATGGCCGATGATGGGGTCTCCAAACTCCCCATCGCAAGCCCAACTATCGGAGAATCATTCGTTATATCGATCAGCACAGACCGATCTTGCTGTTGTTTCGCATTTCTTTGCCTCGATTTTGAGAGAACCTTTCCAGAATCTTCAGTCTTCCCTGAAAAATCATCAAACCAAGAAATGATTACAAACCCAATTCCCTAAATACCGATCTATGATTGTTTAGAAAACAAAGAAACAAATTCTTGGTTCTTTTTTGGAAAACCACCGATTCAAGAAATGGAATAAACCCATTTCCTCTGGTTCTATCATTGTTTAGATTAAATGAAAAAAGAGGAGAAAACCACTCACTTGAGAGGGGAATGCTGCTGTTGTTGTTGTCGCTGTTTAAAGCAGCCGAGGCCTGTGACCTTGTGACTCTTCCGACTGATGATGGGGTCTCCATTGGATTTGAATCAAGAAGGGTGGGTCACTGGAAAACTGACTTTTTTCGCCGGGATTTGACCGGAAAGATTAGGGCAAAAAGAAATAGAGGATGCGAGAACTGAATTCAGAAGGAAATACAAAGTAGATACTTTTAGGGCGAAGGAACGGGTGCTTATAAAGAGGTTTCCGTGACGTGGTTCAAAGTTTAAACGTTAATATGACCGTTGCAGCCTGCTAAGGCAACATCGATCCGCACGATTATGAAAACAAACTAGCCGTTAGGGTTTTATTTGAATATTATTTCTTGCCTCCGGTTTTGGATTTTACGGTTCTTTAGCCATCAGGGCAACATATGGGCCTTGACTTGGGTGAGGGGACTGGCCCGATGGCTTTGGTTCAACCCTATATATATAAAATAAAAATAAAAAAATAATAAGGTTTATAACCTCTGGATCTCTTTTTAGGATAATTTAAAGTTTAGTTTTTAAAATTTTAATTATTAATTTCAAAATAAGGGGAAAATATAGAATTTGCACCTCATTAATACTTAATAGTTAATCCTCTCAAACTTCTATTTTGTTGCAAGTTACACCATTTGTTAAACTCGGGTGTTAAAATGAATAAAAAATAATAATAATAAAAATAGCACATGTGATATCTTCATTCATTTTAACGTCTAACAGAAAGTATAACTTGTAACGAAATAATAAAATTAAGAGAGCCAAGTGTTACATTTTAAAGTTCATAACCTAAATGCCAATAGAGTGTAACTTTAGAGGACCTAAGTGGATTTTTCCCACAAAATCAAGTAGTTTAAATTTTATTATTTAAATAGTTACCACATTTAGAAGATACTTAAGTTTTCCTTAATTAACTGTATATTATCTTCAAAGCAGTAAAAATCATGTTCTTTTGGAAGCCATCAATTGTAAATTGTAATCGATCACACAGTTAGAAAACATTACATGTAATTTTCTGAAATAATATTGAGATGAAAAAGACCAAGTCCAGCAAGTTGTAGAAGACCACAAGACAATAGTAGCAGTTGACTCCAAGTTCACGTTATCTTCTTATCTTATTTTGTCTTCAGGCTAGGACCAAAATAAATGTCCTATTTTTCAACATATTTATTTCATAGCCGTAGTACTAATATGATTAGCTTGCTCTTTAAATTAGTAATTTCCATTTCATGAGGCATGGTCTTTAACTGATTAAGCTACTACTTAGAAACTATATATATTTGTGTTTATTTAAATATTTAAAGAAAAATTTTACATGTGAGTAATAATATGAATTTATTTGCATATGATACAAATTATACTTTGGCCTCCAAATTATTACCACCAAATGTTTACAAGCGGTATTTAAATATCTCAACTACCATTACGTGTCAAAATAGCCACTCTGTCAGTGAGAGTCGTTAAAAATAAAAGAGTGATGATATGCATCACTCCGGGTGTGCATGAATGGTCATGCACGCCCGTGTAAATTTTTTTTTTTATAATTAAAATATTAAAATATTAAAATCACATGAACGTGCATGACTGTTCATGATATTTATCATCACTCAAAATAAAATAGTTGATCGGTCCAAAAAAAACGTTTTCACCTGCAACTAAGCAAACACCAAAATATGGTCAACACTTCAATTTTTAGTATCAAATAAAATAAAAGGTAATTTTCTGACTAGAAAGATACGCAAGAGTCGAAGACTAACACACGGGTAGGTGGGCGGTGGGCGCACGTGCATGTTATGTAGATGAGACCAATTAGGTGGTGCAAACCACGTGCTGCGCGCAACAATGTCTCCTTTGTAGTTTTTTTCTGTTTTTTCTTCTTCTTCTGTGGTTTAACATTTTTTTGTTTTTTTTACCCCTATTTTTTATCTTAGAAGATCCATCTGGTTTGTCTAAAGACAGAGATAGTCTTTTCGTCAAAATTTTGTTCAAAATTTGACAGAAAGCCATGTCAGCACTAATCACAATTTAACACGTGTCCATATAATTAATTAACTAAAAAAATAAATTTTTATTAAAATTAAAAAATTATATTTAATTATTTTTTTTTTGAAAAAATCGTACTAATTGCGGTTAGTAACCATGATGCATATGTAAAGAAGGATGCATATGTAGTTACCTAAAAGTGATAACCGCGTTCAAAGCCCTACCTCAACCTACCCCAGCTCTGTCAATAGCTTCTTTGCATGCATGACAAGAAAGGGACCACCTAAAATGACAGTTTTTTTTTTTTTTTTTTAATAAAAAAAAAAAAGTTATGAATTTTGAGAGAAATGCCTACTATAACAGCAAGATTAAAACATATTAGCTACAATAGGAAATATAGACCGTAGCCATAGAAGAGGAGCTCCAATACGATATTTGATGAGAAAAGTATCCTACGATTGATGCTCAAGGAACATGATATCTGGATTTAACAATCTCCATAAACAAAAATGGGGGCATCAAAGATGAAAAAAAAAAAGGGACAAGATATGATGTATAAGAGTTTGAAAACGTTAGTAGGGAAGGTGGGTAGTGAGAACAAAAATAAAGAGAAATGCTACCATTCTTTTGATGTGGTAGGTAAAGGCATTCAATTCAATTTAGTAG
The DNA here is from genome assembly GCF_901000735.1 of Corylus avellana. Classification (NCBI taxonomy): domain Eukaryota; kingdom Viridiplantae; phylum Streptophyta; class Magnoliopsida; order Fagales; family Betulaceae; genus Corylus; species Corylus avellana. Next base: position 1,787,954 of record NC_081542.1, on the reverse strand, counting down.
TACAAACTAATCAGGTAGGATTATTAAATCTATAAAAATTAAAGAGAAATGCTACCATTCTTTTTTATGTTATCCTGATTTTAAGTGCTTATTGTTTATTAAAAAAGCAAAAACAAAAACTTCTCAGACCAATCCCTCATTTTTTGTTTTCTATAACAATATTCACATAAAATCAAGAAAACATATGCATTGTCAAAAACAAAACATGTAGAATAATATTGGATATATATAAGAAAAGAAAAGCACAAAAGAAAAAGGTCAAAAGGACAAGTAGCCAAGTTTCTAGAAGGAAGAGAAGAAGGAAGAGAAATGGATAGGTTGGTAGGTATATGCATGTGAGTAGAGTCCCTCACGAGCATCGGAGGTAGTTGGAACTGCCAAACCCTCACACCCTCGGCTTATATATCACACCCTTTTTTCACCACAAACCAACCCGCCAATACCGCATTAAATCGATCTATCCCTCTCATCATCATCTTCACTCTCAAAGCGTCCCAATTTAAACCAGAAACCGCAGCAAACAACCCCCGATGGCGCCTACAACTCTCACGGCTCTGTCGGAGGAGAAGACCCTTCAATCCAGCTTCGTTCGTGACGAGGATGAGCGTCCAAAAGTTGCCTACAACGAATTCAGCAGTGATATCCCCATCATCTCGCTTGCCGGAATCGATGAAGCCGAAGGCAGGAGAGCCGAGATATGCAAGAAAATTGTGGATGCCTGCGAGGACTGGGGTGTTTTCCAGGTTGTCGACCATGGCGTCGATGCCACCCTCATTTCCGACATGACACGCCTTGCCCGAGACTTCTTCGCTTTGCCTCCTGACGAAAAGCTCCGCTTTGACATGTCCGGTGGCAAGAAGGGCGGCTTTATTGTCTCTAGCCATCTACAAGTAAGCCTTCAACTAACCCCCCTTTTTATTTCATCTTTATGTTATAATATTAAATTTATTATTTTTAATTTTCCAACATTAACAAATATTAATAAATTTAATCGTTTAATCAGGGAGAAGCTGTGCAAGATTGGCGTGAAATAGTGACATATTTTTCGTACCCAATTAGGACCCGAGATTATTCGAGGTGGCCGGACAAGCCGGAGGGGTGGAGAGCGGTGACGGAGCAGTACAGTGACAGACTGATGGGATTGGCCTGCAAGCTCTTGGAGGTGCTATCGGAAGCCATGGGATTGGAGAAGGAAGCGTTGACCAAGGCGTGCGTGGACATGGACCAAAAGGTTGTGGTCAATTACTATCCAAAATGTCCACAGCCTGACCTCACGCTCGGACTGAAGCGTCACACGGACCCTGGCACCATCACTCTCTTGCTCCAGGACCAGGTGGGTGGGCTCCAGGCCACCAGGGATGGCGGGAAGACCTGGATCACCGTTCAACCTGTTGAAGGAGCTTTCGTCGTCAATCTCGGAGATCATGGTCATGTAAGTTAATTAATATAATAAACGGGTTTCACCGTCGGTCCACCGATACCGACATTGCAAATTTTTAAATTTATTAATTGTATTTGTTGTTGGTGAGCAGTTTCTGAGTAATGGGAGGTTCAAGAACGCGGATCACCAAGCAGTGGTGAACTCGAACTACAGCCGATTGTCGATAGCCACATTCCAGAACCCAGCACCAGACGCAACAGTGTATCCATTGAAGATCAGAGAGGGAGAGAAGGCAGTGCTAGAAGAGCCCATTACATTTGCAGAGATGTACAGGAGGAAGATGAGCAAGGACCTTGAGCTTGCCAGGCTGAAGAAGCTGGCCAAGGAGAAGGATTTGGAGAAGGCCAAATTGGAGACCAAGCCTATTGAAGAGATATTTGCTTAGACAAGCTAGCTAGCTGACAGCTCATCTTGTCCTGCTATATATTTGTCTCTTAATTTCCCTTTCATATATCTACATGTTGAGCAGTACTTTATTTTGTTGGTCCCTCTTTTCGTGTGGAGTTTTCTTCAATTTGATCATCAATGGTTTGTGGATCACAAGCTGTTCTCAACCAATCATGTTTAATTGATCTCTCCAAATCAAATTGCTAATATGCATGTGAAAATAAGTTGAGCTCAGCCCACGTCTTACTTTTATCTTATATGATGCATATAGCTTCGGATCCCTACAATTTTTGTTTTTTGCCTCAGATTGCATGATCCCCTTTAATTGTGAAGAGTTTTCGATATGAGTTGATAATACGGAAAAAGTGATGCCACACGACACATTGTTAATGTTACAAATGTGTCATGTAGCATCACTTTTTTCGGATGAATTTCAAAAAAAAAGTGGTACTTTTTAGCATTAGTCTTTCCATTGAGCCTATTTATTTTGCTTAATTGTAGGAGTAGATAAATATAAAGATTTCTAATTAAAGCACTTGTTTGGACAAATGGATTATATCATGATCTATCACGCACAATTCTCGGTCCTTTCTAAATGAAGGGCAAAATTGTCAAAAAAAAATTATAAAATAACAACTCTACCCTTCTAAATGACGAGATCAATTTATCTCTAATTGAATTCAACCAAAGAAGATATCTCCTTTCCCTTTAATAGTTTGGCCGTACTTTCTTTTTCTTTCATTAGTTGTTGTGCTACCTACTTTTTCTCATACCATGGTTCTCTAAGTCAGGACTCAGGACATGTGTAAGAACTCTGGCCAAGTGACCATAGAGCAAGTGGGTGTCGCCATTGAAGGGAACCCCAAGTGTCTACATCTTTTAGCAAGTTGAACATCTTCCGTTACTTTTAAAATTATTATTGGACTTATGATTGATTATTATTGAATTTTAATTAAATTATAATTTTAAAGTTATTTTATTTTTAGAGTAGTACAAGAGAAACTTATAGAATTACTCGATCCGCTTGAAGGGAAATTTCGCGATAAGGGGTCACCATCATTGCACCAGTAAAATGATTTTTAAATTTGAAAAAAAAAAAAAAAAACTAGATATTTAATATTAGAGTAGGTCATTGGCATCTTGTGGTCATAAAGTAGCCAAGTTTAGCTCATAATATACGTATCACATAAAATGAGATCTCCCAATCCTCCTTGAATATTTGTTGGGACTTGTGGTTTCCTGAGAGATATTTCAAGTCAATTGAATGCATGAGAAGCTTCATCCGTATTTAATGGCATTTTTTTGTTCTGATATGAATTATTCCTTCTTCTTTTTTTCCAAGGGCTTCTTATTATTATTTTTTTTTCTAATGATGTTACGTAGGACTGACAATTTTTGACACAATCCACAAATCCAACTCAAAACTCAATCAGACCTCATCCAAACGATCGAGAAGAATATCATAATCAAGCATAAATGTTCTTCCGAACGCCAACATTAAAAATTGCATTTTCAATGTTTTAATTAGTTGCCTCAAAATACTGTCTTTTCTCATAGTCTATATAAACATAAGAGTTCATGATTTTTCATATACCTTGAGACCATTATTTAGTGAGTTAAAGAGACACCTTGTTCATCCCTATGCATTTAATTAGTTTCATACATCTCTTAAAGTTCTGCTAAACCATACAGATCTCAAAAACCTTCAAGCCATTGGGGTTTTGGGTAGCAAGAGGAGACTCAATAAAAAGATCGATCAACTTATATGGAAGAGAAACAAGGGAAAGAAAACAGGGAGGAAATTAAACAATCGTCAAATTATTTTATTCATTAACAACACTTATATATATATATATATATATATATATATATATATATAAAAAAAAAAATTATTATTTAAAATTTTTTTAAAAAAAAAAAAGTGTTTGACAACAGTATAAAAATATATGCTTATTAATAGGGGTGGGTATCCGTCAAAACGGTCCGGTTTTGGCTCTTATCGGTTATTAACCGATAATTTTCGGTTAAATGGTTTCTTGACCGATACCGAACCGATAAGAATTTTAACCGAAATTATCGGTTATAACAGTACACGGTTAAACGGTTCGGTTGAACCGGTTAACCGATTATAAATCTCACATTCTTCAATGTTCTCTACTTCTCTAACCCCAAGCACCAAAAGACAAAAACTCTTACCTGAATTAAATCTTTGATGCTAAAAGAGAGGTCTGTGAGAGCAAATCGGGGCGGATGTTGCAAGAACTAGAAAGAGAAAAAAAAAAAATTGGGAAGAAACCCATTCTCCTGCAATGGTGAGAAGGAAAAGAAAGAAAAACAATGAGGAAGAAAGAGTCAGCTGCGTGTGAGGAGAAGAAAAAAAAAAAAAAATATGTGGCGTGGGAATTGGAAAGAGAAGGAAAATAAAGAAAAACAATGAGGAAGAAAGAGTCTGCTACATGGAAGAAGGAGAAAAAAAATATATATATATATATATGGAGAGGAAGAAAGAGTCTATAGGTGCTTGAATCCATGACCACAAGGATCTAAGCTTTATGATCTAGTTCACTACCAACTGAACTAGACTAGTTTTATTACTAGTCTTCCTCCTGCTTAAATAGGCTAGGGAACTAAACACTAGTTACATTTGGGCTGATAGCCCACCAAAGAAATAACATAATACTCTTAAGTAAAAATTAACGTAAAGCCCAAAGTCTAGTAAATAATTAAATGGGAAAACTAAATTTACCCTCTTTCATAGGTGTAATGTCCCTCCCATCCACTACTGAGATTGGAAACTCTCCTTTGGCACCCAAAATGACGAAAATACCATAAGGAAAAAAAGTTCAGAAAAAGGAAAAATGGGCCAAAAGCTGAAAGGGCCCAAGCCTTTTATGTTGAACCTTTTTGTTAGACTGGTAACAGCAGTAATTGAATTGGGTTGAGTTATAAAGAGTTGGGCTATGTTCACTATAAATAAGGGCCCAAGCCCTTTATGTTGTACCTTTTTGTTAGACTGGGAACAGCTGTAATTCAATTGGGTTGAGTTATTAAGAGTTGGGCTATGTTCACTATAAATAAGCCCATACTCCAATTGTAAGGAGAAAAAAGTTCATCGGAGTTTGGGATACGGTTACAATTATTATTAAATTTGTAATAAATTATTATTAAATTCTAATTTAATATTAATTTTAAAAATCAAGGCCAAAAAAGGACTGTAAAGATTACTCCACGAAAAATATCATCCATTCCAAATTTGCACACAACTCATCATTCAAACAACACTCAGAAAAGACAGTCATGTGTGTAACAAAGCTTACGTGGCTGTTGATGATCATGCATGCATGGATGGTGTTGTAAAGAAGCAACATATTACATATATTATGCCCATAGCTAATCTGGTCGGAGGATCCTATTGGAAGGAAAGGGTTCTTCCGTAAATTGACCAGCAACGTCCAAATGGACCAAATCCATTCATGTCGACGCCACTCCAGTGCCAAAGACCAAAACTTCTCTTCCACTATATATACACGACGGTCTTCTATCACAATTAGTCTTCCCTTGTGTTCACAATTGGAGGGCGTTTGTGCCGGATTATACTTACGTCTAATTTTAATTAAAATTGAACCTGTTAATATTAAAACACATGTTCCTTAAACTGTTGACACATGTCTTAATTCCAATAAATTTAATTCTAACTAAACCCGACCTAAGTCAAGTTTATTTGCGCATGTGAGATAAAAATACAGTGTATAACATTTCTAATAAGATTTTTTCCTGCAAATTGTTCACACGGTGTGAATACGACTTGAGTCTTGCTTGTTTTCACACGATCGAGTTGTTTTTTTTTTTTCACCACATATTCTTGTTTTGTTGCTCACTTGCAAGGAAACATCAATTTCTTTTTGATCTCTCAGGTCCTTCTCATCTAAGAAAGTTATCATGGTGCACGTCTTTGCCATTGATCTCAAGCATGTAGCGGCACAATTTGACTTGTCCAGAAACAAACAAGCAAGCACCAACTCTGGTAATTAAATTCATTTGGAAGAATTCCCTTTCCCTGTATTTTTCAGAAAATAATAATAATAATAATAAATAAATAAAGAAAAAAAAATCGTTTTGGAAGAAATGGACCACTTTTGTTGGCTAGCAACCTAGACCATGACCTGGTTTGTCGGATTTTGATAGATCGAGTGCAATTAAGGCGTTGTTTGGTAAACAAGATGCCATGCTCAAATACTGTTTATGAGTTGGTAAAAAAAAAAAAAAAAAGTAATGATTTTTGTTTTGTAGAGAAAAGTAGAAAAGTTTTGTTTTGTAGTGATTTTTTTATTTGAATAGTAGTAAAAAATAAATGATGTAATATAAAAAGTAAGAGTGTTTTGATGTTAAATTTTTTGAAAAATGAGGTGAATAGTATTTGGGAGTGGGAAGGTGTTTAACAAAACCTCCCTAACTGACTGTATTACCTTGTAATTAAATTTGTTTGAAATTAAAGAATCTCCTTCCTTTGTATTGTTTAGGAAACAAAAATATATCATCATTTGGAAGAAATAGACGACTTTGATGGCTAGAACACCACATGGCTTGTTGGATAAGGCATTTGGATCGGGTGCAATTAATTACCCTCATAACTTTGGTTTGATTAACGGTACTTTGTTGAACACATGGTTGGAATTTCATTTAGCACACATGGGGGAGTACTAAAAAAGGTGATTTTGATTTTTGACGACCATTCTCAAAAATTGATGTGAAGGGAAAGAAAAGTCCAAGACTTGGCTCAGTAGAGCCTAGTGGTTTTAAAAACAACGCAGTCTAAGAATCAACGGACAAACTTTTCCGCTCAGAAAAAATTTCCTACTTTAAAGTTTATTAAATTGATATTTATTTTTAAAAATAAGGATTAGATACATTATTTCCTCTATGGTTTAACTTCTTTATTTTTTGCCTTTTAGGATTTACTTTTTATCACAAGAGGTATATTTGGTTCGCCTAAAGATAAAGATGGTACATTTATCTAAATTTCATCCAAAATTTGACAAAACGCCACATCAGCACCACTAAAAAATTGACACGTGTCCCTATAATTAATTTAAAAATATATATTTTTTTTTTTTAAGGTTTGGGGGTGTCCATAGCCACCCCCTTGGCCATTTGGGGGGTGGCCGAAACCACCCCTAAACCCAAGCCACCCCCATATGGCCAAGAGCCACCCCCGAACTTTTTATTTTTTTAATAAAAAATAAAATAGTAATAATAATAATTTAATTTAATTTTTTTTAAAAAAATTATTATTTTTTAAATTGATTATAATGACACGTGTCAATTATTTATTGATACTAACGTAGCGTTACGTTAAATTTTGGACGAAATTTAGACGGAGATATCATTTCTGTTTTTAGGCAAACTAGAGGTATTTCTTGTGATCAAAGGTAAACCCTAGGTGACAAAAAAATAAAGAAGTTAAACCACAGAGGGGATAACGTATTTAATCATAGTTATTTCGCCAAAGGTTTCTGAAAACCGGTGGATTTTTAGTGACCAATTTTTCGGTTTTATAGGTAAACTGTTGTCGTCCGACCATTAAAAAAAAAAAATTAAATAAATAATAATAATAATAAAATTGTCCAAAATCAACTAATAGGACCAAGGAAAACAAATTTCTCACCTTTCTCTGCTACTAAAGTCAGTGAAGTAGATAAAATGGTAGGGCAATAAGGTCACCACATGTGATAACGAGCCTTTAAAAGGTGACTAGGATGAACGTTCTTTGGGTCCCCCAGGAGCAGCAATTATTGTCTCAATACATGCAGATGCTGAATTCGTCAAAACCATCTCATTAAGCTCGACATATGTCTTGTTGACCCTGTCAAAAGTGTTCATCTTTCTCCTTTTTATTTCATTTCTTGGTATCTTTTTGTCGATTTAATTTATCATTATCCCCAGACCATATATCTATGCAACTCGTTTGAGTTTGACGTAGGTCTTGACGTCTCGTGGACCTCGTCAAAAGGTTTTTTTCTTTTTTCTTTTTTCAAATTAAGTGAGGTTTTGATGTACGTAATTAATACTTTATCCTTCATATTTATGTGCGGCTCAACTCTCTCTTAATAATAAATGAGTTATCAACAATATTTAAACTAAAAATAAATAAATATAATCATATAAATAATACTTGAACATTATCAATTATCTACTTTCTTTATTTCTAACGACTTGACTTTAGTATTTTCGTGTGCAATTAATCATAATTCATAATATAATCTATATATTATCGTCATGCTAAAAAAGGCAGCACGTGTTTCTAACGTATCTGCTTCGAAGAACATGTGTGAATTCATTGTCTAAAATCGCCCGTTGGGAGATTCAAGAAAAAATTAATTGATCCTTGTCACGCCATGTACAAATATGAAGCAGAATCCAGATTGTTTTTAAAGATATTTTATGGTAAGATCGACTTTTGAAAAAATATTTTCTATAAAATACATTTTCTTATTTTAAAAAATCCAAATAAATGTACACAGGGTTTTATTTTTTTTTAAAAATAAATAAAAGTTAGTTGTGCGACCACTCCGATCCACACAAGTAAGAGTACTACTCCAATTCTAACTAGGGTGGCTATATGACCATTGTAAACTTTTTTTAATTTTTTGAAAAAAAAAAAAGAAAAAAAGTTAACTCTTATTTTTATAAAACTTATATCTTGAGAGTGCATGTTATATGTTTTTGAATGGTTTGATAATGAAATTGTTTTTAAAAGATATTTTTTACCGTCTATGTCCTTTATGTGTGGTTCCCAGTAGATAAGTTCTACTATAGTCACACTTAGATAAAATAGTCATAATTGGTCTAAAAAATATGAGAGGGCTCCACCTACTTAGGCAGACGCCCAAATAGCTCGAGTCTCATCTACTTAAGTTGCCAAGACGCTTAGAATAAATAATGTCACATAAGAGTATACTTTCAAATTTATACTCATTTAAGAGTCCCTCTTATCTTTGACAACTCACTATTAAATTTTAAATTTAATGATCATTTTCATACCACATTTGAAAGTGTGAATTTAAAAATGTGAACTTTGAAAGAATGTATAACCAAAACCTCAATCCGTCTAACTGTGGCGGTGAATAATGGATATGATTAAGTACACCGACGGGACAATATTACCGGTCCACCTGTACTCTCTTTTTTGGGCCACATCACGTATGGACCACGTGTACTAAAACGTGTTTCGTTTTCTCTTGGTGAAGCTCTTTATTTAATACGTGTTCACACTGGTAAACATTTTATATTATATTGTGTGGTAACATGTCTACCACAAAGTTTGAGAAAATCATATACTTTATGTTCATAACTTTCGTATTCTTAAAGAATTAAATATTGTATGTCTTCATAATAATCTCACGCATTATAATTAAATTATTAAATTAATTATTTTCTTTCAAATGATAATTTAACATTGCGTATGGGATTATGTAATCACCCAGCACACCAACATTCAAAGTAGTTGGCCGCCGTATGCATAACAACATGCCAAAACTTTGGCTATTTATTATTTATTAAAATGTTCATGAAAATGTCCAAAATGGGGGATCTTTGTTAATTAAATAATGACATGCATTTTACGAATCAACGACATGCAGTTTAAGAAAATCGACAAAACTCAAAAGGGAGACCACCTATGGAGAGTGCTGGCAGTCACCCCGTACTACTATTTCGGGTGGTCAAACCACTCAAAAACACAATATAAAACATGACAGTGTAAAATATATTCATAAATTCATGACAATTCATATAGATTAATGACATACCGTTTTCGACAAAAGAGAGGGTATACATACTAGCCATAGACCATAGTGCCACACCTTGAGAATGTTTGTTAATGTATTTGCGGAGTATCTTTTGTTTTTTATTTAAAAAATAAATATTCTGATGTGATATAAATATGAACATGTTTTTATATTTTGAAGAATGTTTTATGTTTCGAGTATTTTGTCAGAGTATTTATTTTTGAGATAATAAAATAAATGACATAAAACAAAAATGTTAGCAAACGTAGCCAAGGGCTATGTTCTAGAGGAAATTCTTCTAACCCACTCTATTAAATTGACATTGCCATTAGCATGTGTTCTCATGTACATTTTTAAAAGAGCACATACATATAAAAAACACATCATACTCTAAAAACATATGCTAATTTAATAAATTAAATTGAAAATGTTTTTCATAGCATGCTATATATGAAAATGTTTTGGGCTAGCAGGGGGTGAATCATAGACCCAAAAGAAGTTTGAATAATCGTTCGAGAACTGGCATACATGTGCTGGGGCATGAGATTATCGATTACTGGTGATTAAAAATTGGTTTAGTTTAACAATCCATAAAATGCCACGGTATTTGGCAGTAAAGTGAGGCTTTCAAAGCCACACGTTTCTTTCTTTTATTGTTTAAAGAAATGAAAATATAAAGATGCTTCTTCTTTTTCTTTTTCTTTTTTTTTTTTTTTCATTTTAAAATTTATTACCATAGTCAAGTCAAGGTCCTTGTTTTGATTTTCTTAATCTTTGTTTAGAAATCTTACTAACGTGTTTTTTAAGAGTATTTTTTGTTTTGAGTATAGCTATAAATCACACTTTAATCCAATTATTATCTCACGTTATTGATGTGAAAATGTCAATCAATCTTTGCTAAAAAATAAAAAAATTTCATTAACATTATCACTTCAACGAAATTAAATAGTTTTGGAGTAAAAGTGTGTCAACGTTACTCTTTAATTTGTTTTTAGTTTGAAGTGTTCAAAGTGAAAATAATTAGGAATGATTTGTATTTTGAATTACTTTTTAATAATTTTATTTATTTAAAAAAAAAATTGAACAAACATTACTGATAAAGATTTGAAATGTTGAGAAATAATCACGCATTGCCTGTGGACAAGATTTTGAGCACGTTTATAAGAAATTGACAACCCTCTCTTATCGAATCGATTTTTTGAGATGAGTTAGGCCCACAAATATTTTCATGGTATCAGAGCCTACCACAAGACGAATGAAGCCCACACTACTTATCCCGTGACAAGGGCCAGAAAAAATACTGGCCTGCACATGAGGGAGGGTGTTGATAAATAATTTCATATTGTCTGTGGACAAAACCTTGAACATGTTTATAAAGAATGTGCAACCCTCTGTTGTATAACTGGTTTTATGAGAAGAGTTAGGCTTATGAATTTTTTCATGGTATCAGAGCTTACCATAGAATGAATAGAGCCCACACTATTTACCCTGTGACAAGGACCAGTAAAAAATAAAAAAAAAATAAAAAATAAATAAAAAATAAATAAAAAACTGGCATGGACGTGAGAGAAGGTATTGAGAAATAATTTTACATTATTTGTAGACAAAATCTTAAGCATGTATATAAGAAATAGACACTTCTTTCTTATCGAGTCGACTTTTTGAGATGAGTTAAGCCATGAAAATCTTCAACTTGATCATATTTAAGATTTCGTAGTGACGGGTTGCTCTCTTGAAGTCAAAGTTTTTTTGTTTTTTTCAAAGTCTTCATCTTAACTTTCTTTGTTCTTTGCCTTGAAATCTTCTTACAAGGAGCATATTTTCCGACAGATGGGAATATCCAAGAACAAACACTCCTCTCTAGTTTCTAACCATACGTAGATTTTTTTTTTTTTTTTTCCTAAACAATAACCTTTGACTAATTTTTTTAACTTAATTAAAAACTTACGAGGATGCAATAATACAAATAAAATATTCGTTACTGAGAAACACGTAAGCGGAAAAAAGAATGGTTTTGCTTGTCATTAACTGAGAAACTTGTCCAAATTTTTCTATCACAACAAATTTAGTGGAAATTGGTGTAACTAGACGACTATGGTTTTACATTTTTATTTAAAATTAAACGTGTCCAAGTGAATTAAAGTTGCTTGCTTTGACAAAATTTACAGACTTCTATAACATTTCACCCTTTGTTTTGTTTTTTATTTATTGATTTTTCTTAAAATGGGATGTAGGATAATCCTAATAATCTCCCCCAGCGACAATTCGTTTCTCCCGTAAATTGTTAGGCCAAAACTTATTGGTAAATTTAGGTTCTAATACCAATGTTGAGTGATATTGAGCTTATTTCAACTTCAAAAGCTAGCTCAAGAGGTGAAGTTTTTTCTCACACTTATAAACTGACCACCAGCCCCTTCCAACAACTAATGTGGGATAACCCCAACGAAACTTTGCGAAGCATGACATTTATTTAGATTTTAACAAAGAATTTGGGACTGGCTGACAATTCAAGAAGAAATAAGCATGAATAAAATGCAAATATTATGTAAATGAATTGTTAGAACAGTTTTTTTCTCGTGCCAGAATACCAATGGGGCAGGGCTTGTAAAAGATAAAGAAATAACTTTAATGCCTAAATTATTAAAGGGGTTCGAGAAAAAGAGGCAAAATAATAATAAATGATAGGATAGAGGAGGAGACCAAAGTCCTCTTTTTATAACGGATTCCTGATTCATGACCGGCTGCCATGTTTTGTTTCTTTCATTAGAGATTTTTTTGGCAGTCAACATCTTAACAGTGATATAACAAGAATTAGGTTTTCTTAGAATCATCTTAAATATGAAATAATTTTTAGAATCATCAATATATCAAAATTTAATAATAATTATATCAAATTAAATGATAATTTTAAAATTTACATCACATTTAGGCTCCGTTTACTTCGACGTAAAATGGTTTCTTTCATAAAATATTTTCAGGAAAGCTATTTTTCTTGAAAATATTTTTCGTCGAAAACATTTTACGGTATTTATCTTGTACACGGAAAATAATATTTTTTTTAATATTTTTTTTTTATATATATATATATTTTTTCCAATAAGGTCCTCGTCGGGACTTGCACGAGACTTGTTCGAAACTCTGCAGGGACCTGCCCAGAACTTGACCGAGACCTACCCGGGACCTGCTCGGGACCTGCCCGGGACCCACCCGGGACTTGCCGAGGACCCGCCCAGGTCCCGCCCGGCACCTGTCTGAGACTTGCCCGGGACTCGCATTGGACCTGACTGGGACCTGCCCGAGACCTGACCGGGACTCGCCCGAGACCTGATCGGGATCTGCCCGGGACCTGCCCGAGACCCCGGCGGGACCCGCCCGGGACTTGCCCGGGACTCGCCTAGGACTTGACCGGGACTTGACCAAGACCTGACCGGGACCCTACTGGGACTTGACTGGACCCGCCGGGACTTGACCGGAACCAGCCTGGGACCCATCGGGACTTGACCAGGACCCGCCTAGGACTTGCTCAGGACCTGCCCGGGACTTGATTGGGACCTCACCGGGTCCCGGTTAGGTCCCAAGAGGGTCTCGAGCGGGTCCCGGTCAAATCCCGGGCAAGTCCCAGGCAAGTCCCGTCGGGTTCTCATGCAAGTCCCCCCAGGGTTCCAAGCAAGTCCCGGTCAGGTCCCGGTTAGGTCCTGGGCAGGTCCTGGTCAAGTCCCAGGAGGGTCCCGGTCAGCTCTCGTGCTGGTCCCGGGCAGGTCCTGGGTGGGTCCCGGTAGGTCTTGGGCGGGTCCCGGTTAGGTCCAATGTGGGTTCTAAGCAAGTCCCGGTCAAGTCCCAAGAGAGTCCCGGTTAGGTCCCGCCGGGGTCCCAGGCAAGTCCCAGTCAGGTACTAGTCAAGTCCCGAAAGGGTCCCGGTCAAGTCCCGGGCTGATCCCGGGCAGGTCCTGAGCGGGTCCTGGTCAAGTCCCAGGCAGGTCTCAGTCAAGTCCCGACAAGGTTCTGGGCGGGTCTTGGCAAGGTCCATCAATTTAAGAATGAGATGCTCCTAGTCGAAAAATAGTTTACGGTTTTCAAAATCGTAAACCATTTTCCGAAAATTAAAGAAGAATTTTCGGTCAAAAGGAAAATATTTTTTGTTGACCACTATTTTACGTCGAAGTAAACACCGTAAAATACAAAAATCATTTTCTGAAAACAATTTTACGTCGAAGTAAACGGAGTCTTAAAAGAACTCGCAGTTATTGACCAAGGGAAGGGTTTCTGTGTGGTGTTGCCTAGCTTAGTGTTCTAGGATCACTAGGACTTGGACCAAAATGCCTCTTTGGAAGGGATGAGCTTTTGACCCACGGACCCAACATTAACAATTTGAAATTTTCAGTAAACAGAAAATGAGTAATTTAATTATTTAATTCAAATTGTAACACTTTCTCTTACGTAAAATATTTGACTGAAAATCTGTCAATTAGTTGTACATGCGATTAAAATTAATTTAAGGGGTAACTTCACGTTAAACCATTGAATTAGTAGGCGATTTGAGAAACTCACAAACTTCAAAATCTTTCAATTTGAATCCCTGAACTTTCAATTGCAATTATTTTGAACTCATCCGTCAGATTTTAAATATTAAAAGTGAGATAATGGCGTTTATACCCCTAACTTTTTTATAAAATTCTAAATTTACCTTTAATTCCAAATGAATAAATAAAGTAAAAAAAAAAAATCAATGATATTTTGGTTTTTTTAGGGGTAAACCATGGAAGTTAACGGGAAGGGTTTAAATTGACTACAATTAAAAGTTCAGGGGTCCAAATTAAGAGGTTTTAAAGTTTGAGGGCTTCTCAATTCACGTGATAATTCATGGATCTAAAATAAAGTTACCCTTTAATTTAATTAAAAATTATTTTTTATTTATGGTTTTTTCTTAAAATCAATTTGCATTTAGCTATACTTACAATGGAACTGGATCCTTTGGATTTGAGAGGTCTCTAGTTAATGGCCAGAATGATCCTATAAATGAGACAAGTGTCCCACTAAAAATAAAACATTAAAATATTATTTACAATTTAAAAATAAAAAACTAGTAAAAAACTAAGGGGTGACTGGCCACCCCATTGGGCCATGGGGAGCCACCCCCCGTGGCCAAACGGTGGCCCTCGGGGGTGGTTCGGCCACCCCTAAGGGCCAAATAAATAAAAAAAATTATATATTTTTATTATTATTATTTTAAAAAAATGTTAAATAATATTTTATTATTTTTTATTTAGTGTGACTCATAGCATTATTGTAGACGTTAAATCTCTTTAAAGTGATCTTAACCATGAACTATATCTTCTCTAATCTATTTTGGAGGGAAGAAGTCCACTTCCAGTTACAATTATACATTTGCAGGTCCCACACTCCCAGCCACCAGCTGAGGAGAGGCCCAGGACAATCAGGATGGCAAATTGAAACTAATTAATTTGAACATGACATCCAGATTTGACTTTTGAATATTCCCAGTGACCAAGTCAACACTAGACTTCCAACTTTTCTGATTCACAGTTTCACACACACACACCACTCACCGCTAGCTGCAAATTAATATTTAAGTCGGCAGAAAATAATTAAAAGACTTTAACTTCTAAGTAATAATAGTGAAATTTAATTGTCTACCCAAAACAAACACATATAAGAGAAAAATAATAATAATAATAAATAAATAAATAGAGAATTACATATTTTAAAAATATAAATTAATTGAATAGATTTATCATTTATCCAAGTTGATGAAAAACTTTGTCGTATTAAGATTTGCAACTAGCCGGGCATTGTAGGGACGTCGTCTTTTTCATGCTCTTTCAATTCCTGCATGTGGAGGCTGTCAATTTCGCACCAAGTATCGACGCAATTTCCCTGCCAAGCTTATAAATATTATTTACTAATTAACCAAGCAATGATTTTATTATTTTAAATGTGACCATTAAGATTAGTTTCGTGATTGAGTTTGTCGCAAGCCACTCTTTTCTTTTCCCTTGGCTTTTAAAATTTGCTTGTTCCCTTTGTCACGTCGAGATTGTTTGTAAATTGTAATTAAACCAATTGCATATATTAATATATATTGAAAACTCTTCTTCCACCCCAATCTCTTTCTTGGCCCGTGTTACATACGCTTATATATTTTAGTGTTGTACGTAAAATGAAAGCTTAAAAAATGTATCAATTCGATTCTTTAATTCAAATACTTTTTCAATGTATAAGTATTTTATGTTTTTCTCTTTTCTTTATTTGTTTTTCTCTTGATATAGAGAAAGAATATATACTTGAATATAGAGTGCATTTAAAAAGTCATTAATTAGTTTTTTTAAAAAAGTAATTTTTAGTTAAATATTTTAAATAAAAATGTAGAATTAATATAATCTATTGTCTACCGCCAGAAAGAAAAAGAAGCGCATTTAACTTCTGGAAAACTTGTTCTTGATAATTGAAATAAAATACTACGCACTAAGGATATGGAGTAGTACTCTCCAATAACGACATTGTTAGCCTAATCGTGACGGTGGCGTTTCATCATCATCGCTTCATATATAAAAACCTATATGTAACATTGAAGATAATTTTTCATATTATAACATTATTTTTGACACTTGTTACTGTGTAATTTAAAACCTATAGGGATTGACACAACTCCAATCACATGCTAACATATATCAGTAAATTCTAGAAGAATCGTAGGTGGGGTGGGAATAAAACTTTCAAAGAACAAAATATATGAATTTGACTATTATAATCGATCGCCATCAATATAATCATATAATATATAGCATATATATGATCATATAATCGATCACCATTGATAGGCATAAGTCATCGTGTAATATAATTTGTAACTTCTCTTAGAAATTCTTCATTTTTTTTAATATAATGCAAGAAAAACTATAAGGAAATTCAGTTTGATATTAACGAATAAACAGAAAAAGCATTAAATTAAGCTTATTAAGGAAATTCTGCATGCATTTGGATTAGTGTTGTGGAAGTTGATATCAATTGGGGAGCAGGTCACTTGATTGAGATTGATCAAAAGGCTCATAATGAGCCACATAATCAATAAAAAAAAAGGGTTAATTGGTTTTTTTTGGGTGGTCGGACTATGCTAAAGCCACCATTTTGTTGACCTTTTCTACTTGTTGATGTGGCAAGCTTCTGGCCGTTCCTTATAGACGAACAAGTATGATTGATAAAATTGTAAGTTTGTATAATTCTTAGGAATTGTAAGAGATCGCAATTCATCCCTCACTTCTAGTTGAGCTAATTCTCATTCCCTCTCATTTATGGTCTAGATTTTATTACACTGATTAAGTGAAAGCTTTGAATAAAAACTAACATAGAACATTTTAATCCAACCACACCAAATCTTGTGCTCCCTCTTCATTTACACTCCTATTCTTCTCCTCCATTTTCGGCCCCCGACAATCATAGTCATAGACAACATTAGCATTACCGCCACCATCAACCACTACCACAACTACCTTTATCTGCTTATAAATCCTAATGTACGTCGCCGTCTGAAACCCCAACCATGTTGTTTTCTCCTATTACGACAACAAAGATCCAACTCCTCTATTTGGACTCCCATGTTGGGTTTATGTTCATATCCGTCAATAAGATCGATCCGGGTGAGACCCTACAGACAAACCATCAAATAAATCGTACAATCTAGATGTAGTGTTACCGATATCATCAATGCCTCGATGATCATCAACTTTAAGTAGGAAACAACGACATTATAGAGTGTCGTTTAATGGCGTGCTGAGAACACTTGGCACACACTCTAGTTGCCAAGTGAACAACGATGAGACTTTGGTGGTCTCAACTGATTTAAGCACCTCTTCTTTGACCTCAAAAATTGAGTTGACCTTGAGTCCATTGATTCGGTGTGGATGGAACAATGGCGATCAACGGTGGCATTGGAGCTAATTAATGGAGGCTACAACTATTGTGGTAGGAGTTAATTAGGCATGGAGAATGATCAGAAGGGTGTAACTTGTAAGTGATGGGAGAGCACGAGATTCAATGTGATTGGATTCAAAATCTTCTATATTAGTTTGAATCCTCGGATTTCATTTAGGAAATGTGGTAATTCTATACCATTAATAAGATTTTTTTAAAAAATTTTTTTTTTGCTAAAGCCATAAACAGGAGTTAACTCAACTAGAGGCGAGCGCTTCCTCTTAAGTGAAGATATGAAGTAATTTTAGAAGTTATTATACTTATATTTCTCTTGCGACACTCTATAAATGGGGTGATTTTGAAAATTACAATTTGATCAAAATTCAATAATGATCAATCATAAGGTCAAAGATAATTTTAAAAACCACATTATTTGTAGAGTGACTTCTAGCATTACTTGAAAATATGTGAAAGTATTAGTAGAAAGATTAGTTGGTAAAACAGTCAAATGTACCTTAAAAAAAAAAAAAAATTGAAAACAAGGTTTAAAGGGATATTATATCTCAATATGATTATAAATTTATAATGCAATTAAGAAAACAACTTGATGGAGTAATAAATCCCATAAAAGCTAAGAGACAACTAAATGAAAAACATTCCTTAATGTTATATTTATAAATAAGGGGCTTGGGCAACACTTACATCCTTCTTCGGCTCTATTCGTATTCCCTTATTACCCTCTTTTGGCCCTATTTCTATTCACCAACTTTCCCCCCTCAAGTTTGGAAAGAATACGCATGGATAATTACTCCTTTGTACATTTCCTCTCATTATTTCATAATAATATTTTACAATTTTTACTGTCCAAAATTTTGTTAATAGTTGAAACGTCAAAGAATCAATTTTACAGTTTTCTACAATAGTTTTTTTTTTTTAACTCAATTTATTAAATTAATATTTATCTTAAAGTAAGAAATTGTTACGTGCATTTTACCCCAGTTCGGAGGAGCTTAAAAGGATTGATTATACACAAACCCAAAAGGGAGTAGCAAACAAAAAAAAATTATAATTTCTTTTGCCAAATTCTTAATCTTCTCCGTCCAAAAAAAAAATTAGACCTGGTGAAGAGCTTTCGAGCCCTCTTTTCACATTTCTCTCTCTCTCTCTCTCTGTCTTACATTTTTCGAAAGTCTCTCTTTTTGACCACCCTCTCTTTCTTGCCTTCTTCCTCCTATCTGCTCCAACGTTTCCTATCTGCTATCCCCTCATTCACTCTCTATCTACACCTCTCTGTGCTAATAAATGTTTGCCAGTATATATTCAAGTCCTTGGCCATGGCTTTGATCCGTCAAAACCTCTAGAAAACTCTGTTTCTCTTTCTGTATATCTGTTTTCCAATCATGGGTGCTTGCATTTCTACCAACAGAGTCTGGGGCTCTAACAGCACCAACAACAACAACAACACGGTCAATCACAACCGTAAAGAGACCACCAAACCGCAAACGAAAATAATCGCAGGGAAGAAACAAGAGGCTCCCACCGATCAGCAGCAGAGCAACGCGAACGAGAGGAGGTCTCATCAGCTGAAGCCCAAGGACAAGCCTGCTACGCGGCGGCAGTGCGGGGTGATCCCCTGTGGGAAGCGCACGGACTTCGGGTACGCCAAGGATTTCACCAGTCGCTACACGATTGGGAAGCTGTTGGGACACGGCCAGTTCGGGTACACCTACGTTGCCACCGACAAGGCGAGTGGGGATCGAGTCGCGGTGAAGAGGATCGAGAAGAATAAGGTATTGGCTTCTTTGTGTTTTTTTTTTCGGGTATTGGGTATTTTGATTCTGGGTCAATTTGTGGTATTTGCTGGTCTTTGTGGCCTCATATTTGACTGTATCTGAATTTGGGCGGATGCTTTTTTTAAAAAATAAATAAAAATAAAAATCTATGTAAATTTTAGTTTTGACTACATCTGAATCTGGGTTGATGTGATTTTTTTTTTCTAGGTGAATTTTGGTTTTTGAATGCACATAGTATTAGGATTTCAATTTAGGTGTTGTTTGGTCAATGGGGTCTGTGAGAAATTTGGGATAGGAAGTTGGAGGCTTTTTGTGATTGGGGATTCCAGAGCTTGATCGCGGATTGGAAAAGATGGTTTTGGTCCCAATATTTCTGGAGAGCCTTTTCCTTTTGCTATGGATACCTGGCTTACCCAGTTGGGTTTTACGTTGACTTGTCTTTTGCATGGAAATCAATCTTTGGAGTCATGTTGTTTTGCATTCATCTGTGTTTTCTGTTGCCTAGAAGATTGATTTTACCATCTATAAAGGTTTGTCAATCACCATGGACCTCTGGAGGATATGTCGATTTATTGCTCATATGCCTGATGAGTGATAACCCATTCTAATGAGTGTTTCTATTCATAATAGGTCAAGGGAGTTTTCTTGGTTTGACAGCTTTGATGGGCTTAGTCTCAGAATGATAAGGATAATAACAGTTTGCAGTATCACATGTTTTGCAAGTAGAAAATTCATGGGATTATTTTGCAAACTTACTCAGGTTGATTCTCTTCTTCTCAAGGCCTTTTAGGCGAGAGATAATTGTTGTGCATTCTTATTTGATTCTGTGAAATGGGGTCCTAGGACTACTACTGATGGTCATGGAAACAAAATAAAACAAATCTAAGATCAAATAGCTTTTGGTATCTTTAATTCTGCAGAACTTTTGTCCTTCCACCTTTTCTTTTGATAAATATTTTTAATAAAATTTCCACAAAAAAAAAAACCTTGAATCTGGTGGCAGATGGTTCTTCCTATTGCCGTTGAGGATGTGAAGCGAGAGGTCAAGATTTTGGAAGCCCTTACAGGCCATGAGAATGTGGTTCAGTTTCACAATGCGTTTGAGGATGATTCTTATGTGTATATAGTAATGGAGTAAGTTTAGCTTTATGACCTTCCTTTCAAGCTATTCCCCTTTTTTTTTTTTTTTTTTGCTTGCTTGACCTTCGTTTGTTAGAGAGAGTTTCACACTTCTTCTTGGCTCTTTTAACCTTCTATTATATTATTTCTTAATTCTCCATTCTGTCTATATTTTGAACTTGTGTCTTTTTTTGTGGTTATCAGGTTATGTGAGGGTGGTGAATTGCTGGATCGGATATTGGCCAAGTAAGACTTTTTAAGTCATTGGTATAATTCATTAGTCCTACAAGCAGTGGCTACTCTGTAATATGTATATCTGGTCCAAGATTGGTTGCAATATTTACTGCTGGATGAAATATTGCCATTTTATTATGTTTTTGTATTTAGATTAATCATTAAAAACACTTAACACTTCTGCTTGGTTTACCGAACTCAGGAAGGACAGCCGTTATTCTGAGAAAGATGCAGCAGTAGTTGTACGGCAAATGCTCAAAGTTGCAGCTAAATGTCATTTACATGGGTTGGTACACCGAGACATGAAACCAGAGGTATAACAAGCTTCATACCAGGCATGGCTTGTTCAGCTTCCTAGCTGGACTCATGCTGCTGGACATTTATTTTTCAAATCCAATGGCAATTGTAGGTTAATCACCTAATCAAACTAGTCACGGTTTTTGACACTGGTTCCCTTGTATTCTTTGCGTGTAGAATTTTCTTTTTAAGTCGACTAAAGAGGATTCACCTCTCAAAGCCACAGATTTTGGGTTGTCAGATTTCATTAATCCAGGCAAGTAGAACTTCTATTATGAGATTCGATTATTCTCAGTGTTAATTTGAAGATGGTGTTCCACAAGTATTCCTGGCCATCAATAATTTGATACCTCTAAAGCCGTATAATTACAAAATTGCAGAAAAGAAGTTTCGTGATATTGTTGGCAGTGCTTACTATGTTGCTCCTGAAGTATTGAGACGCAAGTCAGGACCTGAATCGGATGTCTGGAGTATTGGTGTGATAACCTACATTTTGCTCTGTGGGAGGCGCCCCTTCTGGGATAAGACTGAAGATGGTATATTTAAGGAGGTTGACAACAAGCTTCATTTAAACTGTTATTTTTTTCTTTTTCTTTTTACCAGTGGGACAAGTCTTTATAGTATTTTACTTAAGAGTAGTTTCTTAACTATTATGCTCCAATCTCCAGCTTGTGTATCAGATGGAAAAGTGGACAACACCAAAAAAAAAAAAAAAAGAAATGAAATGAAAAACTCTCACAGCCTGTCTTTTTCCTAAACAAAGTTACATTTTGTGGGATCAGTTCATAATGTCTATATATTAAAGGGCCATCACCAGTGTCTAAGCAGGGTTTTTTTTCTTTTTTTTGGTTGCATTCTTGAGTCTTATCTAATTGTCTAACATTTGTAGGTCTTGAAAAACAAGCCTGATTTTCGCCGCAAACCGTGGCCAAGCATAAGCAACAGTGCTAAAGATTTTGTGAAGAAGTTACTAGTGAAGGATCCTCGGGCAAGACTAACTGCTGCTCAGGCCCTATGTATGTATCCAGTTCTTCCCTTTTTAGTAATTTTTTAGTGCTGTATATTATTAAATCACCACTTGTCTCAAAAACCTAAGCTGATAGGAAGAGATGAATTTAATTATTTAATTTATATTATAGCACTTCCTCTCATGTGTGAGATCAAACTTTTTCTTAATAAGTGAGGCATAACACGTGGAATGTTTAATTGAAATGGGAAATGAATCATAGAGACAAGGTGGTGATTTAACGTAATATCAAAGCACAGGTCCTGACTTTCGAGTTCAAACCTTGTCTTAAGCTAGTAGGATAAGTAGTGATTTAATATATATTTTTGGCATGTTGGAAATTGGGTAATGCAATTACATATTTTTAAGCTTGTGGCTCTGAATAATATTCCTTTGGTTTTATTCTCATTTCTACATTTTGGTCACAGAGGCCAATAGTCAAACTGTTGTTATGTTCTTCCTGAATTTTCTTCTCATAGAAACTTAAAGAAAACAGATTTTTTTTTTTTTTTTTTTGGGAATGTGGGGAGGGTTAACTCTTCTGATTGGTTTTAAAATTTTCAGCACATCCCTGGGTTAGAGAAGGAGGAGATGCATCAGAAATCCCTATTGATATATCTGTTCTGAGTAACATGCGACAATTTGTGAGATACAGTCGTTTAAAACAGTTCGCTTTGAGGGTGAGATTTCCTTTAAAAGGGTTCTTTTATGGCAGAAGGCCAAGTAGTTTTCTTTTTCTTCATTCATTTCTTTTCTGAATAATTGATTGCCTTGCAGGCATTGGCTAGCACTCTTGACGAAGCAGAGCTTTCTGATCTTAAAGATCAATTTGATGCCATTGATGTGGATAAAAATGGTTCTATTAGTCTTGATGAAATGAGACAGGTAAAAGTTCTCCTTCACATTCAACTTGGTTTGCTTTCTGGTAGCCCTCTCTCTCTCTCTCTCTCTCTCCCTTCATTATTATCGTTTTTCTGCTTCTTTTTTTTCTTCCTAACAAGGACGGTTTTCATGCAGGCCCTTGCTAAAGATCTCCCTTTTAAGTTGAAAGACGCACGTGTCTCAGAGATTCTGACTGCGGTGAGCATTTCCCCCTTTAGATGGGAGATAAGAAACTATCAGGCTACTCTAACCCACGTCCAGCAATCCAACATCTATGCATAACTGTATTTCCCTTTGGCTTCTGAATACAGTTACTTTTAAACTATAATGGAGTCTTTTTGTCGATGCAGATTGATAGCAATACAGATGGCCTTGTTGATTTCACTGAGTTTGTAGCAGCCACTCTGCATGTGCATCAAATGGAGGAGCATGACTCTGAGAAGTGGCAGCAGCGGTCACAAGCTGCTTTTGAGAAATTCGACATAGATAAAGATGGGTTCATTACTCCAGAAGAACTGAGAATGGTCAGTGTTATATATTTGCACTGAAAGCCACCCTATTTGAGCTTTATATACTCATTAAATAAATTGTTCTCAGCATCACAAAGACATTACCTGTACTGAAATTACTTCATTGCATTGTAGCACACGGGGTTGAGAGGCTCCATTGACCCACTTCTCGAGGAGGCTGATATCGACAAAGATGGGAAAATAAGTCTATCCGAATTCCGCCGACTTTTAAGAACTGCAAGCATTAGTTCGCGAAACGTGACTAGCCCGACTGCTCATCGGGCTTCCCGGAAGATATAGATTGAAACCGGAGTTTCAAAGATTCAGAGAAGTGAGAGAGAGGCCAAGAGGGGTGGAGTTTCTTCCTCAGATTTCATTTACTTAAGTTTATACTTCAATCCTAGAGATGCCCTTGTCTACTTCCATCACCATAACGTGGATCTCCTTAAACTCAAGTTTGATTCTGGATAGGATTGTGAATACATTAAACCCAGAGGTGTTTGATATAGAGTTGTTTTGGATCTGCATGAAGGATGGTTCCAGGTATGATGGTCATATTAGTGTACATCCTTCCAGAGAATTGGTGATATCCTCCTGGTCATGCCCTACAAATTGTAATGTGTGACTATGTGAATGGTAAATCCCTCGGTTAGAATTCATTCGTGTTTATAATATGTTCTTCAAAGTCCTCTCCTCCATTCATCCCAAAAACTAAAAAATAAAAAATAAATCTGTTCTTCCAATATGTTTTGAGTCTCTTGAATTGCTTGTACTCGCTGTGACATTATATTTAAAACTCAATACTCATGCATCTCTCTTACCATATTTGATAGTTGGTGCTAATATTTTGGCTAGTGATGGAAATTTTTGACACGATTTGTAAAGTCGAAACAAAATTAGTTAATTAGGGTTGAAGAATTTAACCTGTTTAATAAATGAGTTGAATTATTGTTTATTTTTATATTTATATCTGGATACAATTTGAAGTCTGCATACAACATTTAATGCTAATAAATGATTGATGGTGTATTGATGGAAACTAATAATATCATTTATTGGGAATTGGATTCTCTCTAGTCTATTATGGACTGGAGAATATTAAGTTCATAGCTAAGATTTTTTTAAAAAAAAATCTTAGAGCCATAAATAGGACATTTGTCTTATTACAAAAAAATAATATTTTAGATTAAAAAAAATAATAATAAATTAATTAATAAAAGAATAAAGGGTGGCTGCTGGCCACCCCATTTTGGCCATAGGGGGTGGTCAAACTACCCGATTTTAGATGTGAGAGCCACCGCAATGGCCGGCCAAAGGTGGCTGGACCACTCTATGGCCCTTGGGGGTGGTCCGGCCACCCCCTAAACCCAGATCTAAAAGAAAAAAAAAAAAAAAATTCTTTTAGCCCTTAGGAGGTGGCTGGGCCACCCCCAAGGGTCACATCTAAAAAAAAAAAATGTTTAGCCCTTTGGGATGGTCCGACCACCCTTTATAGTCAAGATGGGGTGGATATTTTTTTATTAATTTATTTTTTTAATCTAAAATATTATTTTATTATTATTATTTTGTAGTAGAATAAATATTCTATTTATGGCTTTAAAATTTTTAAAAAGAAATCTCAATCATAAATTAGATATTTTTTAATCTATAATACGTGAAAAAGATCCTAATCCCATTTATTGGCAATAGCTAGCGGGACATGTACATACTATCTTAAGAGCCGTGATTCAGAGCACGCGGCATTATAAGCACGTCAGCAAACAAATTTTTTTTTAATATTTTAATAAATAGCACGCGCGCGTGCTATTTATCTTCACCTCTATTTTAAAAGCAAAAGTGAAGGCTGGCATCCAACTCATCAGCCCATTTCATTTTGATGGTTGACATATTATATATGACATCTTGCAGCATTGGTATGAGCGGGTTGGGATTGCGTCATGCAAATGGACAAAGATTTAGAAGTAATATTATCTGTCAAAAATGCACGTGAGTTGAACAGATATATAAGCATTAAAAAGGGAAACTTTTTTAAATACCAATTTGGATGGGACACATAACCATTAGCATTGTACTTGCCAAAAGGACTTGGCTTCTATGCGGAACTGCAAACTACCGCATTTGCATGGATGGCTGAGATTTTTTAGAGTTTTTACCCAAAAAATAACGGCATACTCCAAACGGTTTGACCAAAAAAAAAAAAAATTCCGTCAATTTCTTCAGTTAACTCATCCAAAAAAGACTCGTGCCTTTTTTTTTTAAAAAAAAAAAAAAAAAAAAATTTATTCCCAAAACAGACTTCTCTCACTCACTCTCACTCTCACTCTCACTCTCACTCTCTATGTATATTTGCTACAAATTCTCTCAAGTCTCTCCATAGCTCGTTGTGGCTAACCCATGGAACTTCTGTATTAGTTACGATAATTACAAAAATGCCCACATCTTGTTCAATATTTTATTGGTGAATGTTACTTTGGTTTTGATATTTAAAGGGTTTAAAAGGAGATTTCAAGTCAGAGATCCCTTTGATAGGTAGCAGTAGACAAGCAAGTTGCTTGTAGGGCTGGATCGGGATCCCATCAATAGTTGAAAAATTGCCCATCAAATTTTTAAAAAATTTTGGCCATTAAATCTCATTAAAGGGTCTATAAGCTGTCACGTGTCCCACTAATTAAAAAAATAATAAAATATTATTTAAACTTTAAAAAATAAAATAAAACAAAATAATAATAAAAATATATGGGGTGGCCAGCCACCCCATTGGCAAAAATGGGGTGTCCGGCCACCCCACCTGAGACATTGGGGTGGCTTTCGACCACCCGCAATAGCCAAATCTAAAAATTCCAACTTTTGGGTTTAGCTCTAGGTGGCTGAACCACCCCCATGAGCCCTTTAGGTTTGGCCCTAGGAGGTGGTCGTACCGTCTCCAAAGGCCAAACTCAAAAAAAATTAATTTTTAAAATTTTTGGGTTTGGCCCTTGGGAGTGGTTCGGCCACCCCTGTGGCAAAAAAGGGGTGGTTGGTCACCCTATATATTTTTATTATTTTGTTTTATATTTTTTAAAAAAATTTAAATAATATTTTATTATTTTTTAATTAGTGAAGACACATGACACATTACAACTTACAACTTCTAGACCCTTGTACTAGATTCAATAGCCAAAATTTAAAAAATAATTGATGGGCAATTCCTCAG
Source organism: Corylus avellana (assembly GCF_901000735.1). Taxonomy (NCBI): domain Eukaryota; kingdom Viridiplantae; phylum Streptophyta; class Magnoliopsida; order Fagales; family Betulaceae; genus Corylus; species Corylus avellana. The sequence goes on along the minus strand of NC_081542.1, from coordinate 1,761,377 downwards.
CTAATGCGGGATCCCGATTCGGCATGGGCCATGGCTTCCCGGAATTGTAATAGCTGGTAGGTAGGAATAACTCCTTGAAAGATCTTGAATGAATATGGTCAAAATGAGAAGACGAGGAGCCATTCGATGAGAATCTGATACCTAGTGGCGGGGGCGCCGTTAATGCTGTAGGAGTTGTGGCATATCCAGACACGGGCGGCACTGGCCAATGGATCCGAATCTGTCTTTGTTTCCTTCCGCTGACCTGTTCTTCAAGGAAAGGCTCGTGCCGATTGAGCCTTCCTCGCTCGTTTTCAACCCCTCTGAACCCAATTCCAAGTAGCAGCCGTAGTTATTCCCTGTCTCGTTGTTGAAATTCGCCACCAAGTTCCGCGTCTCCATGCTCGGCCTCAAGAAATCGAAAACAACCGCAAATGTAGCCGGCCATAAAACAGAGCCGTCTGTTACCTCTACTCCCAAAAAACAGCAACAAGAAGAAACACAGCAAAATAAAGAACAGCCACAGAGAGAGCCTTTCACTGTGAAGTTCAAGGTGGAGGAAGTTTCGACCGTTTCGCTTTCTATGTATGCTATACCGGTAAACACTTTTGATAAATTCCTCAATTATCCAAGTTGAAATTCAATGTGATATCTACGGTAGTTTGCATGCAGTAGTGCATAGAAGCCGAGTCCCTTGCCAAAGTAATCTTGGCTAGCCGTGTTGCATATTTGGGTGAAAATCACTTATATCTGGTTAGCTATTTTAACCAAAAATTTGCCCGAGTTACTAATTTGGTGAGCATTGTACACTCACCAAACATAAATAATAATAATAATAATAAATTTTTTTAAAAAAAATCGTACGGGGGGTGGGGTGGGGGGTTGTTCTTGAGCCACCTTTTAAGACATAACATCTAAAGTCTAAGCTCACCTGACCAAGAGGATCGGGCCTGGGTTTTTAACCCAAATCCCGGCTTAATTTGCATAAGCACCTATTTGAGCCCTGCCTGAAAATTATTCAATTAATTGAGATAGGGTTTGATGGAGTCTGTTTGCCGCATGTGAGCTCCGAACATTGGGCTTTTTGTACAAATAAGCCCCATCAAGAGGCCCTCTCTCATTAGGGGTTAGGGCAAGCTGTAATTTAGCCGTGAATTACAGCTAATCTCGATCCATTTATTTCGATCTTTAACAAAATACAATAACATGAAGATATTATTTTATAAAAAAAAAAAAAAAAAATTACTCTTATTTCTCTCACTTGATTTTTATAAAATAATATTTTACCTAGGGCACAAGAAAAACATTGAGAGAGCAAGTAGCATTTTCCATTACAAAATAAGTAATTAAAACAAGAAGTTAAAAATCCGTTATAAAATTGAACAAATATAAAAAATTAAAAATTAAAAAATAAAAATAGAACTTTGTTATATTCACCATTAGCCCTCCATTATAAGTTGTTAAACGTTTCCGAAAAGTGGCAATTTAGATAATATTCTTAAAGAATTTAGAATCTATGATAGTTGTAGTGCTTACATTAAATAAATAATTTTTAAAAAAAATTGCTATTTTAAACTACTAATATTTCAAATAAGTGGAGCATGCACGATGAGGAGGATGTGTATAGTGAGGGTTCCACGTGTCTTAGTCTTTTAATTTATTAAAAAAAAAAAAAAAGTTTTTCACGTGCTATTGACATATGGAATAATTCTATAAATCACAGTCGTGTCCCTCTTGTGTCACTCTAAGAATGAGATAAGTTTTAAAATCACCATTTGATCAAAATTCAATAATGATTAATTACAAGCTCAATGGTAATTTTAAAAGTCATATCATTTATAGAATGACAAAAAAGATATAAGTAACTTATAGCATTACTTGGACACATGTTACTTTAAAAAAAAATTGATTTATAATAAAGTTTTTACAAATCAATTTACAAAAAATTTATGTATGTTTTCTTATAAGATTCACCTTACTCAAGAAGTGAGCGGACTGTCTAAAACCTACTCGAACAAGTAAATTTTATAAAATTGCTGAAATTACGGACAACAAAATTGTTAAAAAGGCGTTTGGTACATGCACTAACCTTTGCAAATTATGCGGAGAAAGTGAGGTTAAGATGGGGACACCCCAAAAGGGCAAAATACAATTTTTGCTTTGTCTTGGTGTGCTAGTGAGTTGCTTTACCTTTGCAGACCAATCATTGGGCACTCAAAAACTCCCTCGCTACCACCCAAGGGGTGGATGGAATAGCAGCTATTCATTTTAATTATTTCCCACATTTTTTTTTTAAAAAAAAATTGATGATTTAAAAATATAAAAATGTCAATAATTTTTTTCGTTAATATTTTTAAGAGGATTTTTTTTTTTTTTTTTTAAAGTGTTGTGAAATAAAGGTAAAAATAATTTTGATCATTTCTCAAATAAAGTAGAGAAAAAAAAAAGTATTATCAAACAAAGCCTAGGCAAGATAATACTTTTTAAAAAATTCACCATTTTAAAGGCCTAATGAAATTGTTATTTTTGAAAGCGGAAAATCAAATAGACACTTAATTATAATCAAATTCTCTAAATTTCTTTAAAAAAAATGGTGAGATTATTAAACCCTAATAATGATTTAAATCGTCTCCAAATGGTTATTCAATCGGCTGTGAACTACGTCTCATGTAGCGGAAGTCAATAGTTCGAATTTTTTCTCCCCTTCTCTTGTGTGGACATGTAAAATAATAATAATAATAATGATTTAAATCTAAATTTTAGCACTTGAATATTTACTATATATAGAATATAATAAAAGATTTTAAGAATATTTTAAATAGTGTTTTTTTTTAAAAAAAAAAATTAAAATTAAAATAATAAATATTTGGGGACTCAAAGACCAAAGTAATGCTCTCAGAAAGCAACTTTAACAAATTTAAGATTAAATAAAAAAACTTGAAATTCCAGATGGGTGAGGTATATCCGGGTGGCTCGTGTAAAGCACAAGTCCCGTTCTTGTCCTTGTTGGGTGTCCTTTTTCTCAATCTCTTCACTGACTCGAGTTTCCTGATTCGGATTCAGATCACGCTTCTCTTTCTCTGCAATTCTGAAGCAAAAACAACGAAGAAGAAGAAGCTGCAAAAACCCTAGGACTCAGATTGAGTTTCGGTGGTTAATGCGAGAGAGAGAGAGAGAAATGGATCAACGAAAGATGGACAATTTTGCAGCGGACTCGGCGCCGTCGACTTCTCAACCTCCCAATCGCTCCCACGGCACGCACCCAGATCCCAGGTTTTTTTTTTTTTTTTTTTCCTTCAAAAAAAAAGAATTAATTTCTGAGGAGTACTAATTTGAATTGTTTATAATTGGTAAATTATTAGTTATAATGAATGAAGTGTAAGTTTCTTTTGAAGATTTTGATGGGAAAGCTTGAAAAAGTGCACTCAGTTTACAGAAGGGAAAAGGAAAAGAAAAACCCAGTAAGAACATGGAATTTGAAACTCAAAAGGTTAAGTCTTTTAGATAATAGATATTGCTAGATTTGATGCAAATGTGTGTGCGTGTGCGTATGTGTATGTGTATGTGTATCTATACATATGTCTATGTATATATACGTGTATATGTATGTGTATATACACACAGACATAACACATGGATTTATAGCTGGGTTTTTTTTTTTTCCCCTCCTGGATGAGCTGAAGAAATGCTTGAACTTGTCGTTTTGTTTTTGTTTTTTGTTCTGAGTTTGACGAATTATTTTTGCGGATTGTATTACAGACAAGGGGTTGATGGGGAAATAAAGGACCCAGTTACGGCAAGGAAAGTTCAGAAGGCTGACCGTGAGAAGTTGAGGAGGGATCGATTGAATGAGCAATTTCTCGAGCTGGGGAACACATTAGGTAAATTATTATAGCACCTTAGAAGTACCTCCTTTTTTTTTTTTTTTTTTTTTGGGTGGGGGGGGGGGAGGTGGTGGGTCATGCCCAAACCCACTAGGATTTTGTGGATGAGGAAGTCATGAATAACTAGAAATTTGTAAGAAATTGATCGAAAATGATTGATCCACAAGATGTGCGATATTAATGTTAAACTCTTTCAAAAATTAAGTCTGAGCTCTACGAACAGATTCATGAATTACAGACTACAAAATATATTAACTTGTGTAAATTTATATAAAGTGCTTGGCTGAGGGATTTACATTGTTTCCACCAGTTATTTTCTAGACCATTACAAATAAGTTGTCATGCGAGTGTATCTGCGGGTTGTCCATTTGCATATTCTCAGATATGCCTGGCATGCTTGTTTGTGATTGACACTTTGCTAGATATAGTCTGGCGAGTTCCAAATATCTGTTATCAGGATTGTATTTTTGTATAATCTTTATGAAGCTTGTACCCATTTTTTGGCTGCTTTTGTCAGTTTAGTAAGGCTGCAAATTCTGGATGAATGGAATTTTCCACATTTGCTAATGTGTTGAGCTGAAGATTATGAGTATTGGATGTATAGAGTTCCTTTTTTTTTTTTTTTTCTTTTTTCCCCCTCAAAAGAAGAGAGATGTTTTTTGTGGGTTGGTTGTGCCTTGCCAAAATAAGTTGCTATTGGAAGGCTTGAGCTTTTCCTGGACTTCTGTGCCACTTTATGAGCTATAGCATTGTTGGCTTATTCTTTCCCTGAGAGAGCATCTATGTTTGGTCCTGCTAAACTTCAAGTGGACCTTTTTCTTGAAGTTGGTTGCCTAGACTTGGGAACTTGGTTGTGAAGTGGCTTATTTTCTTTCTTATGATAGAGAAACAGTTCTCTTATTTTACATATAAAAGGTTGATTTAGTTATTGTTGAAAAGAAGTTGAGTTGAATGGCAAGCTGGTGTCACTTTCGCAAGCAAAGGAAAAGACCTTTCCATTGAGATATGTAGTGTAGGTAGGAGCCAACTGTCTATCCCGACCGACAAGCTTAGTGTTGCCACAACCTTATAGATGTAGATTGCATGTACAAACTCAAATAGATCTAAAGTATATCTTCTCGTTTCAGACAGTATACTGTGGCTTTGGTCAAAAAAGTAATGCAAACAATAATAATAATAACAAAATGTGGAGAACATAGTAAGTCATAGGTTTGACATATATGTTTAATAACTAAAAATGAATGAAAGCGATTTCATATCCTTTTTCTAGAAATCTTATACAGGTTAACAGAATCTGTGGCAAGTTCAAAACCTCTTTGATTGGCATATTTATTAATCATTCCATTGTTTTGTTTTTTGTTTTTTTGTTTTGCCCTGGGTAAAGATGTACTTTTAAAAATAGATATTCTCTTGGTTTTACGCAATAATGATTCACTGTAGGCAGGATGCGTGTACATATTGTGTTAACTTGGCTATCAATGTCTCCCAACTCTAGCCTTATTTTGTTGTTCAATTAACTAGTTTGAAAACAAACATGAATAGGAATTGTGATTGTGATCTTAGTTATTCACTGAACTTCTTCCCCTAGTGCTGATAAGTTGCTTCAAATTTGGATATTTACATGTTACATTCAAAATGTAGATCCAGATAGGCCCAAGAATGACAAGGCAACAATCCTTGCAGACACGATCCAAGTGCTCAAGGATTTAACTGCTGAAGTCAACAGACTAAAGACCGAGTGTACAGGACTTACTGAAGAATCACATGAGGTGATGTTCTTTTTATGTTACCTCAAGGTTGTGAAGCCCATTGTGTGCTTATATGAATTATAATTTTTCACTTCATACAGCTAATGCAGGAGAAGAATGAGCTCAGAGAAGAGAAGTCATCATTAAAATCTGATATTGAAAATCTAAATGTTCAGTATCAGCAAAGACTCAGGGTTATGTTCCCATGGGCTGCCATTGATCCTTCTGTTGTTATGGGTCCACCTTATTCGTACCCAATTCCTGTCCCTGTCCCTGCTGGTCCGATCCCTATGCACCCATCTCTGCAGCCCTTTCCCTTCTTTGGAAATCAGAATCATGGTGCCATTGCTAATCCGTGTTCAACTTTCATCCCCTATCCAACTCCTCCCAACCCTCCAATGGAGCAGCCACCGGCCCCATATGCGTCCACTTCCCAGATTTCAAGCAAACAAGATCCCAAAAGTAAATCACCAGATCATCAAAAGGCCAGCAATGTTGAAAGATGTGATGATTCTAACGATGTGGCAACAAAACTTGAACTGAAGATGCCTGGATCATCTGCACAACAGGTCAGTTTTAAAGACTTAGAAGCAATACTTGTAGAAATGCTTAGCAAATTAAAGATTGAAGAGTGCCCGAATTGGTTCATGCAGGATTTATCTTCTGTAGGAAGGAAGGGCAAGCAATCACAGAGAAAAGACAGAAGTGTCACTGAAAATGGCTCTTCAAGCAGGTATTCTTCATCTCAAGGTCTTCAAGATAGCCCCTCCAACAGTGTGGGTGACATGCCAAAGTCCAAAAACTGAGCCTTTTCTGGTTGTTTTTATCCGCTGACAGCATCGAACTGCTAACCTTTTGAGGCGTGTCTTCTGTGACACCTTGATACTAATGTCCTCCCCGACTTTCAGATGGCTTAACTTCTGATCATCTCCACTAACTGAATCTCCAGTTGGAAAGCAAGGGGTTTTCTTTTGCTGGTTTGGAGCATTTGTTAATGGGGGCTTGCTGCATGGTTCTCCCCCGCAGCCTGGGCTAGTAGGGCCTGGAGGCACTGGTTGGACCCTGCCATTTAATTGAGCTATCCCAAACAAGGTTCTATTATTCTGTGGTCGCGGATTCCTTATTATTAGGTTGTTAAGAGAGGGAGGCTGCAGGGCCCACCTTCTCTTCGTAGCTTAGGATGCGGTGGACCCTTCAAGTTCAACCCCTCTCTCGCTTAGGTGCTCGAATTTCAGAAATTCAGACAGCAGCCTAATAACAGGGAATCCCGATCTGTACTCTATACATACCAAGGCTGAGTCGGAAATGCTTTCTAACATGTTTTGAGAACCTTTGTAGTGACTGTAGTTGTTGCATAGATGAATGTGTTTGTAATTATATTTAGGATGTCCCTCTCTGTTTGATCTGTTGGCAGGATTCACTTGTAAATGGCTAATTGGCACTTTTAGTTATGTTATCAGTCCTTACGGCCTTTCACAATAATAAAATTATGTACCACCTGGATTTTCATGCAAAAGAAGACATGGAAAACACATATCGGAACTCTTTCGAGGACAGGGTTTTTGGTTTGGATTTTTTCTTGAAGCTTCCCTCTTGTCATCGGCAAAAAGCTTCTTCTTATTTTAAGCAGTAAAAACTAAAAACTGTCTAGTGGATTTCCCGGAAGAACGTACGCATAATCCGCCAACATGAATGGGCCTTGTGGTCCATCTCAGCTCTCAGGTTGTCATATTCTAAAAAATAAAAAAAAAAAATAAAAAGATTCCAACGTCATTTTCAATTTCCTTCTAACATTCTCTTCAGTTTTTTAATTTTTAATTTTTTATATATATATATATATATATTATTTTATTTCAAAAGCCTGTCATCATCTGGGTTTTAAATTTCTGGCCCAAATGTATTATGCAAAAAATATAAAAAAGTTTTTAAAAGTAAATGTAACAATAGGGACACGTTAATCATAGATATACAATATGTCAAAAAAAAAAAAAAACTAGTCGGAACATTAATTACAACTAAATTTTTGTAATTTTGTAATTTTTTATTTTTTAAGGGGAAATCATGACAGTTTCATTAATTGATGAAGAATCACGAACATAAAACACTTATATCACAGAGCAAAAGTTCTGAGAAAATCATAGTTGAAGCTACAAGGTTACAAGTCATAAATACATATATAACAATCTGATATTGAAGACCTATCTATGACATCAAAATTCGCTAACCCATGATTAATCTTTAGTTGTAATAACAGGTCTGCTCCAGACAAACTCAATCTGATACATAGGTAACAACATCCTCCTGTCGAAACTCATCATCCTCGAGTTGCAAGGCAAAAAATTATTCATATCCTCAACCCAACAGGCCAGGACCACAAAATAAAGGAAAAACAAAAAATAGGAAAAAATTAAAAAACACAAAACACCACCGAAAGAAGGTTGCCGAATGATTCTGACATGCGAGTCACAATCCGTCGCGTGGTTGCCAGAATCAGAAGCGGCAGGTGTCGTTGGAAGCGGACGAGGTTGATGCATGTGGTGGAGGGGCGTGTCTCGAGGTGGGTCTGACAGAGAAACGTAGATCAAGGTTTGAACAATCTGATCTAAGAGCCCCATCAACCTCGAAGAAAGACATGACAGAAATGGTGAACGGCACACTTGGCACGATGGCACTTGAGCATGTAACAAAAGAAAGGTAAGCAAAAAGAAAAATGGGGGGGAGGGAAAGGATTTTTTTTTTTTTTTTTTTCAATTAATTATTCTTAGAATATACTATTTTCACATACATTTAATAAGATTAACATAACATGCAATTCTCATTTCTTTAGTACATTTAATAAAAAAAATTCTACAAACCAATTTTTTAAAAATTTCTCTCCAATTGCAATTATCATTTTCGGAATGAACATTGCGATTGCAATTATCATTTTAAAACGGCGTCGTTTCATAGCAGGACGTTGAGAGAGGTTCAGACTCTGGCTGGCACACAAAATCCCACTCTCTTCTTCATCGTAGCAAGGAAATGAAAAAGAACAACAAAATGAAGATAGTAACGTACAACGTGAACGGGCTGAGATCACGCATTTCGCAGTTCGGATCCCTCCACAAATTGCTCAATTCCTTCGACGCCGATATCATCTGCTTTCAGGTGCCTCTCTATTTTTGTCTTCTCCTTTGCTTTTGTACAAATTCGTGTTTAGAATTTCACGTTTCCGATTCCGGCCCCAACCAGGAGACCAAGTTGAGAAGGCAGGAGCTAACGGCGGACATGGCTGTGGCGGAGGGATACGAATCCTTCTTCTCGTGCACCCGCACGTCTGATAAAGGTCGAACGGGCTATTCCGGTAAGGTGTTTGTTAAAATGTCTCAACCAAACCCAGACTATTGGTATATCTCACACACTAAGTGCTTTATTGCTTTCTTTGATTTGCTTCAGGTGTTGCTACGTTCTGTCGCGTAAAGTCGGCGTTTTCGAGCAACGAAGTAGCACTGCCCATTGCGGCGGAGGAGGGCTGCACAGGACTTGTTGGAAATTCTCAGAATGGAAAAGGCGAAGTGTGTGAAGCAGCGGAAGGCCTTGAGGGGGAGTTTGCGAAAGATGAGCTTCTTAAGGTTGACAGCGAGGGGCGTTGTGTTATCACAGATCATGGCCATTTTGGTGAGTTTCTAAGCATGATATTTATTTATGTTCTCTAGCTTCCAAATGGGTTTGGTTTTTCCATTTGCAATTGATTATGTATGTGATGGAATTGATGTTCAAAATCGCTTTGCTTTTGGATGAATGTTGAGAATTTGGCAGTTCTTTTTAACCTGTATGGGCCCCGAGCTGAATGTGATGACACCGAAAGGATCCAATTCAAGCTTACATTTTTCAAGATATTACAGGTAACCCAAATTGGATCCCTTAGCATTGGCCTCACGGTTAATGGATTCTGGATTTGGATTTTGTATTTACATTCATGCATGACGAAACATGCGTTAGACTTTTACTTCTTGTGGCTCCATTACTGAAGAGGAGAATATTGATGCTTATATGATTTTTCTTTTTGGGTGAGTGTATGAGGTTATTTGTTGACTATGAAAAATGCTGATCAGTTGACTCACATGGAACCAATCAACCAATGGTGGCAGTACAAACTAAAAATTAATCTTTAGCATTGATCACAGTCAAACCAGTTTGTCTATCTCATTATTCTGAGGGTACAAAGAAGCAAAAAAGAAAAAAAAGAAAATAATAAGTATAGTTACCCCACTTTTTTTTATTCTGCAGGGACAAGAAGAATGCGAATTTGTATATGGTCCATTCATTGGAAACTTATATAGGGAACTGTGGTAGTTTAATTAATTGCAAATGTGTCTGATGTAGGGAGTCATCTTTTTAATTAATTGGCCTTTTCTGGTCAGTTAACATGCAAATGGAATTTCGTTACTCCTTAAGTGATGTTGGTAATATTTTTTGTAGAAAAGATGGGAGGCTCTCTTGCGTAAAGGAAAGAGGATAATTGTTGTTGGTGATCTCAACATTGCACCCACAGTAATGGATCGTTGTGAAGCTGGACCAGATTTCGAGAAGAATGAGTAAGCTACCTGCCTATTTTTACAGACGGCAGTCTGCTTTGCTTGTGGCTATGTTTCAAGCAGTCTTAGCTATTGTGCTCATGTAAATTTCTATTTTATAATTTACAGTTTTAGCAGTCAAAGCTGGTACTAATATTGTGTGATGTGAACTGCTTTGTAGATTCAGAAGATGGTTTAGATCTATGCTAGTGGAATCTGGAGGCTCTTTTTCTGATGTTTTCAGAACAAAACATCCTGATAGGTATAGAACATAACATGACCTTAGAATCATGGTAGTTGACGATTAATTATGTGTTGTCAGTAAAATGAGAAGCTTCAATTCGTTTGAAGTTCTAGTCTGTATCTCATTTTCATTTTTTCTTTTCCCTTTTCCCCTTCCCCCACAATCTAGACACACTTGTGACATATTTTGTTGTTCATCGTCCACTGTTATCATCATTGTTAGTATTTAATTTTTTGACCTCTCTTGATTTGTCCTTTGTCCATCTTGAATTTTTATACAGAACGGAAGCATACACATGCTGGCCACAAAATACAGGCGCTGAAATATTTAACTATGGCACCAGAATTGACCATATTCTATGTGCTGGATCATGCTTACATCAACAGCATGACCTGCAAGGTCATGACTTTATGACTTGCCATGTTAGCGAGTGCGACATACTGACACAGTACAGACGATGGAAACCTGGAAATACACTTAGGTAAAGGATCTGGAAATGCTTTGACCAAACACATTAAAAACGTTTTATATTTAATTATACTGCAAGCCATACTTCATAAACTCGTATCTGCAAGTTTTCTACCCATCTTGTTTAGTAAAAAAGAAAAGAAAAGAAAATCTTTACAAGTTGTTTTGCATATGCATATCAGTGATCTCACTCTTTTAGTTCCAAGTAATAACACTTTTCTCGTCATTCTCTATCATATAGAACAAGATTATCATACATGCTAATATACATGGACTTCATGTATGGGTATCTATGCATGTTGCCCTACCTACAGGTGGAAAGGAGGGCGAAGCATCAAACTGGAAGGTTCTGATCATGCTCCTGTTTTTACAAGATTGCTAGAAATTCCTGATATTTCTGAACATAGTACTCCAAGTTTATCTGCTAGATATATTCCCATGATTCATGGCGTCCAGCAAACTCTTGGTACGAGAAACTTTCTCATTTTGTGGGTTACAGTCTCTTTTTATAGTCATATATGTTCATTTTATGCAATTGACAATGTCTTCATCAGCATCAAGTTGTGAACTAGTTTGGGACACAAGGATTTGAGGAGCAAGTAGCCACTTTCTTGGTTAAGTTGCAATGTATTTTGTTGCTGTTTTAGATTACAGTATCATTAATCCACTGGATCAAAGAAGTTATTGTGCTTGATTTTTACAATGGATCTCCAGCCATAGGGTTAGTGGAACATCTAATCCGCTGTAGACTGTAGTTCTGTATAACAACTTTAGAGTGTTAAATACTTTCTTGGTAACTTATCCCAGGCTTTTAATGGAATTCTTTTTTTTTCCTACGGGAGGTTGTTTTCTGTATACTGCTGCAAATTTCCCTAGCCTTGTGCAGTGTCAACGAATGAAAAGAAAAGGGTGCCACTCTTTTATCTTCGCTGCTGATGGTTTTCTATATTATGACTGCCAACTTACAAGCCCATTGTCTTGTGCAGTGTCAGTCTTAACAAAAAGGCAACTTGCTGTACAAATTAAATCCTGTGAGATGTCAAGTTCACTTTCAAATGAAAATATCACGATAGAGATTTGCAATGAGGGAGTGAAAAAATCATTGGACAACTGCAGTATATCTGGTACATCCTCTGTTGAATTTTGTTCTTCTTCAAAGCAAGAATATGAAGGTCTCATTTCTAATACAGATGAGTGTTCCAGAGGTTTCGCTGATGATGCTGCTTGTAACACCTTGATTACGCCAGGAAGTGAGTGTAGTAAATCAATGCCCAGCCACGAAACCAAGAAAAAAGCAAGAAAAAGTCAATGGTCCCAACTCTCACTCAAATCATTTTTCCAGAGAAGTCCAAACCCTAGCAACAGGGCTGATGACTCTAATACTGATTTTTTAATCAGTCAGGCAGATGTCCCACAGGCTGGTAATCACTCCAATGAAACTCCTGTGGTGGATGTTCAATGCAGCAGTTCCCAGCAGTGTGCGTTGAATTCAAGTGCATCCACTCAGGATCAATATGAATTAAATTCCTGTACTTTTGAGAAAGAGAAAACTAATGCTGCTTTACTGGAGTGGCAAAGGATACAGCAAGTCATGCAGAATAGCATGCCTCTTTGCAAGGGCCATAATGAACAATGTGTTGCACGGGTAGTGAAGAAACAAGGCCCTAATTTTGGTCGCAGATTTTATGTCTGTGCTCGTGCTGAGGTAGGCAAATGGGTCAATTTATGTTAGTGCTCTTACATATCTTATTTCTTGATTAACTTCTGTAGGGCATTAATCACTCTTTCAGGGGACTTGAGAGATTTTTTTTTTCATGCACTTGAATATGATTCAGTGCACATCTCTAATTGCATCAGTAGGGGAGCCTGAATCATATTCAAGTGCATGGAAAAAAACAAAAGAAAAAGTAATACTGCAGCTTATTGCCTGCTTGGTTCCTGTGTTTCAGTTTTCAATTAATTTCTGGTATTTGTTTTCTTCTAACAGGGACCTGCATCTAATCCTGAAGCAAATTGCGGTTACTTCAAATGGGCTGGCTCAAAATCTCTGCCCAAACGATGATTTTAAAGATTTCATAGTTTTGATTGAAGGATTAAGCGGTCCATATCCTTCCTATCTTCGTCTCCTAAATGGTCCTGCACTGACAATGTGTTTTTGTAATTAATATCTTTTTTTTTTTTTTGGTGCAAGTTAATTCATATCTTTCTGTATTGAAGGATCATGCAGTTTTTATCGGGCACCGAGCATATGCTTCTGTGATGCAAAACATGCAAATTAATATTTAAACATAGTTTTCCACGAATTGGTAGGAAAAAAATTCTTTTAATTTAGTGTATTAAATTGATATGTTCTTAAAATATGCAAGAATTACATACCTTTTTAAAAATACATATGAGAATTACATACCCTATTTACCTTAGAGCGATACTTAGTTTGTGATTTGCTCGCATAATACCCTCTAATGGGTCTCTTCCATTCTTTGCTGAAATTGGACAACAAAATTTACCAAATTAATGAATGGATAAAGTTTAACTCCAAATTAAGTTGGAGAAAAGTCTTTTAGCTCACTCTATTAAATTGATATATGTTCATAGACATTTTTATTATTTTATATGTGAATTTTCAACTCAATTTAAATGAAAACTTTATCCAAGACAAAGCTAATAAACATGATCTAAAAATAAATAAATAAATTGATCAAGCTAAATCCCAAGACAATAAAGTAATTTCTCTGATGTTACAGTTAAATTGATGAAGCTAAATCCCAAGACAATAAATTGATCGAGTAGTTTCTAGAAACAGAGAAATCCGGGAGGGTATTCTTCCAAAAATGAATTCAAATCGCCGCGTCCTGATGCTACAGTTAAGAATGTGAGAAATTTTAGCCAAGGCCAACGAAGCTCCCACATATATATATATATACAGTATACTAGCATCTAAAAATTACCAGACTCAAAAGACCATCACCACCTTCAACAAGTACCTTGATTAGTGGAACTCGAGATAGAATTTCCACTAGTCCTAAGGGCATTTACATCTATAAAAATTTGTAAATTTGAAAAAATAATAATAATAATAATAATAATTAAAAAAAAAAAAAAAATTTACCCCACCTATCTTCCCAATGATTCCAGCCTCTGTATCAGCTCTGTGTCTCTCAAAATCCATGAAGCCAACAGAGCTCCATAGCCGGAGACTCCTTTTGAGTGGCTGCCCACAAAAACCCCACATTGAAAACGCAGAGAGAACAATAAGCGTATGCATCACAATCGTCATCATGATCACGCTCATCTGCACCTTGCTCATCTCCATGTTCAAATGCTTCCGCGGCAGGCCGTCCAATAATCTGTCTCCTCCGCCTCAAGACACCCACACCACGGCGTCGTTTCCGGGCGACGTGCTCGCCTCCCTGCCTATCTTAATCTACGGCGGGTCGTTCTCGCCTTCTTCTTCTTCTTCTAAATCCAGTACGACGTCGTCGTCGCCGCTGGGGTCAGAGACGAACTGTGCGATATGTTTGGGGGAGTTTTTGCACGGAGAGGAAGTCAGGGTTTTGCCGAGGTGTAAGCACATGTACCACAAGGACTGTATTGATCAGTGGCTGGTGCTCAGATCCTTGCATTGCCCCATTTGTAGGGACCGTACGATCGAGCTTGACGTGGAGCCCACGAGGACACGTTGCGCCGTTGTTGACGTTGGTGATCCATCCTTGTTGTTGGGTCCTAGCTTTGCCAATCACTTGCAGTAAGTTTAATTAGGCTCTGTTTGGTTGTTGGGAAAACTTGGACCGTCAAAAGAGGTTTCGATGTCTCCGTATAATCTCGGCAACCGAACACAGCTTTAGTGCCTTAGAGGAAATTCTTGGCCCTTGGGTATACGTTTAGGTACGAAGAGCATCTCATGTATCGAAGAACTTTTTGTCATTTGTTGAGTGTGAATTAGTATAATTGAGGCTTGATATTTTTGTTTTTATATGATTTTTTTGGTTATGATGATTTTGAATTCTTTGTGCTCTGTTTTCTGGGAATGAATATAATCATGGTTATGATGATTTTGTTTGAATTCCTTGTGCTCTGTTTTCTGGGAATGAATATTGCTTCGTTAGAATTGGGGAAAAAAAACATATTTAGCTCCCAATCATTAACTACTTTTCATCTCATTTGAATTTAATTTCTGGGTTTCTAATTTTAAGAATAAAGAGTTGTTAAGTTTTAGTTAAGTTTAAAATAGGTTCACGTCACTCTAACGTCAAAGTTAAAGGTTTATCATCTGACATATGTGTCTCATTTGACACATTAGTGTCCATGTCAGCATCAAATGCCACATCAGCTAATGTCAAGTCATTGATAAAAAAAAAAAAAACTAACTATGAGGAACAAAAAGAAATCGATATGCGAGAAACAACGATTCGATGCATGAAAGAATATTGAGAACAAAACTTAAACAAACACCAAACATAAAACCCACATCATTCCCTCTTTGCATAGAGAGCCTTTGTTGATTGCGCTGGAATCAAAATAGATCTTCCTTGCTACGCTGACTCAAAAAACAAAATTTGACATTAGTGCTAACATGTTAAATGAGACAACGATAGCATATGATAAACCGTTAACTTTGATGACAAAGTGACAACAGAATATACTTTAAATTTAAGTAAAACTAAAAAACTTTATTATTGAAATTAAAAACCCAGTGATTAAATCCAAATTAGAAGAAAACTTATGGGCTAAATATGATTATTCCTAAGAATTAATATAAAACTATATGTCATTTGTTGATTATAAATCAATGATTACTCGACAACATTTTAACAGACAGATAATCTAGTTCGAAATAAAACTTTGTTCTATTTTCATGACATGACAAGCGTTGCGGCGGTGAGTCAGTGACAATATGATAACAAGTTGATACATAGTGGAGGGGTCGTTATCAGATTAATTGATAAGTTTAAAGGCAAGATAAACTCTTTTAAGAACCTAAAGGCTGTCGTGTTGGAAGGATAATGTCTCTCTATTTGATAGACTTTAACGTCGTCGTATGCTCTTGTGAAATGGAGAATTACCTAATCTAAGACTTAAGGGGAGTTGACTGACCCACACACATTACCCAAATAATTGAAGCAAATTGTCTTTGTCCCATTTGCTGACATGAAACGCCATTTTCAACTTCATTGTGAGCTTCACGTTTTCAAGGATTATCTGATAGCGATGTGCAATGCCAAAACAAGCAAGGCTTGGCCAATTTTAATTTTTAATGATATATAATCCACTTTATCTTGTCCTTTCCCTAAGACAGGGAGGAAGAAAAATATACAAGTTGCCCTTATTCACGCTTCATTTTTAGGCCCATATATATATATATATATATATATATGTAAAGTCCCATGAAATTTTTTTTTGAAATAAATCAGTTCAGTCTTATTCCTTGATAAATGAGCATAAAACTTAAATAACATAAAGCAAAAGCTCTGAAGCAACCATAATCGAAGCTATGAGATTATAAGTGTCAAAGATGACGTATTATATTTCAGACTCAAACAAAATTCGTTAATCTATGACTAATTTTCAAATTAAACAGTATATCTGCGCCAAACAGACTCAAACAGCATATCTGCACCAACCATAACCCCATGAACTAAAGAAGTAATTTATTTATTTTATAAACATGGTTGAATTTGAAATAAATTGATACGCATAAAGGGAAATACAAAATAGTTCATTAAAGTAAACATCCCCTAATTACTTAAAATTCCCGTATTTTAAATATTACTTTTCAAAACCCTTGCAATTTGTTTTTTTTTTTTTTTTTTATTCCTTCTCTAAAAAGTTAATACATTAAAATAAGAAAAAATTACAGTTTACCCCCTAAAGTTGACAGCGTTTTTTAATTTGAACACCAAAATTTTAATTTTTACAATCCATCTCTCAAAGTTCCAATTTTTTGCAATTTGATCAATTGTATCCAAAACTTCTCATATTGTCCCTATTTTTTTTTAATTTTTTTTTTAAAAAAAATCGGGTTGGCCTGGCCATCTGGCCATTTTTGCACCCCCAAATTTTTTTTTCATTCAAAAAAAAAAAAATCAGGGCAATATGGAAATTTTGGAATAATATTGGTCGAATTGAAAAAAATTAAAACTTTGTGAGTGTGAATTGCAAAAATTAAAACTTTAATATTCGAATTGAAAAACGCTACCAACTTTAAGGGAGTAAACTATCATTTTCCCTTCAAATAAAGAAAAGGGTACCTCATATCTTTCTTTTTTTTTCTTTTAAAATAAAGAAAAGTGTCTAACTAGAAGTCAAACTGATTATTTTTGTCAAGTTAGTGGCCCTTGATATTTGCCGAAGTGACTCTTCGCTGCATCTAAAGCTCAGAACATGCATCCTGTTTAATTTGTTTTTTTTAATTTTAATTTATTAATCTTTTTTAACAGTTGAATGTCAATCTCGAAAATAATAATATCCAAGTGAGGTTGCATTGTCCACTTCCCACTCCTAAAAGCGAGATGCACGACTTTTTATCCCTTTTGCAAGAGAGATTCCAAAGCAGACAAATGTTAGCCATTTCTTAATTTCTTCAATTATTATTATTATTATTATTATTATTATTATTGTCAATTTAGTCGGAGAAGGTGGTTTACTTTCGTGCAATTATTGTCGGGATAAAGTCTATTTAATCCTTTTAAACTACCACCTCAATGACAATTTACCCATTCAAACTATCAATTACGACAATTTATACCCCAAACTATCAAAACAATGACAATGTACCCATAATTTTAACAAAATAACGAAATTACACTTATTAAAATAAAAACAAAAATACTAAAATTTAATTTTTTTTTTCAAAATTTTAATGGTATTTTTGTCTTATTGAGAATTTTATATGGATAATTTCATCATTTTGCTAGCATTGAGGGATACATTGTCATTGTTTTGGTAGTTTGGGAGGTAAATTATCGCAATTAATAATTTGAAGAGCAGATTATCATTGAGGTGGTAGTTTAAGGGGATTAAGTGGATTTTATCCAATAAATGAAGTTGGAAGATTTATTTTATTTAAATCTATCTTTATATTTAGAATATGTGATTTTCACATTTATTTAAATTATATTTGAGAATTACTTGTTCTAAAAATATTTATCAATTTAATAGACTGGTTTTTTTTTTTTTAAAAAAAAAAAAAATCACCACAATTTAGAGAAAAATTTTGTTGATTGTAATTTTAGTAAGATATAATGGTGGTTTTCTTTCCGTGTATCCAACTTCAACTAAAAAGACATCTTAATCGTTAATGGATGCTAGATTCTTTCGGCATCATGAGGAACTTCTTTGTGAGCTGAAATGCTTGAAAGCTATCTTGATGGATGTGACTGATGCATATGTGCTGTCCATAATTTAATGGAAGCCTTTTGCTCCTTTGATTCAACTAGTCCATTTTAATTGATCATGGCTAAAACAAAGTATTGTTTATACATTCTCACTTTTTTATATTCATTTCTTCATATTTATAGATTACTTTTAAAATCATAAATAAATTTTTATTAAATTTTAATTTAGTAATAATTTTAAAAATTACCCATAAAAATGTGTGTAAAATTACTTTATAAAATAAATATAGCTGTGATTGAATGAACTTAAACTAATTAATTGTTTGCGATCTAGTGGAGGAATGCTGAAAGAAGATATTGGGCACAAAGGCAATGGAAAACATATAATTGAGAATGAGAATATGCAATTGACTGTTTGAATTACATATTGTTCATGTCTTATAGTCATGAGGTCCGTATAATTGAGGTTCATTCGCTACCTTTTTTTTATTTGTGAGGCCACCCAATTGTTATTATTGAATTGGGGCATATTGAAATCTGTGATCCAATACTTATTTTGTTAGTACAATAAATTTACCTTAAGTCCACTCAGACACATCGACTACATAGAAAATAATCATCGGACTAGTAATCTACTACATGACAAACATCCAAAGGCCATTCGAGAGTCTCTCTTTAAAAGGGCATGTACCCACAACAAGTAGGGGATCATATTCTCTCTAGCTAGTCTCTTCCACTCTATCAAAGTTTTTGCTCTCAAAGTACCTTACTGACTAAGGCACCATAGGCTATTTCAGTATCTAGGAACTCGCACTTTTTCTTCATTTTGCAGAAACCTCACTCCTGGTCCGAACCGTCCAAATATTTGCTTCAACATGACTAATCACCCCTTCAGCAGAAAGGCTTCAGGTGCATCTCTACAAGCTTAAATGAACTTTTCTTCGACATTATGATCTTATCTTTGTGATTTGTGGGGGTAACCAACAAGACAAGAGTGTTATTCTACGACAGTATTACATCTGTCCACTAATGTTTTGATTGCCAAAACCAATTGCCGTGTAAAGAAAATTGATTGTCACTACTTGACACAAAATGATAGATCGTCTCTTAAGCCAAGTATCTTTTAAAGTGGAAAGGGACACTCCACTAGTCATAATGGAAATTGCATTAGAAGTTTACATTTGCTACTTATTGGATAAATATGGTTATTTTGGAGTCTGCTCGATATTGTGATTTTACAAATTAAAAGTGTGTTTTTAAATAATATCAAGAGTTTGAAAACATTGAGAAATCTATGTTTTCAAATTACAAGTAAGATGATTAAAAATTCTCACTAAAGAATTTATCGTGATAAATTCTTTACCAAACCTATATTTATTACCTCAATTATTTTATTTTTTATTTTTTATTTATTTTTTGTGAGTATATAAGCAAAAAAAAAAAAAACACAAAACAAAACAAAAACAAAAGAGCCCTAGGAAGGCTAAGCGGGGGGAGGTGGACCCTTTCACATATATTTTTTTTGGACATGTTCACACAAGAGGGAGGAGGGAGATTTAAACTAATAACCTCTATTTCATGAGGCGTGGTCTCCAGCTGATTGAGCAATCTCTTAAGACAGACCCTTTCATATTTGATCACACGTTAAAATGAATAAATTTGATGATTTTTTTTATATTTGATCACATGTTAAAAGGAATAAATGCTTGTGTGATAAAATTTTAAATATTTTAATTTTAAAAAATAATGCAGATATAATTCCCTAAGAATTATGGAGAATCTAAAAACAAAAAAACATTATCCTACTCTGCCCACCAAAGTTATAATCCAATCTCGGATCGTGGGTGCATCCGCACTCCCTAAACACCGTCGACAACGCAAATTGGAATATTGGATATATTCTATTTTGCTGATGAGTCAGCTCCCAACCCAACCCCAGCTCTCACGGATAAGCATTGTCCCAAGTTAAACCCCACTCACAAACTTAACCCTTACTTAACCATGGTTAAACCGCGGGCCCATCCCCCTCCTCCCCCACTATATGTAAAACCCCTTCCTCCCCTCATCGCCACAACCGGATCACATCTCACCGTACTCTTTTACCATGCTCTCTGTATCATCCCCTCTAATTCTCACCGCTCCAGCTTTCTCGGCAAGGCCAGCCACTCAGGCCCGGACACGCGTCAAATTGGCACCACCGCACGCCTTCGCCACCGCTTCGACCGAGAATTACACTTCGACGTCGTATCTGCCGCCGTACCACCCTCACTACATGGCCGCCGCCGCCGCGTGCTCGTCGTTTTACGAGATCCTCGGCATCTCCACGGGAGCCTCGTGTCAGGAGATAAAGACGGCGTACCGGAGACTGGCGCGCACGTGCCACCCTGACGCTGTGCTCGCCACAAACCTGAAGGACTCGTCGGCCGGAGAGTTCATGAGAATCCACGCCGCCTACTCCACGCTATCGGACCCCGAGAAGCGCGCCGACTACGATCGCAAGCTCCTTCCCCGGTACCGGCCTTTGACGGCGACGGCGTTCTCGCCCGGCTACAGGCGCCGGAATTGGGAGACGGACCAGTGCTGGTAACCGAATTGACTCAACGGCTCGGATTTTCCCGTGTCGAGCACTACTAATCCAGATTAGAGTAAAGATAATTAATAGATTAGTCGGAAAGGAGAGGATACATATGTAAATACATAGACCTATTACCCGTATGTATATATCATATAAATGGACGGAGTTTATTGTACATATTTTTGGAGTAATGGTAAAGATCGCCCTTCTATGAACTCTAACAAGGCCGGTGTTAATTAGGGATTGAGATTCCTCATATTTTTTAAGATATGAGATTTTTTGATTTTAAAACCTGATATTTTTATTATATCTAATTGTTCAAACAAATGTAATATGCTAAATTCATTTGATTCGGTAACACATAAACATTTGCATTTGTAATGGAGGGTTCAAATTTTAAAATTTAAGAATCTCATATCTGAAATCTAAATATATTATGTAATTACTGAAAAATGGTTGATTTGCACGGTTACGTAAATAGTAATAAAATGAAAGTGAAGGGGCGACCAGTGTAGTTTCTCCCCTTGGGCATTACCATCGGGGTTCTCACCCGCTGTGGAATGTCCGGTTTGAGCCATAGCTACTGCTTGGGAAGGCGAGCCCGTCACCACAACCCCACAAAGGTGTGAGCCAGTAGAACCCCTTCAAAGTAGCATCTGGTTCACGTATCTACTACGCAAGCGGATTCGAACACGCGACCACTAGGATGAAAGGAATTCTTCTACCAACTCAACTACCACCCTTGTGGTAAAATGAAAGTGAGTTTAATGCATCTTGAGGGTAATTGTAGCCTTATAGGCGTTTTTTAACACTAAAAACTTTTTTGTTTTTTTGATGTAATTTTAAAAGTCACTTATAGGGTAAGAAAATAAGTGTAAAGAAGTGAAAGTAGGTGTAACATTACTCTTTGAAGTAAATATAATTTCTAACCTTACTCTCTTATAATATACGGATCTTACTTGTGGGTTAATGAGTTCGACTCTTCAAGGTTTATCTTGTTCATAATATCGCCAAATGAGCTGCTTCGAACTTAGTACTTGAAATCATTTTTAATCACTCCTCCATTCTTTCCTCCCTTTCAATTAAAAAGAAAACAAAAATAAATAAAAAATGAGAGATAAGCGGTTGGCGGTTGTAGAAGGTAAACCGACCGCCATTAAAGAGAATGTGAAGCAAAAATAGTCCGGTGGTTTTCTAGAAGAATAGAATGCCAAGGAGCTAGAAATATCATTTCGTCAATTACAAATCGTCATTAATTGTATGAAACTGTCCATGAGATAAGAATGGAAACTATGTGTGGTTGGCATATTAATCCCCACCTCATGTCCACGTATGATATGAAGTGTGTGCCTCCACTCCAATATGATAATGGCCTCTCGTACGATGATTGATTAATTTGATTCCCAAACAATGGGAAAGAGCGTAGTAGAAAGGGAAACATTAGAGGGGGTTTGCATCTAACAAAACTAGCTAGTGTTATTAGTTTCCAAGTAATGGAGGAAGATTCCTTCAAACAATTATCACAATTTTTTTTTTATACAACTTTTAGCGGCGGGCTCATAAAAACACCGGCAAAAAAAAAATGGTTGGCATCGGAAATTGGGGGGGTCGGCCATTGGGGTGTTTTTCAAAAAATGCAGTAAAATAAAAAATAAAAACTAAAAAAATAAAAATAAAAGTCTCTAAATTGGCAGCATTTTTTCTTCTTCCTTTTTTTACGTTCCCTAAAGCTATGATTGAATATTATACATTAATTTCTTAAATTCCATGGACATATATGTTGAGAAGGGGGTAATAGGATCCTCTCCAATCTATTTTGAACTGAAAAATATCTAGTTAATGGCCATAAATAAGATATATATATATATATATATATATATATATTAAAACAAAATTATAAAAAATTTCAGGGGTGGCCGAAGCCACCCCATGGCCCTTGGGGGTGGTCCGGCTACCCCCAAGGGCCAGATTTTTTTAAGAAAAAAACAAAAAAAAAAAATCGTTTGGCCTTTGGTGGTAGCCAGACCACCCTAAGGGCCAAACGAGATTTTTTTATTTTTTTATTTTTTTTAGTTTGGGTTTAAGGGGTGGTCGGCCATTGGGGTGGCTCTCAAGCCACCCACACCTAAAATGTGGTGGTCCGGCCACCTCCTATGGCTAAGATGTAATGGTCAGCCACTCTTTATTTTTTTATTCATTTATTTTTTATTTTTTTATTTTTTTTTTGTAGTGAGACATATGTCTTATTTGTAGCTTTAGAATTTTTTAAAAAAAAACTCAACTATAAATTAGATATTCTCCGATTCATAATGGATTAGAGATGATCTTTCATAAGGATAAGAAGATGGACAAAGTGTGAGACTTGCTGACTTGGAAGGCAAGGTGCTACATACGTGTAGCATGGGATCAAACTCAAACACCAATCAGCCATTCCCATGATCATGACACCCCACATATGCTACTACATTTGATTGGCTTCTACTCGTAGAGCTTGCGTGAAAGACCAGCTAAATGATTATAAAGATATATATAGAAGTTTTCAACTTTATTATGGAAGAATAGAATTTGTTTCTATGAGACTATGATGGTCAAATTGATACATTTCTTACGTTCCTTCTAACGCTAAAATTAGCAATAATATACAATGGCAAAGACAGAGTCAAACGAGGAAAAATTGTGCATAGAATTATTCATCAAGGAGATCCTTAGGCAATGCCCTTCGAGTTTTAATTTTTTTCATTAAAATATGAGTAATGCTATATGATATGGTATAGTGTTCATCATTTCTTATATTTTTTTTAAGGTTGATCAAAGGGCTGATGAACATTGTCACATTAGTATAGTGGGATGGAGGTGGAATATGAATGTACTATATATATATATATATCCTCATTAATGTTTTGGGCCCAGATAAAATGAAAATTAGATTCATGTATCAAGAGAAATATTTCATATTTCTTAGCTAGAAATATATGTGACCACCAAATATGGATTAAGCAAAACAGAATTGGCTGGGTGGTAGTCATGGAAACATGATTTTTGACCTTAATTAGCTCCGTATAACAATATACTACAACTGAAACACTGAGGGGGCAGGGTGAAATCTTAGTCTTAGGTGAAAATATTATTTCTAGTTCCGTCCCTAAATGTTAATGTTGGTGGTGGTGGTCCTCAACTCCAGTTGTGATGGTGGATATATATCTATAGAAATAGAGGTTACAAATTGGGGAGGACTAAGGCAATCTTCTAGAAATTAAAAGATAGACGGTGTGCATGGCACCTATTATCGTTGTCACAAAGCGTCTCTTTCATGCCAATGGAGTATGATTATCGAGTATTTAGAATTCACCACCGCCATGGCCCATGTGCCTTGACTACTTGTGATGCTTAATTGCTTAGTCCAACATGGGTATTCATCTCCTGGATTTTTAGTCCACCTTTCATAAAACTACTTATTGGGACAAACTACAAAGTCCTATTAAACCATAGACCTTTTTTTTTTTTGGTTCAAAATTATGATATATAGACTTATCACCCCCCACAAAAGACTATTTTTATAATAGTACTTATTGGGATGCCAATTAATATACATGGACAAAGATTTCTTGGAGAAAATATACCTACTTTTAGGCTTAAAAATTAAATCTGACCATTTATTCATATCTTGGCCCCTTTAAATAAGAAATTTTAGTTACATCCCTCCTCACATGCATATTTAATAAGATTAATAAAGCATATGATATATATCCTTAAAGCATGTGATTTCTACTGTCAATTTATTTATTTTTTGGGTCTAATGCTCACTATGAGAAGTAGCCGAAGGGTTGATCAACGCAATCCATTGAATATTGAATTAGTGTATTTTCTATTAAATATTTTCATATATTTGGATGATTGAATTCAATTAACTAACTTGGTCAGTTAGATACGCAATGGCTCAGCAGTTGGAGAATTTCTTGTAGGATTAGGTTTAGCATGTGCGTCGACCTTCACACAAAGTGGAAAAAGTGTAAGGTTTGGTGCTCTTTGATTTGACACCTAGAATTCCATGCTTCACAGAGGTCGGGCCCTTATCCCTGGAAAACTAAGGGTGGCAGTGGTTCGGGATGACTTTTTGTTGTGTGATTCAATCAGAATCATTCATTTTGGCCATAAGGGTGGTTTGGCCATCTCTTCTTCTTCTTCTTCTTCTTCTTTTTTTTTTCTTTTTTTTTTTGTTTAATGTAAAAATTCAAACTATCCTTAAAATCATTAAATAACATCTTACTCAACAATTACAATATCACATATAAAATCAAGATATTTTTTATTCAGATTTTGTTTAATAGCAACATTTGCTAGACAATGAGCTGCCACGTTCGCCTCTCTTTATATATATATATATATATATATATATATGTATATATATGTATATATATATTTCAGTTGCCACAATTGAAGGCTTTTTAAGTACCTTTTTATGTTGTCAATCGATGGTTTATACAGATTTCAACATGGTTCTTCTTTTCTGATTCTTTAATTGCTTTCGATGGGTCTCTCTCCTCAATTATGACATTTTGAATAATACTCAAATCTTCAACTGCTATTACATAAATATTAGAATCTAATAAAACTCTCATATTTTGCTCATTAAAATTTTAGGCAACAAAGTGCACATGGCCCAAGTTAATGTAAAAAGGCACATGACCCAAATTAATGGCAAATGACACTTTACCACATAAATTTTTATAGACAAAATATGAAGGTTTTATTAAATTCTAGCGTATCTTTTGTTTTGTGTCTTTATTTAAAATTTTAAAATAATTTGCACTACAGGGAATATCTTAGCCTTTGTCCACAAAAGTCAATGCCTCAGTTCTAACTGGACGATCGGCTGTGTGTAGGCCAGCCAACCGGCGGCCCATATGCTCATCAGTGGACCGCCCAAATTTAATGGAGCATAAAATACGACGACTTTTTCTTCTTCTCTAGAAAAAGGAGAAAAAAGAAAAAGAAAGTAACTTTCTAGATGCTTTTATATATTATCTTCTCTTGAGTGTATAGTCTTCTAGAAGAAATATGATAAGACTAAAATGATTAATTAACACAATATCCTATTATTTCATGTCTTAATTATATAAGTGGATCAAAGAAAATATTAAATTATTGTAAGAGGGTTTTTTTTTTTAATCAAGTGGCAGATTCCGTGCCCGCACAGAAGACTTCACAAGTGGTTCTTTACTCGGACAAAATTCTTCTGCTCGGACAAAAAAACTCTTCTCACAGATTCTTATTTAAAAGAGGAAAGATTTCCGATAACAAGAGATTTATGCCCCATGATGATGAAAAGCTCTAAACTTCTAGAATAATTAATAATTAATAATAATTTCATTTTTGGCATTATTGGCTAAAGGGTCAAGAAATTGTCATCAGCTGGGAGAGATGGGCTGTAATTGAGAAAAACATTCCGGTCAATTCATGCAGAAGCCACTGCAAGTTGTTGAAGAAGATACGATTATCGTGACTAATTTTTCGCCACTTAAAGCTCCATTTTTTTCTTGCCCCCACAAAGCATGATTCCTGCTAGCTACCCACTACCATGCATATTGAATGACTTTCAACGACAATATATACATGCATGATGTTGTGAAATCTGGTTTAATTTTTAGTAGGGCCTTCGGGTTTGTAGTTGTACCAAACTGATCCTTAAAGTATAAAAAATTATTATTTTTATTTTGTTTTTATTGTTTGATGGCAAGACTCTGATTTTACAATCATAGCAAAGCGACGAATCATTAACTATGCTATGTGTCAATTAATGATTGGTTGTGATATGACATTTAACCATTTTCATCAAATGGTTGAATGGCGTGAAACATTTTACACAGATTACTTACCTTAAAAATATTATAAAGAGTATATTTTCCCATTTTCGTCATTTTATAAAAAGATACTAAACTATTTCTTCACGGGAGAGGCTTACATACAATTCTTCTAAACTACCGCAATCTGCGGTAGTTTGAAAGGACCGCTCAAATCTTCTAAAGGAAATTTTAACCCAAAACTGCAGTGATTTTTTTTATAAAAAAAAAAATTGACGGCAAGGAAGATGCCCGTTAAGTACTCCTCAGCCAAACGTTATCTCCCTCTTCCCCAAAACTTCTGTGAGTTCTGTCTCTCTGTTCTCTGGTGTGCTATGGGTAGAAAAGCCCAAAATCGACAAAATCTTTCACCCAAATACTGAATCTCTGGTAAAAAAAAAAAAAAAAAAAAACAAATACAACCCTTCCATAGGAAAAAGTAAATGAATCTTTTGTAGAACGTATATATATGACACAGGAAAAAAAAAAAAATTCTTTTGTAAAAAAAAAAATAATAATAAAATACATCTCATAAAAAAATTCTAAAATGAAGAAAATTATACACAACATGACAACAAATACTAACCTGTCAGGAGAGTGATTGACTACCTCTGTAGTTGGAAAGAAAGAGTCCAACGTCATGGCTTTTGGAGTCTTCAGTAGGGCCGGCGTTGATTAAAATTTTTTTGGGTTTTCTACCTTTAGAGAAGAGAGATAACGTTTGGCTGGGGAGTACTTAACGGGCATCTTCTTTGCCGTCAATTTTTTTTTTTTTTTTTTTAAGAGAAGCACCGCAGTTTTGAGTTAAAGGGTTAAAGTTACCCTTAAGAAGATCTGAGCGGTCCTTTTAAACTACCGCAGATTGCGGTAGTTTAAAAGGACTGTATGTAAGCCTCTCCCTTTGTTCACTCTATCTTTAAGGGTTTTTTTTTTTTTTTTTCCTGATCCTTATTTTTTAAATTAGTAATGAAAATATAATTTTCGCATTCTTTGATTTCTCGCATAAATTAAAACATTCAAGATAGCTCAACTTAAACTCCATGAGCTTTCCTTTATTATTTTTCCTATTTTTTATGAACTAAATTACAAATATAAAAATATTCACTAATATTAAGCAAAGGGTACTAGAGTATTATCATTTATCAAAGGCAAAAAAGCTCTGGGCCTTTTCACTTTTTCTTGTTGCTTTAACATAAAGCAAGGGTTTCAAAGTAGGCCCAATTTATTTGTTGCTGATTGTTTTCACTTCTGAATAAGCTTTACAAAATGGGCCTGGCATCTTATATTCTTTCAAACATGGGCCCAAGTTCGTAAAATTGATACTATTTTCCATGGCTGGCTAAGGATCCAGTTTAAATTAAAGAATGCACATTCTTTATAAATTAAAGAATGTACTTAGTTGTGCTCTATAAATCTAGGATGCATAGGATCTTCTCTATTTTAATTAAGTGAAATGAAGAAGATCTATTTCACGGTCTAGATTAGATCTCACAAATCTAACGGTGTATATATGGCTATATGGTGAATATATTGCCAGGTCTCTTAAAAATTTCAAGAGAAATGCTACACATCTCCCAATTAAGTACTTACTTTTTTATCTGGCTGTTAAAATCAAGATTGAATGCTATATATACTTTCCATTATTATTTAAGGTAATGATAATTTTGTATTGCCGCATCAGGAAATGAGTACTTAAGAATATATATAACGCTCCTCAAATTCTAAATGAAGCAATAACAAAACAAAACAAACATTCAATGGAGAGGATCTTGATATATATTTCTTCTTTTCTTTTTCTCTGATAGTTCTCTCTGAACTAGACATTCTCTTCTTCCTTGAGTTTACAACATGCAGTAGGGCCCAATAGTACAATAAAGGCACTCATAAATAACTTTTTGCTAAGGCATTGGCTCTCCTGCATGCCCTGGGACCAAATCTTTTTGTAAAGGGTGGTGTGACCTTTTATTTCAGCCTTTTTAGGGCATGTGAAAATTGCTTTTTTTGTTTTTTTTTTTTTTTCTTATTAAGACATGTGAATCTTGCTGCCAGCAAAAAGTAAGACCAATTTAAATCAGGCCACTAAACTTTTCAATATTTGATCATAATTAACGATTAAAATGATAAACTCAAAGATGATATAACCGTTAGATTTCACATCGGTCATACAAAGACGTATTTGACTCTTTGTATATAATTTCATACCGTAATTCACTTCTCATTTCAATTAAATATTTACATTATTGTAAAGGAATCCGGCTTATATGCCGTAGTTAAAATTACAGCATACATGCTGTTATAAAATTTAAGAATGAGGATTTAACTAAAGTAATTTAAGGGTACAAATTTATCATAATAAATATCAATTTTCTTTTTCATTCATTACTTCATCTATTTATTAGTATTTATTATGACAAATCTAAACCCTTTAATTACTATAATTAAATTCTCAGTCTTAAATTTTTTAACAACGTACATGTATGCTTTAGTTTGCATACAAGTCAGATCCACTCTAAAGTTCTCGAAAGCATTGCAAGTGTCAAGCAACAAAAAATCCACGGAAAAGCGGAAAAAATAAAAGCATAAAATAAGTAGTCTGTCCCAAGGAGTTTTCATATAGATTTCAAAAACGTCGAAGCAATAAAGGCGGTCATACGCGAATAGAAGAAGATATTTTCCAAGAATCAAGATGATATATATATATATATATATATATATATATATATGGAGGCAATCAATATGGGATCGGCATGGCACGTACTGTAGTTTTACCCGCAGGAAAATGGAGATAGAAGACAATTGGGGAAGAATATAAAATATATTATAATATGCAATAAATTCAGAAAGTGGTTCAGACTACGTACTTGTCCCTTCTTTCCTATGTCACTTTCAAGTATAATTTTTAAGTGCATCCAAATATATATATATATATATATTGATTTGCCTCCTCACGACTCACGAGTACACAGGCAATTAATGGACCCATGCTGAGTGCATCAACTCGATAAGCTATCGAAAACTAACAGGAAACCCCAGTTATCTCTTCCTCCTCATCACTCTATCCATGCTTGCTGTATAATTGTAAGAAATTTGTTCAGAAAAAAACGCATAATTCAGACAATATTTTTGAACAGATCGATGTGCTTGTCCTGCTTGTCTCCCCTGCTGTGTTTAATTCTGTTAATATGGTCTTGTCTTGTTTGTCGTTATATATTGTTCATTTGGGTAATGCTACAGGGAGCACCGATCACGTGTTGGATTTAAAGGTTTGGTTGGGGTACATGTGTAGGAGATGCTAGCTAGCTAGACTATTTTTTTGGTCCGATGTAATTGTTACATCCAAGTATATATAGGAGATGTAAATAAATTGGAGATGTACGCAGCAATATTTTTGAAGACACCCAAAAAAACAGTAGACATGTTTTCTATATTTTTTGTAACATCGATATGATCTCACTTGTATATAATTATAATATATATATATAGTAAAAACTTAAAAGGAAATGTCATTGTCACTATAACCAGCGTTCTATTTCTTGCTCTCCTTTCATGTAGCAGTACCGTTATTGTCTTCTTCCTCCCCCTGCTGCTAAAACAAAAGACATGCTTGACTATATATGTCTATATTTTTTGTCTACCCTTCTCGAGTTGTAACATGATGCATCTATATTTTACTGGTGAAAAGGCAATGTCGCTGTAACTGGCAGCATTCTTCTTCGAACCCCGTACATGTTAACAATAACTCGTTTATATATTGTCTTCTCCCTCCTCTCTTCTCAGTTCTCAAAAAAGATTCAATTTAATTTCCTTTTCATGGATTTCTTCTTCTTATATTGCTCATGCATATATGGATATAAAATCCACACGAAAAAAAAAAAAAAAAAAAATCCATACAACCCAAGGCTAACCTTTAAAGACGCAGCATATATAACCCGCGCACCTAGTCTCAAACTCAAGGCTAACCCCTAAGACGCATCCTAAATCGCACACCTAGCCTCGGTCCAACTAGAGACTAACCCCTAAGAAGCAGCCCAACGGCCCCAACCAGATGCTAGCCACCAAAGTTGTATCCTAATTAACTCGCGTATCTAGTCTTAACCCAACCCGAGGCTAGCTCCTAACATGCGGTCCAACTTGCACACCTACCTTTGATGCAACCCGATCGAGGCTAATCCTTGAAGACGTGGCCTAACTTGCGCACCTAGCCTCGACGGCTCGACAGTCGACCCATTCCGAGGCTAACCCCTTAAAGATGCAGCTTAACCCATGAGATAAGGAGGCTTAGGCAAATGAGTGGACTTAAAAGAGTGGCTAGACTGTAGCAGATTTGATTGATGTGATATAAAAAAGTAAGAATGTTTTATATAAAAAAGTGAAAAACTTTGTTTTGTAGTGATTTTTTTATTTGAATAGTAATAAAAAGTGATTTATGTGATGTAAAAAGTAAGAATGAAAGAGTTGAATTTGAATAGAATTTTTTAGAATTTTGGATCCAGTCCGGCCCACTCCTTTGCCAAACACAGTCATAAGGAAACTGTGTTTGTTTGTGATATTATCCTTGTTTGGTAAACAACATGAACTTTATAAGGCACTGTTCATGTTTGGTGAGGAAAAAAATAAGTGTAATAATTAGTATACAAAAGTAAAAAAGTAGTATTAAAAAGTAAAAAAAGTTTTGTTTTGTAGTGATTTTTTTTATTTAAATAGTAGTAAAAAATAAATGATGTGATATAAAAAGTGAATAATATGATATAAAAAGTGAGAATGTTTTGATGTTTTTTTATATTTTATATTTTTTATTTTTTAAATGAGATGAATAGTATAGTGGTGTTTGGTGTTGTTTGCCAAACACTACATTTGTAACAAAATTTACCAATCATTGTATTGGTGCTCAAACGGTTATAACCGCAACCGCCTTGAACGGTTATCGATTTTTAATAACTGCAATCGCTTAAGCAGTTAACTGTTATTTTATAACCATTTTTTCTATATGGGCTTTTGGGATTTTTAAGTGTTTTTGGCCTTCAATTGACCTATTTCTTTGACCAATTTTAAGGGTTTAAGGTCAAAATGTTCGAAAAAAGATGGAAAAAAAAATGCTTTTTTTGGGTGAGCCAATGTTTTTGAATAAGGCTTAGCCCAGAATATCACATACTATATTATATATTTCACATATACTCATAAATTAAATAACCCAAATCCATTAATCCAAATACAAATGAAAAAAATTAATATATTTTATTAATATAAAATATTTATATTATTATATATAATTGAATGCGGTTAGTGGTTATAACCACCTTGCCCTACCCTCTAAAACCGTTAACCGCAACCATCCTAGGCGGTTAGCAATTTTTAATAATCACTTGCAAAAGCGATTAACGGTTATAAGCGGACCACTCGTTTGAACAGCCCTAAATCATTCTACAACATGTACAATGAAAATACCAAATAAAAGGACAAAAAAATGCATATTATTGCTTCAAACTTTTTTTCACTTTCTATTTTGTTTTTTTTTTTTAAAAAAAAAAAGAAGATAAAAACTGAACACAAGTTAAACAAAATAGTTAAGCCTTCAACATTTCCCTTTCTATAAATATACACAATCACACCTCTTTGCAAAGATCGTGAGAGAGTTTATGGCATTACAATAGTTTTTACATTTTATCTTTGAGAAAACCTCAATCTCCTCATCAATTTAATTATTATTATATCAACTGTGATAATAGCATTTATTTGTACTTTAAAGACATTATTTTTAGAGAAATATTTGACTTTATTAAAAAGTTTATTTATTTTTTGATCATTTTAATTCTAAGTGGCATGACTTATTTTCTAGAAATTTATTAATTTATTGTTTAAAATCTATTAATTTTAAAATAGACTATACCACTTAATATTAAAATGATAAAAAAAAAAAAAAAAATTTAATGAAGTTAAATATTTCTCTTATTTTTATGTTGTTGCTGTCTCGTCAAGGATTAATCATGTGTTTCATGCTATAAAAAAATTAAAAATAAAATGTGTTTCACGTGATTTCCTTTTTATGTTTAAATTTGAAACGACAAGCGACTAGTTTTTTTTGTTTTGTTTTTTCAATCAAAGGCGGAAATTAAGGATTACACAGGGTGTCCCATCCCCTCTTAAACCCAAGTGAGCAGAGAAACGACAAGCGACTAGATGCAGAAACAATCATAGTGCTGCTTCATGTTTTGTCGTGCACATGCAGGCACACGTGGGACTGATTGTTTATGTCAGAATAGGATTATTTATTGACAGCATATGAAATATTGTAGTTTGCGCCAACACCACACGCTATCAAAGCCGTAAACAGACTTTTGGCCCCGTTCGCTAGCCTCTCCTTTTTCATTTTTTTTCCTACGAGTATCACTTTGAAAAAAAAAATTACAACGAGTATCAAATTTTTTTTACCAAGAAATAGATATTAAAATGATATAGATTTTAATTATTAGTATTGATCTGTTACATTTTTTTAATTAATTATTAATTTTGATCATTTTTAATAAATAAATTTCACCTTATTTTGATACTATTTCTCAGTAAAAGATTTGATATATATATTTTAATCGGGGTACTCCAACTATATTTTTTGGAGATTGTGATCCCTTAATTTTTTTTTTAAAATTTGAGATTCTGAAATTCATAAATCTTAACCGTTTATTTCATTTAAGCGTTTAAAATAAGCCATATTTCTTCATTTAATGAGGAAGCTACCTTCAAGAAATTTAATAAGCCATGTTTCCTCATTAAATACTGAAACATAGGAAACATGGCTTATTTTAAGAATATGATTATCTTTAGTCTATTTTGGACTCGATAATATTCATGGTTAGGATTTTTAAGAAAAAATCCTATAGTTACAAATGAGACACGTGCCCTATTAACAATAAAATAATAAGGGGTGGCTTCCCTTGAGGGTGGTCCGGCAACCCCAGATGGCTGGTATAGGGTGGCCGAAGCCACCATCAGGCCCTTGGGGGTGGCCGCCATGTACCCCCAAGGGCCAAATGATTTTTTTTTTAATTATTTTTTAATTATTTATTATTTATTTATTAAGATTTGGCCCTTGGGGGTGGCCAAATGGGGTGGCCAACTACCCCTTATTTTTTTATTATTTTATTTTATATATTTTTTAAAATATGAAATAATATTTTATTATTATTTTTTGTTAGTGGGACATGTGTCTCATTAACAAGAAAAATATCTAATTTATGGCTAAGATTTTTCAGTCTAAAATGGACTAGAGATGATCATGTTTCCTTAGTTTAGAAGCTTAGATGAAATGAACGGCTGCAATTTATGAATTTGAGAATTTCAAATTAAAAAAAAAAAAAAAAAAAAATTAGGAGATCTCAACACGAGTTGAGTAACGCTCAAGATTTCGCTTGCAAACATGGCTCAAAAAATTGTTTGCATTGAAGGAAAGTTGAACTTTAAACCTAATGCTTCACGTGACATTAAGGACCTAAGGCCAGCCAAGTGACTTACCGAATAATGCTAAGGAACAACACTATTTCTGAAATTTCAAAAATAATACTTCTCCATAGTACTGCTCGTGACTTACTACTTCAGCCAACCCCGTAAAATTAACTTCTTTCACTTTTTATTCAGACAAAATCTTTTAACTTCTCCTTGGGGCCTTTTTGTCACGTCAATTCATTACTTTGTCCTTTGTCGTTTCTCTCCTAAAAAAAGTTTCCCAAACGACGACGAAGGGCAATCGGCCGGTAGAAAGTTTCCTTCTCTTTCCCTGAGAGTAGGAGGTAGCCAAACCTTTCCTATACCGGCTATAAGAGCTTCCGCATGTTTTTGAGGGAAAGAAAAGCGACGGGGAATAATGGAATTAATATGATCGATGTGGTCCAATTTCAGTGACTGTTGATATATATGGATATATCACATGCATGCCCCTTACGTATTGCGTAAATATTCGCATGCAGTGTATTTGTATTCTTATCCATTAAGACCAATGTCGACGACGATGGAGTTCCCACGAGTTATGACTATTCATGGACGTAGCTTCACGGAAACAACTCTCGGTTTGGCTGCTTCAACCACCCCGTACGTCTTCGTATGCCTAGATCGAACATCGATGGGTGGATGAATGAAACAACATAAATATATATAATCCTTTCGGTCTCCATTTTTTGTCATCATAGTTTATGCATGCAAAGATACAGAGTACTGCTGGATTGATTCCGCAGGCTAAAGTTGTGGTTACTTTTAACGTTTCTTTTCTTTTCTTTTTCCTACGCATAAAACAAACCCTATCTAGAAAGGAAAAAGAGATATTCTCGTTAATGGGGAACGAAAGGATCAACTAAATTAAGTTTGTGGACCATCAATTCCAATAATGGAGGTATGCTATGGACCACGTGTTGTTTTGTACATGTCATCGTTTATATTATTATCGGTCCCTCTTTTGTCTGCGGATCGACTCTTTGCCCTAACACCAGAGTTACTGTTGTTCGGGCAGATATTGTTAAATTATAAACTTCTTATTAACTTAAGTTTTTGAAATAAATTGTCACAACTCGTATTTATTTTAAAAAGAGAAATACTGGAGCATTTATTTCGGTTCTATTCTCATCCTTTTTGATCGACATTTCTAAAATGGTTAAAAAGGTATAGAGAAGAACGGAGGAAGAACCGGGGTAAATGCTCAAACATATTTAATCTTTCTCCGTATCATATAATATTTAGATCACTGTAGAAGTATAATGATATGGAGATTGAGGACAAAACGTATTTTCAAGCATCCTGCTCTTTAGTTTGGAGATTGTGATCAAGTTCTATATAAGCATGAATCACGTCCATAGGTATACACTGGTGCATTACCCCTTGGACCGCTAGCTTACAGTTAAGTTGATCGATCATCAAGGTTCACAATCAATCAATGTTGTCTAGCAAGATTCTCTCTAGCTAGCATGCTTTTGTCTTTTTAAGATTATGATGTTCCTATCAAGCATTCATGTTCCATATGGAGGTTGCTTCGAGGAAGGTGGTCGTACTGCTCTGGAGCCAGACAAATAGGTACAGCACGAACGAGACAGCATGGGCAAAGCTTGATCAGGAGTCGGGACCCATAGGGTGGCTATATATTTTCTAGTTAAAAGGAGAAAGTTAACCAGTTAATTAATTGGAGTGATGGATGTGTGATGGGTCCCCCTTAATTAAGTACTATATGCAAGAAATGTGAAAATTCAGTAGAATTGAAAGACGCCTAGTACTGCCAACACACACTTCATTGCATGTCCTTCTTAATTATACATATCTTTATTTTTATCATCGTTGCCATTTGATTCTTTTCCTAAATACTGATAACTTCCCTTCCCCTTGATCCTTTGTTTGGCTCATAAAAAAAATTACTGATAACCCAATAATTAAATTTATTCATTCATAACAATTTAACCTTTTAGAATAAATGGTGGTTTTAACATATGGTATCAAATTTAGAAATTTTGAGTTCGGTTCCATCTTCATCAATTCACTCTATTTTAATTAAATATTTTATGTATTAAGCGTGAGAGAATCTTTTAAGAAAAGTAAGAAAAGCCGAGACAATTGGCCTATATCTTTGATCATAGACCAATAATAATGTAAAGCATCTTTGGCGGTACCCAATAAAGTCCTCTTATAGCTTGGATTATTATTGAACAGTGATGTAAAGAATGTTAAGTACTTAGTTCGTAGTACACACCCAATCTGGACGCTTCTAGTTACCATCCAATTCATCAAGTTAGTTTCACAGCAGATATATTGAAGATTAATGCCGTATCATTAAACATCTCTCTCCCTCTCTCTCTCTCTCGTTCTTTCTTTCTTTTCTTCTTTTCCTTCCTTGTTGGTGCCTTATACGGTAAAGCAAATGGATTTTGGGCAAGAGAATCCGTATGGGACCAGCTTTGTAGTTGTGGCTAGGGAGTATGCGTGCGTGCGTGCACTATTGCACAAGCAGCCAATTAAGCACAGTTTGTGGTATATTTGCTCTCACCTTTTTTTAATCCCTAAAGGCTTGCTTTTATTTCTTTTATATATATATATATATGGTCTCGATCGTGAAGGAATCTCATGATCAGGACCAAAAAAGTAATTAACAGGATTTCCCTAGTGTTAGATCTTCAATATCAAAAGAGACTTTCACATGAATCATCACTACTTGAGATGAACACAAGGCAGATATTTTATATATATATATATACACACACACGCTTGGCCCTTCACTCTATTAAGGGCATGGGTTACGTTAAATTTGTTTCTTCTCATCAATGTGATGCAGAGGATCTTAAACAAAGGCCTACCAGCAGGACCACCGTTCCACGAACCATCCAATATTGTTTGCATCCAAAATGAGTTTTACAGCCAATAGTTCCTGTGAGAATTGGCCCTTTTGGTGAAATGGTTTGGTAAAATCGCAGTTTGACGTTTTAAAAACAAACGTCCTTGGTCCCCTAGGGGTAACTCAATCGACTGTGGACCACACCTCATGAAGTGAAGATCACTAATTCGAATCACCCCTCCTCTTTTCTTGTGTAGACATGTCAAAAAGCTTGAAAGATTTTTCACTCATGATGGTTATTTTATTTTATTTTATTTAGTAGCGGTTTAGTTGCTCTATCATTTGATGAGAGATCACAAACACAGTGTTAGCGATTAAAATACCTAAATAAAAAAAAAAATTTAAGTGAATTTGTTATATATATATATATATATATCTGTCTCTGTGTGTGTTAGATGTCACTTTAACTCAAAAAAGGTAGATGAAGCAACCAAAGTAACTTTTTTTTTACTTGGGCGGGTCACAGTAGTATCTAGCTTAAACAGCTACCGAAATTAAGAGATGTTCATCCAGTTCTACTAGGACATTAATGAGACGTAGATTACACCAATAAACCATGAGTGTTTTTTTCATTTTGCGAGTCAAACTTAGATCTGATGCCCACCAAATTAACCGCATAAAGATAAGCCTAAGGACTATAGAACTACTACCCTTTGTGGTATTTTAGCTCAATAAGTTAAGTCAATATGTTTGAACCTAACAAATGTTATATAAACTATTCATTTTTGTTATTACCATTCGATATGTAATTCTATTACAAAATATTTATTTGACTAATACTCAAATATATCTCTCAAGTACGTCATGCTTTGAGAAAGATTATGGGGTGGTTAATTTCCATATAAGAGAAAAAGATCTTATGTTAATTGAGATAGCTAGGGTTTTTAACTCGAGAAATGTTTGAAAGACTCCTCATTTCTCAAGTGAGTCGGATCGGGTCAAATCCTCAAAGCCTGTACAAAGCACAATTTTTAATTCTAGCCCATCCAACCCAAGCTTGAGTTGGGTTGAGATTTGCCCCTCGGAGCCATCATAGCATAAAACGGGTTTGCAATTAAAACTGTAAAATCACAAAAAGAAAGAGAAAGATGTTCTATATCACAATTTTTATTTAATAATTATTTTATAATATTGATGTGGCAATTTCAATTTTTTTTTAACAATGACTGATCTAAGGGTTTGTTAAAACTGTCACATCAACATTGTGAGATAGTTAAAGAATAAAAATATAGTTTATAGCATTACTTAATTACAAAAGAATAATGGTATATATCATTTGCTTTGTAATTCAATAATGTTAGCAGAAACCATATTTTTATCTTACAATTGTCTCACCATTATGATGTAGCAATTCTAACCAATCTTTTATTTTTTTAATAATGATTGATCTAATGGTTGGTTGGATATAACACATCAGCATTGCGAGATAATTGTGAGATAAAAATGTGATATATAGTATACTGTTATACGACTATCATATATGCAACTTGATGATGTGATAGTGAAAATCAACCATTAGATTAGTACTTATAAAAACAAAAACAAAAAAAACAAAACCAAGTGCTACGTTATCCCTTTAATTTGTATGGCGATCCTATAGCAGTCTACTAAATAATATTATTAGCTTTTTTTTAATAATTACTTATCTAATAGGTTGTTAGGCCTTAGAACTGCCACATTAACATTGTGAAATAATTGTAAGATAAAAATGTGATAATGCTAGAAACCGCATTTTTCTCCCCCAATGCATGTAGTCACAAACAACCCTTCAATTTTTTTTTTTTTTTTTTTTCAACAAGAACTTATCAAAGAGTTGATTAGGACTGCCATATTATCCTTATGAAATAATTGTGTGAAATTAAATATGTCCATATATATATATATATATATATATATATATATATATCCATGACCTATTTCGTTTTCACCTTCTTTGGGGTTTGAGGACCAAAGCCATGTGATTTATAATTCTTAGTTACAATGTTGAGGAGTTATTCTATTACATTAATGTCATCTCGTTGCATTTTAATTTGTTCTCCCACAAATTTTCTCCGACCGATGCAATCTGTTTGATTATATTCAATTCCTTCCGTTGTTTTGTTTTTTCTTTGAAGATTTTTTGGGATAAGCATCAATTATCCTTACAAACTACCATCAATTTATAAATTATCTCCTCGAGCTAACACTCGTGACACATAACCTCTTCAACTATTACTTGTCGGCAAAAAAATCAGTTCCATTAAATGAGCATATTAACTAAATCAGACCGAAAAATGAACACGTGACACATACATTTCAATTTTTAACATGAAATGATAAAAAAAATAAGAAATACAAAGGAAAACTCAAAGCTTAAGAAAAAAACCAATAAATAGACCTATAAAAGATAGAAAATGAAAGTGCTCGGCTAATGGAAGGGTTATTTTTTCGCAACAATTTGATCACAAATAGTAATTCGTGAGGGTAATATACTAATATATAAATAAGTAATAGGTTTTTTTTGTTTGTTTTATATTTTAACGCTTGCATTGATGAGTGAGAGTAGCATATGATTATAAATTTATAATAGCTAGCTGTGCGCCCACTGAGATCGATGTCAGATGTGAGTTGCATAATACGTACAAATAATCATTTAAATCGAGAAATGATAAGTCATAATTTTTTATGTGATTTTTTTTTTAAAAAAAAAATATTTTTCTTCGTAATAATGATTATTTTTATGAAAAAAAATATTATTTTAGATATTTTTTTAGTGTTCTTTTAGTATTTTTTCAACCAGAAAAGGGGACTGACTGGTGCCAAGGCCCCACATGACAAAATTTTTTTGTTTTAAGGTAAAACAATTTTTTATGGTTATTTTTGTTTTTTTTGCTAATGGGCCCCTGCCCATTAAATTTTTTCAGCCATGGCTCCTGCCCATTATCAAGGTTGGCTTCATCCCTGCTCCCAACTATGATGTGGCCTTTAAAATCTCCGTTGATTTGAGATTATCATTATTAATTTTTAATCTATTGATAATTTTAAAAGTCACATCATCAAAAAAAATATTAGAAAACACTGAACATTTCCCATTTTAAAAATAATCTCCAGCGTATCTTATTCCATTCTAGAAATCTTCACCAAAATTCCTGAAAGTGGGGCTCCAAGGCTTCAAGATTTGTCTTCAGTCTCCACC
Organism: Corylus avellana; assembly: GCF_901000735.1. Classification (NCBI taxonomy): domain Eukaryota; kingdom Viridiplantae; phylum Streptophyta; class Magnoliopsida; order Fagales; family Betulaceae; genus Corylus; species Corylus avellana. The sequence continues at coordinate 1,721,217 of NC_081542.1, read as the reverse complement.
GCCTTCACTGTCAAAACTAAGTTTACGTACCTTTAGAACCAGTCTTAATGAGCAACCAATTCTCCTTCCTTATTTATTATTATTATTATTATTATTATTATTATTTTATCAATTATCTTTTGGATTGCTCCTCAACTAAATATTTAGAGATTTTAAAAATATAATTTTAAAAATTGTAATTAAGTGTTGTATAAAATTTATAAAATTGTTTGTTTTTGTTAGTTTTAAAAGGAGGGTTTGACTTACAAAATTGCAGGCTAGATTATTCATAGATTGACCGAACAAATTAGAGAAGAAAAGACAGAAGTTGTAATTAATAAAATAGACCAAATCAATTAGGTGGTGGGGAAGATTGACTTGGCCCAAGATGCTGCGTGGGTAGCATTATGTCTGTAAAAGCAATGAGGATCACGTTAAGCCCAACTGCCAAAATATGCAAGAAAGAATTAAGATGATATGAACGTAATCAGAGGCATATTTCCTGGTCAAGATTCCTAATTTCTCCCACCATGCACCACTTAATTTTATTTGAATTGCCAGCTTGCACTTGCAATATCAGGCTACCTCCTCATCCTCCTCCTAATAATAATAATAATAATTATTATTTAAATTAATTAAAAAGATTTAGTTTTTATTTTCAATTATGATGTGAGTTGTAACATCCTATTGAACTATAAATTTGGAAGATTGGGTACCTTACGAGCATTATAAGGCTATCTTACCCAATAAATATCAATTTAATAGAGCTCAACTCGGAATAGTCTGGGTCCATCGGCTCTGCTCGAATCCAACTATACAAATATGTGATTTTTTTTTTTTTTTTTTTTTAGAAACAAGTTAAATGCAAATTAAACATCTCCAATCAAGCCAGCTCAAGACTCATTTACGTTATACTTTCCTTCTCAACAAACAATGAATAAGGATAATTTGCAATTGAGTAATGCAATTTACTTGCTCGAATTGTATATAATTTGGGCAGTTTCACAAAGAAAAAAGTTGTACAACCTACTTGTTCCAGAAAATTCAAATTACACCTACCTACTTGAATGAGTAGATCCCTCAACCCTCTTAGTAGGAAGCTCATCAAGGAAGTCCCCTTTATAATAGTGAAGGACCTTGCTGGTCATCTCACGCAAATCTTGTATGACAGCCACTTTCCTCCTAAAATCTTTGTCCTTCTGTAAAGTGTGTTCAACCAAGTCATAGAACTGCCTTTTCACACCCAGTATATCTACTCTACTCATTATGCGCTTGACAACAGCTCGGGACGTTTCCAACCCCAAAAACTTTGGTCGGACAAGATTCAAAATATTGAACACCTCTTTGACATGATTTTGATAAAGGGTGAATATTGAATTGCATGCCAATGAAGAGGAAGGGTGCAATGACCACCTGTTTCAGATTGTGAGGTTCATTTTCCTGAAGTAATGAATCCCTCTATAGTCGGAATTGCACAAAATAGTAAATCCCTCAACCTCCTAAAAAGAAAGATTACAAGCATATAGTCGGAATTGCAGAATCTACGTGCTCAAAATAGTAAATCCCTCGACCTCCTTTTTTGTGGATATGTTCAAATTGCATGCAATTCAAGTAACCAATTATAAGAAATCTTAATTCGTTATATGGATAACCTTATTTCACAATGACTCTCGTGATCTCATCTCATATATTAAATTTAAAGCCTTTTTAAGGAGGGAAATAATATCACTTGCTCCCCTCCCCATTTTCCACATGAGAGGTACCATTTGATAATGTTTGGTTGAACAGATCAATGTGTGTGTGTTTTTTTTTTAATGAATCCTAACATTGAAGAACTTGTATTATATGGAATCGGGAATCCTGATACAGTTAAGAAAATCTATTATATCATGAAGGCTGACTCAGTATTTTTTATTTTTTATTTATTTTTAGCACCTAATTGCAATCGAATACACTTAAGATTGACCACTGTGTATTTAAGAATTTGGACCTTTTTTCAATCTCTTATTTTTTTTTTCTATTGTTTTGATTTTGTAAGAAAGATGACGAATGTAATAGTAAACCTTGGATAATAGATTTTTAAAATAGATCGAATTTAATTCACTGAAAAATGAGATTTGTGAATTTCATATATATATTGATTTTCTTTGTTTGAGTTAACAAAAAAATATTTTAAAATTGAATAAAATATTCAAGTTGTGATCACAATCACCAAAATCACCCTATACTTATATCATAACCACTACTTTTTACATTGTCATTATTGCCATTACCACCTTCACCACCATAGTCATCACTCACGCTACACCACCATTTTTTTTTTTTTTTTTGCCGTCACCTTTGTGTTGTTATAGACACTACCATCATCACCTTCATGCCACTACCTTGTTATCACCACAATTATCACGCTGCCGCCACCAACATAAACATCATTTTTTTTTCTTCTGATTATTATTATATATTATATCAATATCTCATATATATATTTTACTATATTAACCTGACACAGTCTAATAGTCATTGAAATAGTTCTTGTTAGAAAAAGAAATCTAATAATTATTAAATCTTACCACCTCAACATAATGAAATATTAGTGTGATTATAGCATGTCTATTTTCTCCTAGTCACCATTACCTCCGCCATTGTTGTCATGTTCACCACAATTATTAAAATTTTAACACCTTACAATCATCATTATAAAGTCATTATTATTAATTAAAATTTGAAAATGCTTAATGCCACTTAATTTACTTGTCAATTCAATTTAAAAGGTTGTATGGGAGAAGAACAAAAGTATGCTAAATAGCTGCCCTCTTCAATAAAATTAAGCTCCTCAGCAAGTGTCCTAAGTACTACTTAACAAGACCTTAAATAAAGTTTATACTAACATAATACCAAACAAATTACCATGAAGTAGTCGCCAAATAATCTAAACTTTGTATCAACAAAAAGAAAAGGAAAGGAAAGTCACAATTTAACGAGATCTATTAGGTAGGAATAGAATTTTATGTAATTGTCTGTTCGAATTGTAGCCAATCTGAATAGGCAATTGAGAGAATCCTGATGAAGCTCACACGCCTAAGCACCTACCTAGGAAAGTGGGCCTCTACGGAGCCCTCTCTCATGTAGGGGTAAGGCATGCTACAATTCAATCAAACAAATTGCAACAAATCTCAATTCCTAATTGTTAAAGCTTTTTATTAACAAACAACCTAAAACACAAAAACGCTCAAAGTTATCTTCACCTTTATATAACACCAAAATACATTTTCAAACAAAAAACACCTTTCAAAAAGTATTAACAAATATAACCATATACTCTTATACTTAAAAGTGGGCATGCCAACTTGTGTTTATGTGTCAAAGTACGGATATAAAATTATATATTTTAACTATAATTAGATTCGTTTAATTAAACAAGTCAGACCTTTCAACCATAACTCGCTATTTCATGTTAGGTTTACGAATTGTAAAAAAAAAAATTATTAGCAGTAGATACTACATGTCCAGTTCGGATCGTGTTTAAGAGATGAATATAAAATTATATAAGTCAATCATAATTTAATTAATTCAATTAAACAAGTCAAATTTTTCCATAACCTTTTTTTAATTTTGTGTTGATTTCTTGTGCCATAGTGTTAAAAATTATGATCCCTAATTAAAAGAGATCAATAGCATGGTTGGTGTCAAAACAGGGGTCACCTGCAACCTGCACAGCATTGGGACTTGGGAGTGGACCCGGTGGAGCTGGCGGTTAAAAAAGTGACAGCAATTTCTGTTTAATATCTTATTTAAAACCCAAAACCAGTAACCCAGTAATCCAGTCATGGACGGGTTATAAAAGAGGAAGATGCAACGCGTTTGACCTCGTAAAACCCGTTCCTATTGGAGTCTCTTCCACGCCTTGGGAAGAACTGTACCCAAATTAAAACGCCAACGCCTCCAAGCCCCACCTTCTGAGCCCTCTCTCTCTCTCTCTCACGCACACAACCACGATCCATATCCAACTGGCCAATTCATTCTCAACGACCGCTCAGCCCACTTCATTTCCTCCGTCAATCGAGGCCAAAATTAAACCAAAAAGCAAATCCAAGAAGACCCATTTTCCTTTCCTGATCTGATCTTCCATCAGAGTCAACCATAACAAAGGATTTGAAGGTTGGTCCGCCGTGGTTATGGCGGACTTAGTGAAGCAAATCTTGGCAAAGCCGATCCAACTAGCTGACCAAGTCATCAAGGCTGCTGACGAGGCTAGTTCCTTCAAGCAAGAGTGCACGGAGCTCAAGGCCAAGACAGAGAAGCTCGCCGGGCTACTCCGCCAGGCCGCCCGGGCCAGCTCCGAGCTCTACGAGCGCCCCGCGCGGCGGATTATCGACGATACCGAGCAAGTCATCGAGAAGGCTCTAGCCCTCGTGCTCAAATGCCGTGTCAACGGCATAGTCAAGCGCGTGTTCACTATCATCCCCGCTGCTGCCTTTCGCAAGATGTCGTCTCAGCTCGAGAATTCGATCGGCGACGTGTCGTGGCTGCTCCGTGTGTCGGCTCCGGCTGATGATCGCGGCGACGAGTACTTGGGTCTACCTCCTATAGCAGCAAACGAGCCAATTCTGTGTCTCATATGGGAACAGATTGCGATTCTGTATACGGGTTCCCTCGAGGACCGATCCGATGCCGCGGCTTCGCTGGTTTCGCTTGCCCGGGACAATGATCGGTATGGGAAGCTAATCATAGAGGAAGGTGGGATCGGACCCTTGTTGAAATTGATCAAAGAGGGCAAACTGGAAGGACAAGAAAACGCTGCGAGGGCAATTGGGCTACTGGGACGGGACCCGGAAAGCGTCGAGCACATGATCCACGCGGGTGTGTGTTCGGTGTTTGGGAAAATCCTGAAAGAAGGTCCCATGAAAGTCCAGGCTGTGGTGGCTTGGGCTGTTTCTGAGCTTGCGGCTAATTACCCCAAGTGTCAGGAGCTTTTTGCCCAGCACAATATAATCCGTTTGCTGGTGAGCCATCTCGCGTTTGAGACCGTTGAAGAGCACAGCAAGTATGCCATTAGCAGCATCAGAGCCGCCTCGATCCATGCGGTTGTAATGGCAACTAATGCTCCAAACGCCAAGAATATGAACAAGGCAATTGACGAAGATGAAAAGCAATGTAACAATCAAATTCCTCACCCCACGGCGAACAAGGCCCCCAGTCAGATGTACAATGTGGTGACGAATACCATGGCGATGAGGATCCAGTCCAAGCTACTCCAACCACAAGGTAATGATTCAACTCAAGCCAACCACAACAACAACCACAGCACAAACAACAACCATAACAACAATGTGAAGCAGAATCATCAACTCCATCTACCCCACCACCAGCAAAATGTTTCGCTTTCAGGGAGTAATCTCAATCTTAAGGGGAGGGAATTGGAAGACCCTGCTACCAAGGCCAACATGAAAGCAATGGCAGCAAAAGCCCTTTGGCACCTTTCCATAGGAAACTCAGCCATCTGCCGCAGTATCACTGAGTCAAGAGCACTGTTATGCTTCGCAGTTCTCCTGGAGAAAGGGCCTGAAGATGTCAAGTACCATTCTGCCATGGCATTGATGGAGATTACTGCAGTGGCCGAGGAAGATGCCGAATTGAGAAGATCTGCATTCAAGCCCAGTTCACCCGCCTGCAAAGCTGTTGTTGACCAGTTGCTAAACATCATTGAGGAGGCAAATTCAGACCTCCTTATCCCGTGCGTCAAGGCTATTGGGAATTTGGCAAGGACATTCCGAGCAACGGAGACAAGGATGATCAGCCCGTTAGTGCGGCTTCTCGACGAGAGAGAAGCTGAGATTTCCAGGGAGGCTTCAGTTGCTCTCTCAAAATTTGCCTGCACAGATAACTATCTCCACCTTGATCACTCAAAGGCAATCATAAGTGCTGGAGGGGCAAAACACTTGATCCAACTGGTGTATTTTGGTGAACAAATTGTTCAAAATTCAGCATTGTTTCTGCTATGCTACATTTCCCTACATGTACCAGACAGCGAGGAACTTGCCCAGGCCGAGGTGCTCACTGTGCTTGAATGGGCTTCCAAACAATCTCACATTACCCAGGATGAAACACTCGAGGCATTGTTACAAGAGTCCAAGAGCAGGTTGGAGCTTTATCAATCCAGACGGTCAAGGGCATTCCATTGATTCAATCAATAAACAGATTAGTTTGTTGTGTAAGAAAAAAAAACCCACGTTTCCTATAATTTTCTCTGCTTTATCATTCTCATGGAGTGTACATACTTTAATTTAATGTATTCTGAAATTTTTTAGAAATAGTTTCAATCATTTACAGAGCATTCTCTTGCTGTGTTTTATTTTTTCCTGCTAATTTGCATTTCCCCCATAAAAGCACCCCATTCCTGGAACCTCCCACCCATTTGTCTTCTAGTTACAAACGGACACAGACTGCTACTTTAAAATGTGATGACCAATCTAAACTCAGAAAGCAAAAGGGCATACATAAGATATTTTCCCGTTCTTTATTCTATACCTCTCCTTGTGAATCACAATATGCTGGCTTTAGCAGGTCTAGATTTATTTGATGTGTTCAGAGTGGTTGTAGCACGCATAATTGGATTAATAATTTAGCTGAGATGGAAACAGCTAGCAAAAGGCATAAGGTGGGGAAAACATGTCTCAAGGCTTGTATCCGAATTCCGGACAGGATAGTTGTAAAAATTATTCCTTGTAAAGAATGGAGTACTCGTTTGGAATGAGAACTTGAAATGGTAAACCTCTGTTTCCTAGGATTTTGGCTGTGGAATGTGGCGAGAAATTTTCAGTGTCACAACTCAAAAATACTTTTTGGCCAGACATACTCAAGCTTGCTATAGAATAAGGTGCGTCTACAACGCACAACCTATTCCTGCAGCAAAATAAAAATGCATTCAACTCTCCTTTCAAACCCAGTGGTTAGCTATGGAAGTCATTCTACAATGAACAGTCAAGGTGTAGCTTAGTGGTCAAAAGGGCGGGCTTGGAATGAGCCGTAGGCTCAGACATCATGGAATCGATTCCGCACTAAGAGTTTTCTGGATTACCTAATACAAGGTTCTAATGGGCGGGGCCATGTATTGAGGGTTTACTCCCCAAAGGTGGATCCGAAGGGCCAGTCTTGGTGAGATTCCAAGTCTTCAAAAACAGACATTCTACAATAGCTACAACCTCTGAAAGGGTACATTTTCTCAATCTCTTATTTGTGCAACCTGCAAGCGCTAATGGCAGGGTAAAGATACCTAAGCTTAATGCTCCCTATATATACCATTAAGACATGAAGTCATGACAACCATCATGGTCCGCAAAAACAGTTTAAATTTATGCAACTGTCTGTACGACAATGACTACTAGGAATCTGATACATGTACCAACTGTCGATTTTCCTTGCCCTATAGTCATCATAACCGCCTTGAAGTGTCTTCTTCAATTCTTTTATTGAAAGCTAAAGTGTCGTAAGAGATAAAAATAATGCTGCAGAGCCAAATACTATACAATAATGAAATTAACATACCTAAGCAGTAATATACATGCATAATCATATGGCTGTGTAAACAATTAAAAATAAAGAATAGTGACAGTGCTGAGGTGAGAGTCTTGGCATCAAGAGAGCAATTTTTTAACTGGTCAACAAATGAGCTTTAGATTACAATAATACTACTCTTCTCATTAGATTTTCACACCTGCTTCACACCGGCTGATGTGGTGAGTTTTAAATGGCTGATATGAAAAGCTACTTAAAATCCGTCACATCAGTCAGTCTGAAACTAATGTAAATATCTAGCGTGAAGAGTAGCATTGTCTATAACAGGAAAAAAAAAAGAGTTTTAGATTAGGTGTCCCATTTACACTTTATCACAACACACCAAGAAGCAAACAAGTAAAAGCACAACCAACTAGAAATACCTGCCTAACATCTCCCCACACACTGTGTGACTGAATGAACATTCAGGATGTATTAGTCATTTTAGTATGTGCTCCAGGACAGCTGATAAAAGTCCCACATCAAATCAGTTAGGTGACTAATTTAGGATGCACTAGGGAGGAGAACCAACAGACATGTCTAAAAACAGAAAAAGAAGTTTAAAGTCCAATGGTTAACAATGTAGTTATTATAATAGCATATAATTAAGAAAGTGAAAATCCAAGAACTTATCACCGGGATGGGTACATAGGACATGATGCAGAACACACAACTATCTCAACTTTAGTCCTATTGATGAGTCAACCACCCTACAGCTACTTTGCAACAGAATTAGTAAAAAACTACAATGATATTAAAATTACAAAGAAGAAAATAACTAACAAGTAATAAAGCTCTACTATCCTTTAAACTTCGTCACGAAATGTATTATACAGCAGAATTTGGCAACAATTTAATGGAAACATCTAATTTGAGCATAAAGAGGTTCCAATTGATTGGTATCTTTTATATATAAGCAAACAGATAAATACCAATGTCCAAACTCAAAGTTAGGGGAAAAATTAACAAATTTCCACAAAATAGGTTACCCACAAAACTAGTGAGATCCAAGAACTTATCACCGGGATGGCATTGCATTCTTTAAGATACCAGTAGACCATCGATCAAGTCGCTGAAAGTTTAAGATATATGAGACACAATTTATGTCATTACCTACTATTACCAAAAGCCATCCTACAATGCACGATGGGCAGAGCCACTGAAAATGAAGAATCACTCCAATACAACATATATCTTAATGTTATGTTCAGTAACTATTCCTGAGAAAGCAATACGCCTCCTCAATGTTGCAATCATGAGACATCCACATGACATACATTTAAATATGTTGCACAAAAGTTACTATTTTCTGACAAAAATAATACTAATGCACCATCCACCGTCAAATGTAAATTTGACTTTTTGCCAGAACACCTTAACGCATTTGCTTGGTATATTATCAAAGTAGCATGTGGGATTGGCTACCCAGCCCCACTAAGTAAAGACAGAAAAGGTTATAATTTAGAGTCTCTGTATATGCAACTGTGGTAATTGAAATCAAAGTGGAACCATATGTTTTTAAGAATTGGCCTATCATATAAAAGGCCAGCCTTTCCATCTGATAGAGCTAAACATGACTCACAAGAGTCATTGTGAAATTCCTATGGTTTTGAACTTACCGTAGATATTACTTGAAACATCCCCATTTCCATGACAATGAAAAATTATATCTTATAAACAGATCCAAAAAAAAAAAAAAGTCTACTTAGGATGATATGATTTCATAAACAAGTTGATGGGGGCAGGTTCATAATTCAACTTCCCAACTGACCAAATGAAGTAACCCAGCCACATCTATTACCTAACCACTCACATCCATTATATGCATGATAAGCAGAAATGTACAAATACATCCTGTATGAGATATGCAAATCTTGCAAACAACATAATCATCCCAGGAACTTAAAAAATTAAAAATTGTGCCATAGTCAATTAGCCTAGTCACATGGATAGACACAGACAAAATTTACTTATTCAACGATATGCAAAAATTGATCAAAGCCACCCTCTCACTGATACCACCTCGAAAAAACTCTTTAAGATCTACTATTAAAGCCTCATATAATATAAGAAGAACTGCAGCTCAGAGCCATAGCTGGCAGATATGACATGAACCTGCATAAAACAGCAAATCAATTTATAGTCAAACTATGACAACAGTATCATACCTGCTCAAGAAGTTATGCACTGATGTAAACATGCCAACACTAAAAGAGATTAATGATATGGCACATTATGTATTGTAGCAGTTTTATTTACATTTGATAGTAAAAACAATTAAACACCTCTGTCATTGAAGCAAAGAAGAGAGAGAGAGTCACTGTTGCAAGATGTCGTTAAGTAATCTTTTAAATTTTTTACTTATCAAAAAGAAATCTTTTACCATGTAAATTATATCATTCTATAACCAATTTGTCAGAGACAAGTAGATTATACCTACAACCGCTCGGAACCCTAAAGTTTGTTTGGAGTTCTGAATGCTCTGTTTTAACATGTCTTTGACTTGGCCCATAATCAAGAGAAAGAAAAATCTCTACTTCAGCATAGTACTAACACTTTCCTTTCTGCATTATCTGTTGTTTGATTGAATTGAAGACATAAAAATGAAAGCAAAATGCAGAATTTAGCAAAGTTGAGAAGCTATGCATTTGCCATGTAGTTATCTGCTTGCTTCATTTAAAAATGTATTCAGGTAGCACCAAATGTAGTGGCTTTAGCATTGACATCTATACAAAAGTAGCATAGCTTCCCCAATAATTTATCTTCATACAAAGCCCCTATGTGATTTCTCCAGCTATTGATGAAGAATCAATTCTCTAACTACAGACTCATAATAGGGAGAAAAAAATAATAATTAAAAAATAAAAAAGGGAAGAAGATGATCATAGATCTGCGTACTGTAAACAAAAGAATAATCATTGCAGCACTCTTAAAATGTTTGTATCGAACATCATAATATGAAGACATTGGTATCCAGGTGTTTATCAAAACTTCAATTTCTTCTAGCAATTGCTTCTTTCTTTTCAATATCACCACACACTGAACTAAAAAGTATGCATATTCTAAAAAATGAACTATGAAAATATCATATTAGGGGAGCTGAATGAATTAGATCTACAAATAAGGAGATACACAGTACCTGCACAAGTACAGTAGAAAGGATTCTATTGTAAGCATGTCAAACACAATTACCAGTATTGCAGTCAAACAAATTTCTTGTTGATCATATGACAAATTTATCTTGCAATTGCTTGATCATCACCGTGGAGCTTCAGGTGATACTTTAAACAGGCAGGTACCAACTCCTATAGGACTGAAAGTCCATTTTGGAGATTGCAAGAGACATTCCATATAAATTACACCCCAAACACTATAACCTTAGCTGGAAGTCCATAGAAGATTTTCAAAGGGCCATTAAAGGTTCTCTTCCCTGTTGAAGGAACTGTAACTCACCCCAAACACTAGGATACACTATTGGAGGCCTTCCTTGAATTGAAGATCAAATCAGAGGAAAATGGAAACTGCAAACTACAGCACGTTAAATGTATAACTATTGCTGGAAGCCATGAGATCAAGAGTTCAAAACTGCACTTTTGCAAAAAAATACTGGAAGCCAGCAAGGCTTGGTTTGGTTTGAACACCAAACAATCTACAATGAAATGAAATCATTTTAGTATGAATTGTGAATAAATATAGTACTAAAACAAAGTTCTTGAGTTCGAATTTTGTTTTCATCATTTACCTCCCATTTCTATTTAATATTCTATGTGTTAGACCTTACTTGTTAAAGAAGAATTTAACCCACACATAAGGGATAGTGCTAAAATATTAATTAAATGATTACATTAACCATTTTTTATTTGTTTGAACTTTTAGGATAAATGGTGATTCACTAAAGATTATTCCCATGCAAAGTGCCAAACAAGATCATGAGCAGATAACGCAAGGCTGGGAAAATGGATGTTATGACAATAGATTCATAACAAACATAGGGCTTCAAAACAACCACAGAATGCAAACCGTAAACCGAGGGATTGCAATCAAACTCGCAAATGAGGAGAAATTTGAAAAGCATAAACAGTCAATCGTTACACTTCTCGGTCACAATAAAGATATGCTACCAAATCCTATATATTCATAGTAGAGACAAAATTATAGTAAAAATATGGAAAGCATTTTGTGTAATCACAATTTTATCAATAGAACCATCTAGATTCTAGACAACCGCTCCAATATAATGCACGAGCCTTAATATATATAAATTAAACATTATTTCAAACATGAAAAAATAACAGAGAACTTAGGCATTGAGGAGTGAAAAAAAAAAAAAAAAGAAGGGAATAAAATTGAGGAAACAAAAGGATTGGAACTCACGGTAGCAAGGGAATTCAAATAGTTGATGACGAAGCCCCTCGCGAAACGCAAAGAATTCATATGGTTTTGATTCAGAGCATTTGGAATTATGATCCGCATGAACCGAGTCGTCTAGGGCTCTGTTCCTCCACGAGAATCGGATGTTGGCGACGAAATTCAGAGAGAGAGAGAGAGAGAGAGTGAGCGAGAGAGAGGGATTAACGTTCAAAAGAACCGCTCAAATGCGCTCTATTTTCGCCCAACAATCTTTTACCGTAAAGGTTTTATATAGAAACGACGTCGTTGCTGATGTCCAAATTAAAGACAAAATTTTCCATCAAATTGGATTGAAGAAAAGTCATTGATTTAATACGCAGAATATTTGTTTTGATACCATGTTAATTAAAATAAAAAAGGTGAATAATTGTTTTTTTTTTTTACATGTCCATATAAGAGGAAGAAAAAAAATTCAAACTAATGATCTCCGCTTCATGAGACGTAGTCTCTAGCTAATTGAGCTACTAATAGTCCTTGATTTGATACCGATAGTATTTACTTTGATACCATGTTAATTAAAATAAAAAGGTGAATGCTGGATACAAATTTTGAATGCAAATTTTTTATTATGATCTCATGATAAAGGAACTGAGTTGAAGGAAACCCAGACAAAAAAAACTATGTGATCCTTATATATTAATTAAAAAACCTACGCATGGCAATTTATAAAATAGGTTGCCCAGTTTAAAATAAATTTATGTTGTGTTTTTAATTATTATATGAGGAATACATTGTTTTTTAATTACTATGATAAAAAATCATGTGTTTCTTATATACGCGTGACAGTTGAAATAAATTACTTTAATCCATTTCCTTTAAGAACAAATAGCTTAAATCCAAACTTGTTTAGGTCATTTATTTCATATTTCAATGAAATATATTATATATTACAATATTGATTAAATTCATCATTTCTTAAACCACTAAAAATCACTACTATCAATGGTATAACGCCACTTGAAAGAGGTGGTGATTTACTTAAAGCCCACATGTTAACCATAATAATCATATGAAAATTATAATAATATTAATTAAATTTATAACTTATAATTTTTTTAACTTAAACTTTTAACATAAATAAAGATTTAAAGGAGAGATTGAGCCTACGGATGAGAGTATTAAAATATTAATTAAATTTATTATTTTGTATTAATTTAAAATTTTAAGATAAATAATAATTTAATAGAAATATTATAATATTTTGATGTGAAAGAAAATTATGTCGACTCAAATAATAATGGTACATTGAATATTCTCAAAGTGATGATAATCTATTAATTCAAAATTTTAAATCTATTACTCAATATTATTTATCCCCTCATTTTGATTAAAACAGTCCACGTGTGTGTTTCCTATGGCTGCAGATTTGTGGATAATTGACGATGTAACAGTACTCACTCACACCTGTCTGTTTGTCCATCAACGTCCCTTTTGTGTTGTGAATCAAAAACCAAAGGAGTTTGGAAGATTTCCCAATGGGCGTGAGAAGTGGGGTGAGAGTCATACATTACCCATAGACTTATCCTCACATCTACCACTGCATTAGCCTTACAATCTCCTCCACTCAATCTCATAATCCAGTGCCACCCAAAAAGATCGTACCCCTCTCTTTGTCGGGCTTCTTCACCAACACTTCACTACCCAAAATATCATTTCTTGCTTTCTCCTGCTGTAGCTCCATCTGCATCACAACCATGGCTACTGCAGTGACTGCTACGGTCTCCTTTCCATCCTCCAAGTCTGCTTCTCTGTCCTCCAGAACCTCTATTATCTCACCAGAAAGAGTATCCTTCAAGAAGGTTTGTATTAGCATTAGTACAGATTATGTATTCATATAGTTTTGGATGTGTTTGTTTTGCTTGGAGCTTCTGACATGGGTTTTTTTGGTTTTTCAGGTTCCATTGCAGTACAGGGATGTTTCTGTTGGCGGAAGAGCTGTTTCAATCAGAGCCCAGGTCACCACAGAGGCTCCTGCTAAGGTTGAGAAGGTGTCCAAGAAAATGGAGGAAGGTGTGGTGGTGAACAAGTACAGACCAAAGGATCCTTACGTTGGCAGATGCCTCCTCAACACTAAGATTACCGGCGATGATGCTCCAGGAGAAACCTGGCACATGGTCTTCAGCACTGAGGGTATGAGCTCATTTGCTAATTTTTTATTCTCCATTAATATTTGATGGTGACTTCGTTTAACTCCTCGATATATAGTACACATTTGGATTATTTGATATGTTGACATCTTTTTTATGAAAACAATTACTTTGATCTTATTGGTGGCTTTAATTTGCCCTTTAATGTTTTTTTGCAAACTTTAGTATTGTTAAATCACAGGTTATCCCAAAAATTTAAGCCAATAAGAAATCGTAAGTGAGACCGATCATGTAAAATATTTAATTGAAATGTGAGTTGAATTTATGGAGACAATGTTCGAATTTAGGACCTTTGAATTTAATACCATATTAAATTACGAATTATCCCAAAAGTTTAAGCTAATAGAAAATAGTAAATTTAAGCATTTAATTAATATTTTAAACAATTGTATGCAAATGTATCCATGGATTTGCAATAAAAGGACATCAGTTCCCATCATATTTTAAGTTGCTGTGATAAGCACAAACACTAAGAATCTAACAAGTTTGTATTTAACATAAAGAACTTTGACTAATTTGACGAGAGGTTTCAGAAGTCGATCCGTTTGAGTTAACTGGTTGATTGGTTGGCTTAGGAGAGGTCCCCTACAGAGAAGGGCAATCAATTGGGGTGATTGCAGATGGTGTTGACAAGAACGGAAAGCCTAACAAGCTGAGGTTATACTCAATTGCCAGCAGTGCCCTTGGTGACTTTGGAGACTCCAAAACTGTAAGTTTTTAATTTTTATTTACATTGATCTATATTTGTTGTGATAGTTAAGTTTCCAATTACGTTTTTGTTCTAATGGGTTTTGAGTTTTTGTGAAGTTTGTATTATTTACATCTCATCTACCATGTTTTAACACAAGCCCCTATTGCAAATTAATCTGATCAGTTAACATATTCCCATAGTTACCTTTCGTTTCCTTTGGTGTCAATTCATATGGAGAGCTTCTTATCTGTTATCTTCATACAGGTTTCTCTTTGTGTGAAACGGCTTGTGTACACCAATGACAAAGGAGAGATTGTTAAAGGAGTCTGCTCAAATTTCTTGTGTAAGGATGCAGGCTATAGTTCTGAAAAAAAATATATATCTCTTTCTCCCAAATTCTAAAGAAACATTGCCGATCTTTCTGGTGTTAAATGTAGTTTATGAGGAACAGATTGTAATAGCTAAAAAGGCTTAACACCACATTATGGAAGATGTCTTAGCTATGGCAACCTAGTAGCTCTAATTGTCTTGTATTTCAGGTGACCTGAAACCGGGAGCTGAAGTAAAGATTACAGGACCAGTTGGGAAAGAAATGCTTATGCCGAAAGATCCCACTGCCACCGTCATCATGGTATATTCAGTTTTGTCATCTTAAGCAAGAACAATGTCAACTAAAATTGTGTGGATTCTCCCTATATTCTTTATGCTTTTTCAGTTAATTGATTTCCATAGGTTGGTGATAATTGAATCATCTGTTGCAGCTTGCAACTGGAACTGGCATTGCTCCTTTCCGCTCATTTTTGTGGAAAATGTTCTTTGAGAAGCATGAGGACTACAAGGTAGATAGAATGCAATCAATCTTGTCTTCATAAACCCTTATGACTTGAGACACTAACATGAACTGCATGATGAAAAAGCGCCCCAGTCGAAGCATCAAAACAGTATCAATGGCCTTGTAGCCTTGTGCTTAAGGTCTAGGTTCAGCCCATTATGAATATGAGCATATGGGTTTAGGGTTTATCTCATGGCCAAAGAAGAAAGGGTGTCAAAAAGTGAGCGAACTAAACTAGTGAGTCTTAAGACAATGAAGACTGTTATAACTTGTGGTATTTCTCATTGATACTGATATTAAGGATTGGACCGAAGCATCATCAAAAACAATCATGGATAATACAATTGTTGTAATGGTATAAAAAAAAGCGTTAGCTACATCTGCGCTATTACTTTATAAAAGATTAGTCAAAATTACCTTTATAAATCCATGTCAGGATTTGCGGGGAACTTCTTTACGTGTCTCTGGCTGCTTGAAACCAGACATCATAAATGTCTATCTGGCATACTAGAGAAAAAAAAATCTGTAGTTCTTGAATTCTTGTTTATGCATCAGCTGATGAATGATTCAGCTTTTTGACATGTTGTGTAGTTCAATGGCTTGGCGTGGCTCTTCTTGGGCGTTCCCACAAGTAGCTCACTGCTTTATAAGGAGGTGAGATAGATTAGAGTTTCCTCGCTCATAAAAAATTTTATGCCTATACTTTGAGATATACACTGAAGATTCTCCTATTATGAGACAGGAATTTGAGAAAATGAAGGAGAAGGCCCCCGAAAATTTTAGACTCGACTTTGCCGTGAGCAGAGAGCAAACTAATGAGAAAGGAGAGAAGATGTACATTCAAACCCGAATGGCTCAGTATGCAGAAGAGCTATGGCAGTTGCTTAAGAAGGATAACACCTTTGTCTATATGTGTGGACTGAAGGGGATGGAAAAGGGGATCGATGACATAATGGTGTCATTGGCTGCTAGAGATGGTAAGAAGCTGATGACTTTTGGTTAGATTTTATAGATGATTTTCTGTCTATAGTGCCCTTCAATCTTGTGTTTGCTGCATTTTATAGGCATTGACTGGTTGGATTACAAAAAGCAGTTGAAGAAGGCAGAGCAATGGAATGTGGAAGTCTACTAATGCTTGATTACCTGTACAAATTTCTCCCATTTCACTTTATAGTGGCAACCATTCAATGATTTCCACTGCATTCTGTAGATAGGCAATCGTCTTTGTAATTTTTGTATTGATATAGCCTCTACAGAAGTTTTACTTATGTGGGGGGTCATGGATTATAGTCGAGCATTATAGCTGAATCCAACTTCAACCTTATTTTCAACTTCATCAGTTGTCCTGCATATTTTTGTTAAATCATTACTTATCTAAAAAATGTTAATTGAAATAAGTGATTCGAATAATTTAATTAATGTTTTAATATTTTTTCGCATGTGTACGTTCAAACTTTTTTTCAATAAGTAAAGTCAAATAAAAAATGAAAAGTGAATAACGGAAATAAGGTTCGAAAATTTTTGTTCTGATGCTATGTTAAATTATCCATTTATTCCAAAAATTTAACCTAATAGAAAAATGTGAATTTAATTATTTAATTAATATTCTAATAGTTTTGACTCAATGGCTGTGAAATATTTAATTATTATTAAAAGTTATGAGTCTTACAATAATTTATGGTGGTGTTATTAAAAGTTTAGTTATTATTTATTTATTTCTAATTAAATAGTTAAGATTTTTGTTATTACACATTAAAAATTAATAATTGTCTAAAATAGTAGATATTAAAATACTAAAACGTCAACTTTTGTAATTGAAAATAATAATTCAAATCTTAAGCCCTGATTTCTTTCGGTGTAAAATATTTTCAGCTAAATTACATTTTTCATAAATTTTTTTTTTTTTTAAAAAAAAAAAGTTGATTTTTTTTGTTGTTAAATTGCAATCTTGAAAATAATTTGAAAAATAATTTTCGGGTTTGCCTAAGATAGAAAATTGTCAAATATTTCTTATTTTTCATATAATCTAATGAGTTGCAAGGAAGGAAAAGATGACAAAGAAGAGTTGCGTATAAAAAGAGTGAAAATACAAGGCCTTCGGGCCGGATTGAAATCTAATGTAATTATTTGCTCATATTTCTTGTAATTTGGGTAGAGAATTTTAATACAAGACAACCCTTAGACTTGTTTGGACAAGTAGGCTCATAACGAGTCTCCTCACAATTGCTTACATGCATGGTGTGTGGAAGTGTAGCAAAATTAATTTATGCAAATGAGAAGCCCAACCCGAGCCTTAAATTTTTTTTGTATATATTTTTACATGTATAAAGTTTTTCTTTAAATTAGATGGTAGAAATTTTCTCTAATGTATTTTATTATACTTATATTTATTATTAGAGTATGTTATTTATACATGTATTTTTAATATAAAGTGAGCCAAGTGACATTCTTAGCATGTGATTCTCAAATAAATTTTTCAAAATTATATAAAAATCACATACTCTATATCAATTAAAATAAAAATAAAATCTGGAACATATAAAAGAACAAAAAAATTGATTAAAACAAAGTGGGGGGGTGGGGGATGGGGGTCCAGGGTTGATTAGCGTAGACCGAAGACCACCAGATGAACACGTGAAACGAAAGAGGATCTAAGGGAGAGGAGGCTAAAGCGAATTAGGGAATCAGAGAAGCGGAGGCGATTAGGGTTTTTGCCCTATCATTATATAAAGACGCTCATACATCTTTCATTCTCTCTGCATTCATTCAATATTGGTTAAGGGCTAAGGTTAGGGTTCGATCCAATGGCGGAGGAGAGGTCGACGGGTGTGGTCCGGTGGTTCAGCGATGTGAAGGGCTACGGGTTTATCACGCCCGACGACGGTGGCGAAGATCTGTTCGTCCACCAGTCAGCGATCAAAGCCGAAGGCTTCCGTAGCCTGGCCGAGGGCGATAGCGTCGAGTTCCAGATCGAGCTCGGCGTCAACGAGAAGACTAAGGCCATCGACGTCACCGGCCCCAACGGATCTCCCCTCCAGGCCACCAAGAAGGAAAGTTACAGTCACGGCAGGTCCACACGCGGTGGCGGAGGCGGTGGCTGGAGAAGCGGTGGAGATAGGCGCAACGGCGGGGCCGGGTGTTACAATTGCGGCGATACGAGGCACATCGCTAGGGAATGTTACAGAGGGAACCCCGCGTCCGGTGGAGGCAGAGGCGGAGGCAGAGGCGGAGGCGGAGGCGGAGGCGGTTGTTACAGTTGCGGCGAGGTTGGGCACATGGCCAGGGACTGTCCTCGCGGAAACAATGGCGGTGGCGCGGGTGGCGCGTGTTACTCGTGCGGTGGGTACGGGCATTTGGCGAGGGACTGTATCGGTGGAGGTGGCGGTAGTGGCGGTGGTGGCAGTGGTGGCGGTGGTGGCAGAAGTGGCAGCGGTGCCTGCTTTACATGTGGGGAGTTTGGGCACTTGGCTAGGGATTGCCGAAACGGCGGCGGCGTTTCGGGAAGGTTCAGTGGAGGTGGTTCCGGAGGAAGAACTGGGTGTTTCAACTGCGGGAAGCAAGGCCATTTTGCTAAAGATTGCTCTGCGGTCCCCGACGCCTCTTGAGTACCAAAAAAAAAAAAAAAAAGAGTAATAGTACATATTCTCTTTTTTTTCTTCATATATTTGGTTGGTCAATGGTTATACATAGGATGGTTTTGGCTAAAATGGGCTTTTGATTTTGCGTTTTCGCTGTTTAATCAGCAATTTTTCCCGTCTACCTAACACACAGATATGTGATGTTTGTTCGCATAAGAATTAGGGTTTTTCTTCTTCTTAACTGATGACTGCGGCATAAGTTTCTAATCGAGCACTTCTCATCTTCAAGTGTGAATTAATCGTGCTGTGTGATGTGGTGGATTGATTTATCTACTAATCTTTGTGCTTCGTACATTTTTATTGTTGCTTTGTTTAAAACGTGTGATTTAAAAACATCAATTTGAAAACGTGCTGTTTGGCATTTTTAGAAATGCACTCCATTGCTAGCGATTTTTCTTGGTTTTAAGATCGCAAATTTTTAAACTATACATCTTTTGGTCGCTGTGCCAAACACACTCTTAGTTTTTTTTGTGCCAATTATGCGTTTTCGTTGATTTTTTTTGTAGTTCTCCTTCTGGGTCTATATTTAGGCTGTTCATCCGAATAGGGCTCTCTGACATATCTTCTAGTTAGAAACTACACTTCGCCATTCAATTCCTACGCTTGGCCTATGTCCAAGGTTGTAATGTTCATGATTTCACTTTTTTTGATCAAGGGCCTTTGCAATTGCATTGTTATACTATATAGAGAATCATAAGCTCATTCAAAATTGTTATAGTGATATCATTGTACAAACAATTGTTTTAGAATAGTAATCCAAGCATCTTTAAAACCTGCATTACACAAACAATGGGGTTTGTGGGAAATCTATGGGACGTTCTCTAACAATGGATAGTATAAAATGTGGTTAATTTTTAGTGTGCTATGCTCGATGTGTTTCTTTTGCTTCTGTCTGGATGCTATCTGGTGCCAATGCACTTTATGGATAATCAGGTTGCCTTGGTGGAATGTTCTTCTCCTTCCCCCTTCTTCTTCAGCCATTTTGTCCTCTCCTTTTCTTTTTTGAATTGTTTGCGGTTGATATGGGCTTACAACAAAAGAGCTTATAGGCTTATAGTTTGATGACAAATATTGAATTTCAACAGACTCTAAAGGCATTGCATAATTTGATAGTTTTGGGGATTAGTATAGGCTTGATGATGTTTTGCTTTTATCAGAAGGCTTTCTGTGGATATTTGCTTCTCTATAGAGGTAAGCTTTGAAACTGGCTCCAAAGTTTTGATTGTTAATTCCCTGTATTTTATTAACTCTAGGGCAATCTTTTATATTTTTATATATTTTTCTTCTAGCTCATTTTGTTGGTATTCTAAATGAACACCATTTGATTTGGAGATCTCTTTTGTTCATTGGTGCCTTTAGATAACCCCCATTTAAAACATAGTTCTTGCAGGCTTACTCTCTCTCTCTCTCTCTCTCTCTCTATATATATATATATATAATGTCAGTTATTTTGGATTTAAAAAAAAAAAAAAAAAAGCGGATGCACTCAATAAAAAACATTTTCTGAAATGTAGACCCCAATAGAATAGACTTTTAAAAACGCTTGTCTGTCACATTTACCCCACTACTTTAAGAAACATAAACATAGATTTTCATAGGTGGTTCCCTACTAGGCAAATTGGTTAAAAGAAGTGCAATGTCTTTGCCAAAAATAATTTGTGGAAGCAACCAGAATACTGTTGCAAGTTACCCATCCCTTTCTATATTACCTGGCCCTGATGTTGTGACCCTGCATTCTTTAAACAAAACGGCCACCGCACTGCTTTTTTATATGCTCAAGTTGTGGCAAAATGCAAAAAATGATTTTATCTTTTAACGCCAGTTTAAGAATTAATGGAGAAAGAAAGTAATGGTAATTTGGTTTCGAGATTATTAACCCCAAGGGGTTGGCTCAAGTCTTGGGGGCATTCCTAACCAAAAAAGAAAAAAAAAATTTAGAGGCATTCTAAGAATTCAAACCCCTTTTTTGGGGGCTAGCCCGTCGACAAAGCTGAAATATAATGAGACGTATTTAGGAAGTATTTTATACAGATTTGAGGTTTATTTAACAATGATGGATATATGAAGTGGTCCTGCTTTGAAAGGATTCAACATGCAATGAAAGGGCCTTATATAATTTTTGACAGAAGAATTCTTATATTTGCAATGGTTTTCAATCCAATCCTTGCTCTTTTAAATATTATGGGTGGGCCCAATTCTCCAAGCGGTACTTGTATCCATGGCATCGATCTTTGATGAACAACAAACATATCCATCAATGTTTTCACTAATGCAAACCCAACGTGGCACTCTACTCAACTCGAGGATGAGTCTTCCGTCGAAGTGGCTTTCAGCAGAAGAGAGGGCTGTGGATTTCGTCTTAATGCAGAATAGGGATTTTGTGGTGAGTTTATAAAATTGTGAAAATTTTGATGTTTGTCATATTTGGTTTTTTATACTAATGTGTCATTCCCTTCTCCGAAGGTAAAAAGAACATAATTGAACTAAGTCCGTAAAGCCCCCTAAAGCGAAAATGATAGAAAACCATTTCTTTTAATGAATAAATGAATCTTCATTAAATTTTTATGCACCAAAAAAAATACAACCAAGGGCGGGGCATAGGCATAGTTACAAAGGCTAATAATTTATCTGCATTTATTAAATAAAAAATGCCAACAAAACAATATATATAAACATTTTATGTAAAAAGGCCAGAAAACTATTAAAACGAAGAATGTCCCTATTGGCACTGGCAAGTCATTCTCACTCTTAGAGAACACGCATTGTTTGTGCGACCCTTCAATCTTCATTATAGGCTATAGCATAGTTCCATATTTGCTGGCTGCCACTTCTATCTCCGACGTCATAGAGTTGACCCAGGGCCGATTTTATTTGTAGTATGATATTGGTGCAACGTCGTTTTATGTATCTAAATATATTATAAGCAGAAAACAATTAAACCAAACCAATTACTGCATGAACTCCATCCTTTGCACAACTTAATTCGTGCGACATTTATTAGTATATATATATGTTTCGTGCAAGTTGTTTAACTTTCTACTCATGGATGCCTTTCGGTGAATATAATATAATGTGTGTAAGCTTTTTAATTAATGCAAACAATATTTCCAATTCTCTTTCTCGCATTCCTTCAATCCTTCCTTTTTATATTAAAAAAAAAAAAAAATCTTCATGCCCTCGTCTCAAATCTTTAAACAAATATACGTACGAGCTTCAAAACTCTACCAGTTTTTGGTCTCCAATTAATCAACATGGCCTCTCTCCCAGTTTCTATCGCTCTCCTCTCTCTTTCTCTCCTCCATGTCCTCTCAGGTAACACAAATCATAATTATAGAGTTTAATGAACAATGTTTGGATGATTACTTTTACTTCTAGTTTATTTTCTACGTACTGTTTTGCATTGTGTGGCAGCAGGAGTGTCTTCAGCAAAATTCAGAGTCAGAAACACGTGTAGCCACACAGTATGGCCAGCTCTTAGATCCGACGACACCAACATCAACACGGCCACCCACCTCCGCACCACCGGCTTCAGTCTCCAACCGAGCGAGTCCACAACTCTTGACATACCCAATTTCTGGGCAGGCAGCTTATGGGGTCGCACCGGTTGTGCCCAGAACTCCATTGGCGCATTCTCGTGCGTCACAGGCGATTGCGGCTCGTCCACCATAGAATGCCACGGTGGCAATGCCAAGTCACCAGCCACGCAAGCCAAGTTCAATCTAAATGACAGCAAATGCTATTTTTCATTCCCCTCACCATCTCCTCTCTCTTGTTTTTATTTTATTTTATTTATTTTTTTAAAAAAAATCAAAATGTTGAAAGATGAAAGATGGTGGAGAGATGGTGAGGGGAATGTATTCTAGCATCCCTCGACGGTTGTGCTGCAGGGTGGAATCGGAGGGAGCTGTGATGAGTCAAGGTGCTCCGTGGACTTAAGTGGAGCGTGTCCTACGGCTAAGAGCATTTTCAATGGAAGAGCTAAATGTTATTTTTATCTAGAATAGCTCTTCAAATGTTCAAAAAACCTTCCACATTGGATGAGCCAAAAATATATGTAAAATAGATATTTGATTAGAAGAGTTAAAAAAAAAGTTAAATGTAGCAGCACTTTTTAAGGGAGCCATTTTATTTTTTAGTGTTTCTCTCTCCTGCTTTATCTTTTTTCCAAATCTTTTCCCACATTTTTTTTAGAAATATAGCTAATCGGATGTAAAAACACTCTCCTAGTTTATATCACTCTCCTCTCTCTCTCTCTGTCTTTCTCTCCTCTCAGGTAACCCAGTTGAATCTCAATTATAGAGTCTAACAATGTTAAAAATTAATTTGGATTATTACTTACAATTGTTATTTATTTTCAAACTGTACTTGGCATTTGTGACAACACGAGTGTATTCAGCAAAATTCACAATCATAAACAAGTGCAGCTACACAGTATGGCCAGCCATTATGTCATCCCACAAACTCTGGATGCCGAAGGTGGAGATCCCCCTCCCCACCACCGGCTTCACTCTCCAACCCAGCGAGTCCAAAACTCTCGACATAAATAACTCTTGGTCAGGCAGCTTGTGGGATCGCACCCTCTGCACCCAACACTCCACCGGCTCTTTCTCGTGCCTCACAGGCGATTGCGGTACGTCCACCATAGAATGCAACGGTGGCGAATTTGTGTCATCAGTCACAGAGGCCATATTCGATCTAAACGTAGAAGAAGACGATATCGATGCCCGTGTTTCTATTAACAGGGGATCTTATAACCTCCCGATGACGGTTGTGCCGCTGGGTGGAATCGGAGGGAGTTGTGGCGAGTCGGTCTGCTCCATGGACTTGAGCGGAGCGTGTCCTACGGCCACGGATGTCTGTAAGCGCGTCACGTGCGAAATGAGAGAGCACAATAAATAATGTTGCATTTCGGCTCCCCATAGTTCAGATCCGTGCAATCTCAGCTCATACGTGGGGTTCCTTCAGCAGAAGTGCTTATTGATGAGCGGCGATGCCGGCTACGATGAAGGCTCCAAGATGTATACTTGTTCATCTTACAGGAACTCCATGTCTTACTGCTCGCATAATTGCAGATCAACGCCGGCAGATTACCTCATCACTTTTTGCCAAACACCCTCCAGGTAATTAAATATCACTAGTCTAAGGAACATTTACTTCTCCTTAAATTCTAATTAAATTTTAAATTCTTAAATTTACAAATTTCAGTCGTCCATTTTATTTAAGAGTCTAAAATAAACCATATTTCTACATTTAATCAGGATACTACCCTCAAGGAAATTAACATAGATTGTTTTAGACCTTTAGATACTGAAATTTATGAATTTAAATTTAAAGGGAATTTTAAGAGATCTCAATGATACTGAATCTTTTAATATCAACTCACTTATAAAGTAATGTGTTAATTTATAATTGATAAAATAATTAAGTATACAAATTATTTATTAATTTATTAATTATAGATTGCTACATCGGTCTATATATAAATGTTTTTATAATAACAATTGTAATTAATATATATTTCAAAATATTATGTACAAATTAGAAACTTATCAAGTCTTGATATAACATGACACATTGGCGATTTTTTTAAAAAAAATTTATAATTGTTTGTTAATTTTTTTTTTTTATTTCTAGAAGAAAAAAAAAACAAAAAAAAAAATAATAACATACGAACTAGTAATATGCACGATGCAAATTCTGATCGACTACAATTGCTTGTGCAGAGAGAGCAATAGTGACACGTCAGCAAACCTCATTGGTCGTTTAACTGCAGTTATGACGGTTATGGCAGTTGTTTTCACCCTGCCAAGGCATTAATTTCCTTTTGCCATTAATGGCTCAATATCATTATGGAATATTTAGATGGAGTTGTAATTGGGTCGTGCCCATTGTAAAGAACTCGACTTTGGTTTGTTTGATAAACAAAACGAATCCGTATGAATTCGGCTCGATTAGTAAAATTTAATTTTTATTATAAATTATTGTATTGTGTCATGAGCAATCTTTAGTTTCTTTGAAAAATAAACTCGTGAGCAATTTTTAAAAGATTGCAAATATATGCTTAACTATGTGTATAAAGGTCATTGTAATTTTATCAAATGCTTAACTATGTGTATAAAAATGTATTTTCAACACATAAATTTTAAATCGTAAACCCAAACAAACCCTTAAACATACAATATTCTGAGTTAATTACATTCTCACTTGTATCTAATATCTTCCTTGGAACTAGTCACTCTTTAGTCTTTATGAAACTTTTGTGGAATTCGATTATTTGATGGGCCATGCATGGTAGGATCCGCAAGTTTGGGCCGAAAGATAGGTTGTTGTTGAAATTTCTGACTTCATTAATGGGCCCTCATTGCTTGCCTGCATTTTTGTTTGATTTTCTTTCCAACTTGAGAAACAACTTTGGGGTGTATGATGGTGATGGGTATTGGGGTTGTCCTTCATCCAAAGGAATACAAACATAAAGATCAACGCATCATCATCATAACCAATTTTGATATAGGAAGCAAGTGTTACAATCGCCATTCAAGACATAAATTTCTTACGGACCAACTTTTAAGAATAAAATGTGTCATTTAAACATGTAAAAAACACAAGTTTTTGTTAGTAATACTACTAAAAAAAACTGATAGTTTATAAAAAATTTGTGTCCTAATCGTTAGGCAAAACTGGAGTATATAGGCTTAGAGTGTGCGGGCTTGTTAGTAAGGCCGAGGTAAATTAATTTAAGTGGTTTATAATTAAGTTCACTAAGCATGTGTTATAAATTTATTTTCTTAAATTACTTTCAAGACAGATAAGTAGCTTAATGGTAATTAAAGTGTGTTTTAATGAAAAAGTCATGGGTTGGAATCTTTTTGGAACCAAAATAATATTTTACGAACATTTTTATAAAAGGAAAAAAAAATTCCAAGAAAATTATTTCAAAAATATCCGATATGAAATGCTGAGTACCACACGCAAGTTTTTATTTATTTATTTTATTTATTAATTTTTATTAATTTTTTATTTTTTAAATACTATGGTTGAAGATATAAATGCATAACATGATATATTTATTGTATGCTAATTAAAGACTTGGACTGTAGAATATTAGTTAGAAGACATGGATTACACGAATTGCGATCATTGCTAAAAACGCGGTGTTTACATGCAAGCATTCATGTAAAACACTGATAAAAAGTTGAATTATCAACGGTTTATTAAACACTAATAATTTATTGGTGTTTATTTATATAAACACTGGAAAATGTAAAATCAATGAGTCATGTTAGTAAAGCTTTTTATCCTCCTCATCTTTTAAATATGAAGCAACTTTTAAAATTACAATTATATTTAAAATTAATCACAATTAAACTATGATCAACCATATATCCTGATATCTAATATCTTCCTTGGAAATAGTCCCTCTTTATGAAACTTTTGGGGTGTAAGATACTCTTTATAAATTTTAAATTTTAAATTTTAAATTAGGATTAATTTCACCATTATTAATTTATTAGAGTTGTTTATCAAATTACTGGTTTATATGGTTGGGGGTGCAAGTTTTGTTGAGCTTTGTACCCATGGATGCGACATGCATTAATTGGGCCGTCGTAAAATATCGAAGTTATCTTTGTCGCATTCAAGCGTTCCTTGACCTGAGCTATGGCCAGGCTTTGGGCTGTCGTAATCCTTTTTGACTCCTCCGCTTAAGACAACCTTTTACTCACACGACGAGCCAGGTTTCTCAAAATGCGCGCGTAAGCTGCATGGCCCATCTTTGGCTACGTACGCCTACAGAGAACACGCATTAATTATATATTGTAGTTTATATTTGCTGGAGCTCAACTTGCGGCCACTTTTTATATTTGCTGGAGCTCAACTTGCGGCCACTTCCATCTCCCTTGTAGGGTATTTGTAGTATCATATTCGTGCTACGTCGTTTTATATATATATATATATATATATCTTTCAATTAAGCAGAAAACAAACCGCCAACGTAAGCAGCTGGCCTCTTCCCTTCTTCCAAGAGACACATAACCCGGTCAGAATCCATGTAGCTCTATAGACTATACGAATGTTTGTAAAATGGAGATGACATTGACAGCTAACTTGATAGTTGATACAATCTAATACGATTATACGAAATAAGTGAGTTATATAATTAAATGTTTTATACATATGTCTCCATATATGCAACAAATAAGGTTAATAATTTTTTACACTTGTAAAATCAAGGATTCATTATAATCGAAGGTTAAATGAGTTAGGTTATAGTTTACGGATCCGACTTACATGCTGTTATTAGTAAAAGTAACGGTTTAAATTGAATCTCTCATAATCTCTCTTCATTTTCTCCCTTCTATTAAAAATTTCTAAAAATAAGTAAATTTTGAGATTCAATCTTAACCGTTGTTTTTACTACAACATACATGCATCATGTAAGCCAGATCCATAATTTACTTATTTAATCATTATCTTGATTCGACACGATCCAAATCTAACTAACAAATATAAATTATTATTCCTAATTGCAAGCGTAGAGTCCAATATGTTAGGAGAATAATTGCCCACAAAGTTCATCAAAAACATTAAAGAAGAAACTTCATTTTAGACCCTTGAACTACTGCGCGTTTTGAAAAGACATTTTCAAAATTAAAAAACTCTCAATTTACACCCCTGAACTTTCAATTTAAATAAATTTATCTCTTCCGTTAGTTTTAGCCGTTAACTTCTAATGAAAATGCCTAAAAAGACCAAATTAACTTTCGATTTTTATTTTTAACAAAAAAGAAAATTAAGGGTAAATTTGAAATTTTATAAAAAAAAATCAAGGGTATAAACGTCATTTTATAATTTTTAACGTTTAAAATCTGACGAATGAGATAAATTGATTGAAATGGAAAGTTTAAAAATATAAATTAAGAGTTCGTAAATTTTAATGGTCTTTTCAAGACGAACGATAGTTCAAAGATTTAAAATGAAGTTTTTCCAAACACATACGCATAAAAGTTAAAGCTAATGAATTGCATGGGGTCATTTATGTATATGAACCCGACAAAATACTCAAAATTCATACGTGTATATATTCACGACACAGTCTTTTCCAATACACACTTTGACTTGCCCCGATTAATTGGTATCCTTGATTACTCCGTACCGTCATGCTAGGGAGTAAAATCGAGACCATTTTAACCTAATTAACAAATTAACAATAACGTGAGATGATTTATAACACATTAACACCTGAAACTCCAAGATGTTGTCACTACTCTGATCAGAATTGCAAAATCCAGACACTGGGGAATCTCAATGTCACCCTTTCACTGGCACTGCCATTTTTATAATGAATATTTATAGATTGGCCCTATGTGCCAGAGCATCTTTTCCATATCAGTAAGTAAGCTTCTTCACTCCTCACTGCCGACCTATATTGCTTTGGCTGCGACCCTGCATGTGGCAACGTGGGCCATATATACCGAAATATCTGGCCCCACAGCGTCATGACCCACACACCTGCACATGGCCCTCACAATCATAGACTCCGTACGTAGCCTCTATAAAATGCACTTCCAAGCCCTCTACTCAAATCCCTCTTTTTTTCACAAAATACCACCTTAACATTCCCAAATGGCCTCTCTCGTAGTTTCCATCACTCTCCTCTCTCTTTCTCTCCTACATCTCCTCGCAGGAGTCTATTCAGCGACATTCACTATCGTAAACAAGTGCGGCTACACAGTATGGCCAGGCATACTATCCAGCGCCGGGACCGACCAGCTCCCCGCCACCGGCTTCATCCTCCAACCCGGCGAGTCCAACACGCTCGCCGTACCCACCTCCTGGTCTGGCCGCATGTGGGGTCGGACCCTTTGCGCCCAGGACTCAACCGGCGGGTTCTCGTGCGTCACAGGCGACTGCGGCTCGTCCACCATAGAATGCGCCGGTCGCGGAGCGGTGCCACCAGCCACGCTAGCCGAGTTCACTCTAAACGGCGCGAATGGGCTCGACTTCTATGACGTCAGCCTCGTGGACGGTTATAACCTCCCTATGACGGTTACGCCGCAGGGTGGAACCGGAGGCATGTGTAACGCGACGGGGTGCGTGGTGGACTTGAACGGTGCGTGTCCTACGGAGCTTAAAGTTATGAGAGCGGGTGAAGATGAGAGCGTGGCGTGTAAAAGCGCGTGCGAGGCGTTCGGGGACCCGCAATTCTGTTGCAGTGGGGCCTACGCGAGTCCGGCTACGTGCAAGCCCAGCTCATACTCGGAGTTCTTTAAGAGTGCGTGCCCACTCGCTTACAGCTACGCCTACGACGATGGCACTAGCACCTTTACTTGTGCATCCGCGGATTACGTCATCACTTTCTGCCCAAAGCTAGCCAACAGGTATTCATATTAATTTGCTTAAACACTTTTTATTGCGTACAAAAATAAGTAATCTAATTAAATAATTATTAAAAATTTGTAAGTCGAGATGGGCACGTTTTCAATTAAAAAGTTAACAATTAAGCACCGTCCAAGCTTGTCATATTGCAACACGTCAATGATCTGTCACACATTTTAATGCACAAATTCTGACTCTTATTGGTCTGTGGTGGCGGTGGATGTTTGCAGCGTGAAGTCAACGAATGGGCAAACCAATTTCTCAGCCGATCCCTCGGCGGCCACTCGTGACACACCCACAAATCTCATTGGCGCCGTTATGGCGGTGGTGGCTGCTATTTTGATTGTCTCAAAGCACTAATGGGTCTAACTAGACAGGTGAATTGGGACCGGAATGTTTAGTAATTTGCTGATTAGAAGTGGGATTCACTTATTGGAGGAGGTCGGAGGCTCTTATGGCTAGTAAATTATGGGACATTTAAATTTGAGTCCGATGATCCTATTTTTGTGAAGTTAGCTCAAGATGTGAGGTTTTTTTTCACACTTATAAAGTGATCATCAGTCCCTTTCACAAGGGATGTGGGATAACCCCAACAATTTCTCCCTATTTCTCCCGTAGACTGTTGGGCCGAGACTTGTTAGTAAACTTGAGCTCTGATCTCAACCTCAAAAGCTAGCTCAAGAGGTAAAACTTTTCCTCACACTTATAAATTGACCACCAACCATTTCCACAACCGATGTGAGATAACTCCAACAGTTTTAATTAGACACACTTCCCGAGAAATATGTTATATCTAATAGGCAAGTTTTGGCAGAGAGCGAACTAGGCAGGTTGGTGCATGCAAAGTTGCGGTGGAGTTAAAAAGTGGACGGCCAAGGCTCAGCCTCATTGCAGGAAGGACTGCAATTTTGTTTGATTCTCTTTCCCAACTTGAGGAGGAGCTTTCGGGTGCAAGATGGTGACGGGGGGTCATTCATCCAAAGGAATACAAACATATATATAAAGATCAACGAATGCATCAGCATCGATCCTTATCCCCCCGCCGGCTTTGATTTGGAAAGCCAGAGTTGTAATTAGCACTAGAGTTGGGAAGTTTTGTTCTTCGTTTTGTTAAAAATTTAACTTTATTTCGAGAGGCAAAGATTTAAAGTTCGACGATAACATTGGATTGTGATGTTCTATTGACTAAAACATGTAATGTTTTGGAGGCTTTGCTTTCTAAAATGCCAAAATAAGTTGACATCTCTCTCTCTTCCTCCCTCCCAAGTGTCATTTTTCGTTTTTTAGATTCCTTTCATTTTGCTTTTGTCTTTGTTTGATGTCAGTTGCAGGTTTATTTATAAAGTACGGCGTGGGTTTTGCCTCTTTTTTTGGTAGCCATTAGTATATATAGGCCGTGTCCACTTTAGCTACCTTGCCATGCTATTAAATTGATATTTTTTATTAGTTTATTAAAATTTCAGTATTAACCACAAATATCAATTTAATAATAGATTGGAGCAAAAATGCGTCTCTTTTTCTAGATTAATTATGAAGTAGTGCATGAAAGGCCCCTAAATGACAGGAAATGGGTGTAGATAGTGCCCTAAGCTTTTATTGGTAGGCATTCCACAAAAGTGCAATCTGAAAACTAAAAAGGATTGACATGCCTTTTATAAGTCCTACAAGAAATGCACCTCAAAGAACTCTCATTGGTGTAAACATTGGGCTCTAGGAAGGTAAAATATAGTATGTACAATTACAAAGAAAAGAAAGTTCTATTACTTGTTTGGATAACTCCACTACAATAATATAGAAGACAAAAACTGAGTAGATAGCATTGCTCTTTCGACATTTTATGGGATATTAATGGGTTTCTCAATTCTGCTTTACCTCCGACAATTTAGGCTTCTTCTTTTTTTCATCCATTTCTTATAGTTTCTTGGATTGAGATTTACTACAATTAGACTAAAGCTCAAGAGAGAGAGATTGTGGGGGCCATCTGTCCTGGACACATATATGTCCCGGACAAGTAGTCTATGCATCATAAATTGTTTGGGCAAGTGGGCTCCGCAACCTTCTTTCTATGGGATAGCTGTTTGAATTTCAGTGAAATTCAAACAGCTTGCGCGCAAAGAACTTGGAATCAATAGCCAATCCACAGTTAGTAGTTTTTATTTTTCTTGAGTCCAATTTTTTTTTTTTTTTTAAATAAATTGAAGTAGACAGCCTTATTCCATGCAAATAGTTTTCTTATTTTAATCCAAAATTAGGCTACAAAGTTCCGTGATTTGAGTCATATTAATTACCTTTTTTTATGTTTAATAGTCACAAATACATGAAAGGTGATTAATTGCTCATTATTTATTATGGGAGGGAGAACATTATGATGAGAGATGAAACCTAATTTTGATAGGGGCCAAATATATCTCAACCGGAATTGTCTGTTCTCCTTAATTATGATATTAGTCAATATCTAAGAAACCCATTTTTGAGATTTTTTACTTTCGGTGAAACAACATAATTTCCTTTTTTCAATGTTGGTTTTCTTCATAGGACATCATATTTTGTTTTGTCAACTATTTTTGTGAGAAAATGTTCCAAACCCTTTAACGAAAAGATAATGGAGGGAAGACCTAGCAGGATTATTGGTCTATATTGGATTTCAGCTCATGATCAACCTGTTTCCTTCAAATACACAGATTCTCCATTTGTGATAGTAGCAATCGTCGTCTAACATGCATATATGGTGGTTGATGACAATTATGACAATGACAATGGCTACCATTGTCTGGCCATGTTTTCACCGCTAAAATTGTTTGCAGCCTAAGCGAGCACTTCCATTCACATCAACTTGGTGGATAAGATGGTTCTTAGGCCAAGGCGCGCAGGACCATCCAGCATGACAACATTGAGCGGAAGTTATCGGATGCATGGTTAGGATTTAAAGTTCGTGCATCCAATTGTGTATATAAAACGTTGACACATTTAAAAAAAAATTGAAATCATGTATACTGTTAGATTTATTATCTATTTCATTTAAAATTGAGAGGATTATATCTCTTTTCGTTCCCTTGTGGGCACATATAAAAAAATAAAAATTAATGCAACGGTTCAGAATTGATGAAATAATTGAAAGTGTATGGTTGACGAGTCCACTTTTTTCTCACTATTCACAAAAAAAAAAAAAAAAAAAAAAAGTACTGTATCTCATGTCTCAATAGCATATCTTGTTGAACCAAAAAAGGGAAAAATCAGTCATTTTCCTAATGGCGATATATTGTGATGTTGAATTCAGTGCTTTAAAAGTGTGTTATATATTATGTTAGCTTTTCTTTTCCTTGTTAAGTTTTGTCATAAAACAATCGCTTTTTTTCTTAAAAAAAAAAAAAAAAAAAAAAATTATCATGCCTAAGAAAAACTTAGTGCACTTGCCAATTTTTTTTTTTAAAATAAAAAAATATAAAGAAAAGGAAAAGCTCAGTGCAAGCAAAAAGGTTGAAGAATGCAATGCCAGTTGACGGATAAGGTCATCAATTATGTTGATGACAGAAATTTCCTTTAAATAATTGGATGAGAGGTTCCTTTAAATTAGTTTGTATAATTGTTTATATTATGTGTCGTCCTTTGAACGGAATGTTTTAAGTCTTAACTCAGTTTGTAAAACTATCATATATCTCTTGTATATGTGGGAAGCACATACTTTTCTAATAATTCTATTAAAAAAATCACATACTTCTCATATGTTAATTAAAAAATTATGTGTTTCTTAAATGTTAAGGACCCATGAAAAATTTATAGACCGTGTTAAAAAAAAATCAACCCAGTATAAAAGAAATTTCTCTCCTTGAGGTCACCGACTTTCCAAGAGCAAATTATATCTCATGGGGCTTGTTTGATTGCAAATTAGTGGGCTTAAAAACTCCATATATACATGCTGTCAACTGTCATGTAGAAGCCCAGAATTAGTTTGGTAAAGAATTAATTTAGGTCTTTAATTATGACATAAATTATTCATCAGTAAAAATTTAATAGAAATAGATTGGATGGAAGAAAATTTCATTTAAGAAAATTTTGTTCATCATCTTGCAACTGCTGGTGCCGGTAAAGTGACCATATATAGGCGAAAGTGGCTTTAACACGTACAGCTAGATACCTTTGCTCATGTCAACGATGGCTATGGCTGAATTCTCAGCTTATCTTGATGCTTTCTTTGTTCATAGTGCATTTCCAACTCATGATGACCTTATTGGAGTATAAAGTACACCTCAGCAAGCAAAGCTGTGACTCTGACTAATTGATATGTGTTTGAAGTTAAAAATGTATTGCAACTTTTATTATAAGTTTCTTACAAGTTGATGTGAGAGATGAGTACTACAATTTTCACTGTTTCATCATCTCAGTTGTATAACAGTTTATTCTATAACAAATGAGTTAGCTAGGTACTGTAACTTTTATTATAAGTTTCTTACAAGTTGCATGAGAGATGGGTACTACAATTTTTATTGTTACGTCGTCTCAGTTGTATAACAATTTATTCTATAACAAATGAGTTAGCTACCACATTTAGGAAGTTTTTGTATTAATATTGGATTTAGGGTAAGGTTATGTTAAAATATATATCTAGTTTTTAAGATCATTGGCAAAAGCTTTGTCAACACCATCTTAAACCCAGTTTCAATTGGAATTGGACCCGTTGAAAATGGGATTTGTGTTTCATAACAAGACACGAGCTAGGAACACAATAACACATGTACTAACCTCAATGAGTTTATGTTAATCAAAGCATTGATGTCATCCAAATCTTTAGTGTTTGAAAATGAAGAATTAGACAATTTTGTTAAGATAATCTAGGGAAATATATCAACAAAAAAAAAAAAAAAAAGAAGAAAAAAGAACAGCACTTGAAAGGCACTTTCAAGAAACCATATCCTGATGAGGCAAAAGCAGTAAAGCCACATCCCATTTCACTTTTGTCCCCTCCATGCATGTTTCCTTCCACCTCACATTTCCTTTTTTTGACCTCCTTAATTTACACATCGTTCATGTTATGCCTTTTATATCTATTTCCTTTTTCCATAATAAATTCTTCCCCATTCTTTTCTCTCTTTAATTATGCCGATCGACCCTATTGTAAGAGAAACCCTTTCGCCTTCAAAAACAAGTTATATATATATAACCCCACGAAAAAGATTCCACAGCCTTTTCAGAAAGAATGTTTAATTTTACTATCAAAATCTCTCAAGTGGCCGGGGGTGACGCAAATCTTTAAAAAAGGACGATCAAAGGCAGATTGAAAAATCGGAGATGATGCTCACGAAAAAGAAAAAGTTCAAAATCTTATCCATAACGGCTACTTTACACGGCATATGATATCGGGCATCAATTTAAAACAGACAAGACATCTCTGTAGTCTTCTTATCGATATGTCATAACAAATTTAGTGGCTATTTGTTGATAAGTGTTAAGAAGTTATCATCATTTATTATATCTTATAACAAAATAAAAATTCGACAAACAGATTCGGTCTCGGTCCAGTTCTTGTTCCAACTGTTAGAATTGAGACGTGTGTCGATCTCTTGTATATATCTTGTTATATGGCACGCACGAACAATATAAATTGATCCAAACATGTAATTTTGGGTCAATTAAGAAGACAAACAATATAAAACATACAAGTAGACCACCTTATATGTTGATTGTCGAGTCAATCAAACTGGTCATGACGAATCATCACGAAGTAGTCCTGTCACACTCACATTCTTCACAATGTTGCTTTTTAACCGTGGCATTTTTGGCACTTTGCACACATCAACCTCAGTTTCACTTTGTTTTGTGCACTGATTGCTTGAGACAGATTTTATTATATAAATCTTTTACAAATTAGCGTTATAGTTTACTTGACATTTATCACATCAGCAATTAAAGTGTAAACTAACGGATGACGGCCGACATGATATTTATCATGTTTATAAACTGATATGGTAGTTCACGTGACCATTAAAAATAAAAAATAAAAATTTTAAAAAGATTTTAAGGATTCAAATCCAAAGATTGTTGCTGAGAATTCCCGACAAAGATGTCCCACTGAGAAAGTACTTTTTTTATGCCTGTGTGTAAAGGTTCTGCAATGAATTGAGACTAGTACTACAACATTTTCATTATATTATGCTATTCACACATCAGCCCATGTGGATATTGTTGACTTCCCCTTCGTCTTTTTCCACCCCGTAGATTTTAGAAGGTTGACGAAGAATTAGAAAGGAAATTGGAACAAGCAATTTTTCGATCGGTCGGATTCGAATGAGATATCATCGGAAAACCTTCGGTCCCAAGGCGACAAGAGACACTACTCCAACACCCAAGGGGGTCGACTGTCGAGTGTGGCGTGTCCTATCAATGCTATCATAGTATAGGTGTACTCGAGTCTAGGAACCAAAATGCTCATTGGGCTAGGCCGGCGGGTTTCTCATCGGCCCATCGATCTTGATATTATTTTGGTAGATAGGCTCTGAGGCCCTTTGGTAGGGAAGCTCATGGCCCATTGGTGTATTGACATATATACCACATACGTTCCAAAATCATGTCTTGATTCTAAACCTAACTCCCGAAACAAGCCACTAATTTTAGCTCTAACTGTTTCGGATTAAACATTTTTTTTTTTTTTTTATTGAGTGAGTTATAAAGAACACGAGTGCTGAGAGCATGTAATACCCGACAATAATCTGCAATGAACCATTTCAATGTCTATTTATGTTTCTGTTTTATTTAGCTTTTTCTGTTTATTCCTTCCATGTCACTACAAAAAAACGATTTTTTATTAACATAAGTTTTCTGAAGTATTAGGTGGTCTGACATGTCAGCAAATCCTTATGACGGGGCAATTTTAACGTGTTTCAGGCGTTAAGATTATGGGTGTCAGAAACGGAAAATTTCTGACGTGTTAGATTTAACACGTCAGAATTTTCTGTTTGTCACGTTAGTAATCATCATGTTTTTTTTTTTTTTGTAGTATGTCAACTCTTTCCTTTCTTCCTTTTCTTGAGCCCAGAAGAGAAAAAAAACAAACCATCTCTGTTGATGCAATTTCTTCACCCTAGTTAGAATATTGTTCGACTGTTTTCTATCTTTTCCTTTGAAAGATTACTAATTTAGGCATTGAAGAAGACATTTTCTGCCGACACATCCGACAAGTCTCTGAACTTATCCAACCTCTTCCATCGCCGACCGACCTTCTCAGCCCGGAGTTTGGATGTGATCCTCTCCATCTCCAATAAAAAAGTGGTTTTATCAGCTAAAGTTGATTCACTCACTTGCACTTGTGCGACGGCTGAAGTTGATTGATACTAATTTACTATATATATATATATATAATTCTAATTAAGCATAGTGGTGTGTCGGCGATCAAATCAAATCCAGAGTTTTGGCCCATTAATTCAAGATTCATATCGTCATATGATATGAAGACTCACAAATATCTCCCCATGATCATAAACAATCACTCACGTGCAAATAGGTCCCAGTTTCTTGATCTGGGAAATTTCGTGACTCACGTGCAAGTCACGGGTAAGTCGGCGATACTTGGCCGGCGCTGACCAACGGTCGGAAGATTCGAGTTTTTCAACGAATGTCAGTGATCGATCTCTTTTTTAAAAATGGAGAATCTGCTTTAAATTTGGCATAAAGAGACCACACTGATCGTGAGCTCACACTTTTTGTCTCGTAAATTCATAATGCAGCCTTCAGATCTTCTGATGCTTCCCCAACACGAATTGTATTAATTTTTTAATACAAATAAAATTAGAACAAAGTTATATATATTCAAAGAAATATTTGTCTTGTTAAAAAAAAAAAAAACAAAGAAAATTGATGGCAACTTGTCGGGGAAGCTCAAACAAGTTCATCAGTTTTTTGTTGGTAATGGAATCATGAGTTATAGAGTCCTTAATAAATTCATTAAGAGCTTCAATGAGTTCTTCTATTCATTAGGAGGATAAGACAGTGACAACTGAACAGTGACGTTTTTGAGTTCTACTTATCTCACACGGTCACACTTTATGAATGTTATTAAACGTGGCGTTTAATGAGAGCATGTAATTGGTTAGCTTAATCTAAAGGTATTCGGATTCTCTCCATTTCTTTTGAAATGGAGAGTAGCCGGTTCTTCATTTTACAGAGTAAAATGATCATTTTACTTTAAAATTGAGAAGATCCTTTTTCTGGTGTAAATTTTATATGTGCAAAGTTCAACTTCAAAATTACTGTAGAAATCCGGGTTCTAATGGCAATAATGATGGTTATATTATTTAGGAAAGGGTCAACTTTGATTGCTTTATTTTTTTTTAAATATGATAAAAACAGCAATCATCGAGGGTAGTCTTATTGTGTCATTGGGTAACTTTTAATCCATAAAATCCAAATTTGTAAAAGATCAAAAAAGGAAAAAAGCAAAAATGTAAAAGCCTCTCTTTTTCTTTGGTCCAGGAAAAAGAGAAATTTAGGACTTAAAAGATAGATTTTTAGGGTTGATTTTGCGTGTTTTTACCCTTTGGGGGAAGGAAATTATGCACTAATACAGGCAGCAAAGAGCCAGTTTCCAGTAAACAGAGCTGCTTTTGTTTATGGATATCTTTATAATTTTTTTTTTTTTTTCTTTACATGTTCACAAAAGGGAAGAAAGAGAGAGAATTCGAACTAGTGACCTCTGCTTCATAAGACGTGATATACAGCCGATTGAGCTACCCATTGAAGACGGATATCTTTATAAATAGGAATGGAGAGCAGACGCTTATGATTCTCCACCGCTACTCCCTCACCCTCCTCACGTCCACTCTTTTTCAAAGCGAAAGAGAGTGAGACTGAGAAATAAACAAATAGGAGGCACTCTGTGCGCAGTTATATGGGTGCTCATACTCTCCATTCCTCTTCTTCTTCTTCTTCACTCACCATCCAATTAATGCACCACCATCACCGACATTTATCGCTACTGTTTCTCCTCTGAAAAACAGTCATTAATAATTCTTCATTAACTAAATTAAGGAGGAAAATCGATCGCTATGGAATTGTTCTGTTTTTACTGCCATCTTTCTTGTACTGCGTTCCTCAGCCTCAGTCTTCTCCTCATTTCCAAAGGTAAATAAAACTTCCTCAATGATTTCAACATCTGGGTGTTGTTAGAATATAAGATAAGTAATCATTTAAGCGAATACTCTGAATTATTATTGATTAAATTCATCATTGTGATCGGAGGAGATTTGATTAAGAGATTTTCTTCAATAACTAATAAATGTTTGGCATCTTCAGGCGCTTCAGGAGCTACATTCACATTTGTGAACAAGTGCGATTACACAGTATGGCCGGGAATTCTATCGGGGGCCGGCAGCCCAAAGCTAGAGAGCACCGGTTTCACGCTCACAAAGGGCAGCTCTCGCGCTTTCCAGGCGCCAACAGGGTGGTCCGGCCGCTTCTGGGGCAGAACCGGCTGCAACTTCGACGGCTCCGGAAGCGGGTCCTGCGCAACCGGTGACTGCGGCTCCGGAACCCTCGAGTGCAACGGCGCCACAGCCGCCCCGCCTGCGACTCTAGCCGAGATCACACTTGGCTCGGGCTCACAAGACTTCTACGACGTGAGCCTGGTTGATGGGTACAACTTGCCGATGATAATGGAAGGGAGTGGCGGGTCGGGTACTTGCGAGTCCACCGGGTGTGTCACGGACCTGAACAGCCGGTGCCCGGCGGAGCTGAGAACGGACGGTGGCGGGGGTTGTAAGAGCGCGTGTGAGGCATTTGGGAGGCCGGATTACTGTTGCGTCGGGGCGTACGGTACAGCGTCGACTTGTAAGCCGTCGCAATACTCTGAGATTTTCAAGTCGGCTTGTCCCAAGTCTTATAGCTATGCTTACGATGATGCCACCAGCACCTTCACGTGTACCGGAGCTGATTATACCATCACATTTTGTCCAAAGTCTCCAGGGTAATGGGTTTGATATTATATATGGCCAAAATTGTGGCTATTTTTTTTTTTTTTATATGGTCATTATGAAATTACAAATTTACAAATATATGTAATAAAAAAAATAAATAAATAATAAAAAAAAACATATTGGATTAACACATCTTAAAAATGTTGGATTTTTTTTATTTTTATTTTTATTTTTATTTTTTATCCAACATATAAATTCTTTTAGGTTATTGATATGGATTTCATTGGTACCCAATAATAATTGT
This sequence comes from Corylus avellana, assembly GCF_901000735.1. Taxonomy (NCBI): domain Eukaryota; kingdom Viridiplantae; phylum Streptophyta; class Magnoliopsida; order Fagales; family Betulaceae; genus Corylus; species Corylus avellana. The sequence goes on along the minus strand of NC_081542.1, from coordinate 1,681,386 downwards.
ACAATGATTCTTTTTTAAACTTATTCTTCTTGTGCATGCAGTTTGAAATCTTCAAGAGATTCGCCTCCCGAGATAGCAGGAACAACGACAGATGGGTCAGGGCCAGAATCTGGTTCAGACTCAGCACTTATGCAGGCTGAACTGGCGACTTCATGGTTAGCCAATTTGGCCACAGGGGACTCGTCTAGAGTTCACCGTTCTTTAGCTTTTTCATCTACCTTGATTTTGGCCATTTCTCTCCTCTCATTCTTATGCTTGTAGTTCTATCCCTGCCATGTGCTTGGTTCAATTCTCATGTATATCGGCAATGGCAGTCGTTTAATGATAGAAATTAGAAATCATCAATACCAACATCAGTGATTATGGTCACTTTGCAACCCGCTTTTTAAAGGAATACGATTCTCTCCGTTTCAAGGAATTATTATGTGAGTTAGATTAGATTAAATGTCAGTTGCTCATTTCTATGGTTTTATGGATTTTGGAGGAAGAATTAAATACTAGATTTGAGAAGAAAAAGAAACCCGTGTAAAATTAACAAAATTTAACTAAGTAAATTTAATTATTTAATAGTTGACGTGCTACTTGTCACATAAATTATCTTGTGAGCTTGTAAGATCGTGTAGTAGGAGTTTCAATTATTGTTATGTAAAAAGAGGTAAAATAGAAAAGAGAAAAAAGTTACACATAGATTTACTGCACACAAGGTGCTCGCGTTCTTGGGAGAGAGTAGTCATTTTATAAGGTTACAAATTATATGTAATCATTTTCATTATTGTCCATTGATAAATTACTGCTTATAATAAATCTAATCATTTAATTAATCATTAAACAGAATAGATTTTCATTCGGCAATTACAACTTTAGCCCAGCATATAAAAAATCTTTAATACTTTGTCTGCCTCTGCTCGGTGGGGCTTGCTTTTCCCTTTGCTTTAAGCTCTGCTCACTAGGAAAGTGGAAAAAAAAAATAATAAATAAATATCTTTTTCATCTTAGACTTTCATTAAACCTTTTGGTTGTTCTCACTGGGGTAAAATGATAGATAGGCACCAGCAAAGTTTTTCTTACAAACTTAGCTAAAAGGAATAATGAGGCCAACTTTAGATATACAATTGAACTGCAATCATGAATCTTTTGAATATTATTTGAAGTTTGAGAAGATATTGCTTGTCAATTGTAGCATAAAGAAATTGTGCTTTCAGCCATTTTCAAGATGTAATCATGAAAGCTAACGAAGCTTGTGTTCCACACTTAGGGCAGGTATTTTTTTTGGAAATAGTTGGATAAGATTCGAATGAAAAAAATATTAATTAAATTATTTTTTATTAACTTAAGTTTTTAAGATAATTATTAAGCTAATGTGGAGTGCCCCTATCCGTCTTTATTAAAAGAGAAAAAAAAAAAAAAAAATTAAAGACCAACAAGTACTATCATTCTAATTCAATGATTATTTTTCTGTTAAATTGAACTTTTAGAATAATTGATAAATTTGATGAGTACTAGCGTGAAGCACAAAGGATTGGAAAACGTCCGGAAGTGATTTTGGCCAAAATTCATGAAAGTTGATGCCATTTCACATCAATGCTACAATGGCTTCTCATTTCCATACCCAATTGGTTAAGTTGGCACATCAATCATCAACCATCTCTTTTGACAAAAGTTTCAATTATCACCAAGAGGCAGCCTTCAGGATTACACTGGTCATTCAACTCAACATCAGAAGGGGAATTTCAGGAATATATAAGAGGAATTTCAGGAATATATATACACTTAGTAATTAAGGATGACGATTTGAGTTTATAATTCGGGTTTGTTGTCAAATTATAGATATACAATTATATGTGTCGATAGGAATACGACCCATTTAATTAAATTTGTCAAACCCCTCGATCCTAATTGACTTGTAATGGAAAAACCTAGAAGTAAATTTGATGACGACAACAACAACAAAACAATAATAATAAAGTTATCGATGATATTGATGATAATAACAAACCAAAAAAATTGCTACCCTACTATCATATGCTCTTATGTCGGTGAATAAAGGGCTGGTGAGATGTCACAATAGAAGTGTGGAAGCATCCAACATTTAGTCCATCTAAAGTCTAAAGCTCAAAAAACATGCAACTGTCGGGTAATTCTTGCATGTTCTTACATGTAGGAGAATTTAAAACACCGTTGTTATGAGAGAAGAAAATAAAGCTAAACAAGCCAAAATAGGTTATGATCCAAATTGTTGCCCTACTGCCTATGAGAGAAAAGATGAGACTCGAGAGATGTGATTCTTCACCCACTTGTGTGCGGTTCGCCCCCACCCCCACATGACACAACACAAAGCCACAAAGAAAGAAACAAAACTACTTTAAGATAAGAAGACGATTGCGGTCCATTTTTAGTGGTGCTTTTGCATCCCAACTTTTCCAAATAAATATGCTTGGGTTATCATTACAATTTGCTTGCTTGCAAACTCATTTTATGAAAATGAGTGTAATGTGAAAGTGTCATGCGGTAGTACACATTTTATAGTAAAAAAAAACCAATAAAAACAGAGGGTAAATCAGAAGAAAAAGAAACTCGGATTTGATGAACCTAAAAATGAACTTTGGTATTATTTAATATATCTATAATTGTGGGAGACACGAGCTGATGGTCCCTTAATAGTCAGGTAAATATTACTTACCCAAAACTTTCTGGTTCATGAACATCTTGGTAAAGTAACAAAAAATCCTTGATTGAGCAATCTTGTCGTATGCCCCAATTTTAGAACTTACTCTAAAGGCAAAAAGAAAAAGGAAAGTAGGCATTATAGAGCTTTTCATTGAAATTTTCATTACATTAAAATGTGGGCTGTCAAGTATTGCATGTGACACTCATTTTTATAAATATAAATTGTGCCGTGAGTTGGTAACAGAATTGTAATAAAAGTTGTAGTACTGCAAGCATTTTCCATTTTCCCTTTAGCAGTGGATTGATTCATCACAGACAGAAACAAGAGAAGAATCACCTATACTTGTTTGTACAAGCACCCTTATTCTCAGTGTCTAAAAGCAAATATTCCATCCACGCCCAATAAATTCTAGTTTAATCGATCCACAGAGTATCTAATAGCTTTTGACATTGTCGTTCTTTATCTTTAGGTGGAGGGTCTTTGTTTACTCATGGACGGCTATATCTAAAAGCTTTTAATTTGTAACTTTGATGCCTATATGGAGATAAAGGAATCTTCTTAGGTCAAAAGCTTTAGTGCACTCACCTATATTATTTTCAAAGTAATATCTCTAATAAATTGATCATTAGATCAATCAAATGCAGTATTTGTATGCATTTCTTTATTGGCAAGGAAAATAGTTGGAGTACTATATAATTTCTTTACAAATTTAATTGTTTAGTCCTAACGTGATAGCCCATATAAATGCCACGTGAAGTGTCACGTCAGCTTGTAAAGACTTCTAGTAGAAACTGTAGTACCCTAACAAACCATACCTACATGGAAAATTTCCTGCATCCTGGGAATAATAACAAAATCTATGCCTAACATGAGGGCCAACCAACAACGGAAAAAAGCAGGCCAAGAACTTAACGGTCCAAAATATAGACAGAACACAAGGGAAAATAGCCACAGAAAGTTCATAGTGTAATTCTGACCATTACCGGATAGCAATGGTCCTGTTCGTAGCTGGTCCAGGAGGAGTTTTTGCAATCCATGAATGCCTGATGACGCTTCCAAACTTCTGCGTCATAGTTCTCTGTTACACTGAAAAACAAGCCATTTTGGTTGATTGTCTCGAGAAACTTGTCCAATGAATTGCCTCTTTTAGGACTGAAAAATATGGCTTGAGAGGGACCCGCTTTATTCAACAGGAGCTTGATGATTCGAGCAAGGCCATTGTGGAATTCCTTAAAGAAAGTGCTGTCAAAAAGGAATAAAACTAATAAATATTGAAAAAGATAAACTTGACATGAAGATGAGAAAAGCTCGTCAGTGTGTGGCTGCATGTGCATAAATGTTCATGCATTACGTACAAGTGCCTTTTCTGTCGACCAATGAAGAAAACTTACCTATCTAGACATCTCCAGGTCATAGAAATATAGGCAACGAAAAAGTTTTCCTCAGCCAATCACCTCACAAACTTAGTAATTAAACTAAAACTAGTAGGAAGCAAAAGAAGCATCCACCAGATAGATGTGATGCTGCTGTGCGAGTGTCATCTGACAGCCAGATTCAGAAATTCAAACCCCTAGTGCTTGTCACAGGCCATCAGAAAGCACTTGGAAACACATTTTAGCAATTAAAATATAAAATCACTTCAACCACATTCAATGATTCTGCATACTCTCAAATGAAGAAAGAAGCACTGCATGATGCACATTGTATCAAAATAAATACTTCAGCAAGATTAAACTTACCAGTCACTTGCAATAATGACATCAAAAGCATTAGAAAGATTTGATATTTCTTCTTGATCCCAATGCAATGTCATAGAGTTCACTCTGGTTGCACCAAATGCTCCAGTATTGGCATCTATGTTACGCTGAATATCTGGATGTCAAAGAACCCCCAGTCTGAATCCTGAAGAAAAAAGAGGAAGAGGAGGGTTGTTTGTGTGTGTGTGAGTGCGTTTTTTTTTTTTTTTTTTTTGTGTGGGGAGGGTTGCAAGGAAAAAAAATACACAAAAAAAAAAAAAAAAAAAGAGGGATGTGACGGTACCAATAAGTAACAGAACTGTGCAAATACAGACAATATCAGAAAAATGAGAGGATTGGACGACACCAACAGCAACAGAAGAAATATATAGGACAAACAGAGCAGGGACTGGTCCTGGGTTGAAACAGCCCAAGCCCGTCCACATACCCAACTATTGAGGAGGCCTCCAACTCTATTCTAGGGCCGCTATTGAAGATTTGGCTCAAAAAACTAAAAGCTTGATGCCCCCATCCAGAAAATTTGTCACTCATGATTTTTCTATAGCAATCCCCTGAAGAAGACACAGTCACACAAGCAAGCCACAATGCCTCAGACACAAAGCCTTTTGTCTTACGCCACCATCCAAACTTCCCACTTTGTGAAGGACAAGAAACCTCCCACGTCTCAACAAGATTTTCTACTCCTTATCACCCTTGGCAATACGCATTATTATTCCACAGAAAAGTTGAAGGAGGTGTCTCAAAAAAATTGTCTCCGGACTTCAACAGACAATAACAAGACATATCAACCTACGGATACCATAAAAAGATATAATATACAAAGATTTCCCCCACACAATAACGCTTAGCATGATTAAACCAAAAGTCAATTAACCAATCTATGGGAGAGGATACTGCCTTCATCAAAAAGTAAATAAATAAAGGATACAATCCACTACTTGAGGATTTCCATCTGATATCACTACCTCTGATGCCTCGGTGATGGCTGCAATAACTAAACCAGCTAATCCATAACCTGATCCAAGCTCAATAACTCTTTTATACCTGGAAAAATTAGGGGAAAATGCATATAAATTAGATAGAAATAATATAGATAAATTTTCTAAGTGCAAACAACTGATAAAAAATGCACTAAGATTCAGCAGTCGCCTGCATAAATAACATTTGACACAAAAATCTTATCATTACAAACCTGAACATGTCTGCCTGTGATAAGCAAAAGTAAGCAAGTACATCTTCTGAAGGCCAATGACCTGTACAAGAAATGTTAAAACTAAAAGAAAAAGACCAAAAAAAGAAAAAGGCCAAGTATATTAGTGGACATCAAACGACCAAAATCCTTGTTAGCATATAGAGCACCAAATCATGTGGTGTTAAACAATAGCTGGAAGAACTACAAAGAAAAAAGTCCAGGAAAATTTTCGTGGTCAAAATTTGTACATCCCTAAGTTTCGGTTTGCCTTGATGGAATGTCATTCCTGAAAAACTCTTCTGCAACAAAATTGTTGAGAGTGAACTTGATTGTTTTATTTGTTTCACTTTCTTTTAATCTCAAATAGAAGAACAGAAAAATAAGCATCTATCAGATCTCAACACCCTATCTAGCATAATGCAAGTTCGGAATTTGAGAGCTTGCAGCATTGTTGCAAACCTAAATGAAAGAATGATTCTTTCATGGAACCACCAAATTTAGTGCACAAGTTAAGGTCAATAAGCTTCGTTATTGAATTTTAAAGGAAGAGTTAAGGCGAGAAGCTGACAAAAATTGAGCCCAGATTGCACTGAACTGCAAAAAGGGTGAACATAACAAAGCCTAATTTGACTGGAAAATAGCTTTCTAGCGTTGATTTTAGACATTCACTACAAAGCATAAAGTTAGGTTTAACCTTCTATAATATGTTGCTTCAAATATGAAGTAAGGGCCAAAGGGTAATTCTACTAACTATTAAGTAAAACCATAGTAGAAAGCCTTTTGCTTCATGAACCTCATAAGCTCAATGCTTGTCAGTAGTTTCTGTCTTTCTGAAAGCAAAGCATTTAAAAGATTCTGCAACTAATGCCTTAACAACCAGTATTCTTCACTGAAACTCCACAACAATTTTCACATAGTCATAACAGAAGAATGGACCCCTTACTTTATTAAGCCACAAACAAAGCATCATCACTGCACCGATACACCATCAGCACAACCCTGACATTAAACCCCCAAACCATCCAGCACCGCAATGCCGACTGTTCAAATTGTGTATTGTTTTAAACAAGTCTTCAAAATTACCAAATTTCCATGAATGAGAAAACTTGTTCTCCGTGTTTTCTCAAATTTGGACTGAAAACAGAGAAACTACCAAAACGGTGCCCTCAAAACATCTGCCTAAACACTTTTCTATCTCTCACTTAAAAAAGAAAAAAGTAAAGCTTCATTGAGAACAATTCCAACGATGCCTCAAATAATCTTTCAAATTAGCAATTCCAAACCATGTGAGAGAACCTCCCTATGATGAACCACATATATATCTCACCTCTTTGTGGCCAACAAAGAGGAATATTGATAACAGATAATATAACTAACCAATTTAAACCAACAAAAAAAAAAAACGCAAAGGTTTTATGGAAAGACTCTTCTTCAAGCACAAAGCCTGGTCCAGGAACAAGCTCATGTGGAACGAAGAGAAACTTACAAACAAGCCCAGTGTTGTCAATATTGTATCTATTGCAGGTCTCAAAATCACCAAGGTCAGCACGCTCGTCCACTCTTTGGCTGCATAAAGTCTACATATTAGTAACCATTTCACACCCAAAACATGCAATATTCATGTTCCCAAAAACCACACTGAACTAATATTGAATTATAAAGATGCAGCACTTTATCCCAGAGAAAATGATTACCTAAACAAGAGCTTTATTAATACAGTGCTAATTTATAATTAAAAATAACCCCACTTCAGGAAAACTATGAATTACATGCAAACACTGCCTTTTCCATTATTTTCAAAAAATACAACTAACCCATTAATGTTTGGGATCAGCATGAATGATTCATAATCAACCTCAAACTAATCTTTCACACATTACCCACAAATTAAAATCACAAACAGCACAAAAATGAATGAGGAAAAATGTGAAATTAAGCACTCACGTGAGGAAAATCCTGGGAGCTCCGTCGACGGGCAACGTGTAGCACATGCGAGCCTCTCTAGCGTGACCGCGGCGCATCAAAGATCCCGAAGCTAAAACGGCATCGTCGTCCACTACGTGGCAGGGAATCAAGTTGAACCCCTGCGATGCCTTCCTTGAAATGCGCTTAATGCTCGTTTCAGATTGCTCTTCTTCTTCTTTTTCTTCTGCGGGCAAATCGATGTTTAATCACATTGAGAAAATTGTATGATTGATTAGTGATAAAATTGGATATAAAGGAAGTACCGGGGATTAGCGGAGGAGGACGACTAAGAAGGGCTTGGCGGAGGATTTGCCATCTCAAGGACGAGGCCTTCGCGGTGGTTCTAGAAGCTTCCATGGTTAAAGCTTTGATTGACGTGGTGTGGTTTGCAATTTGGATTCGACGACGAAGCGATAAACGACGAGTCCTTCACAATGATATCGTTCATAAATGTTAAGAAATTTTGAACCATGATGACGTGTTAATCTATTATTATATAAGGCACAAACAAAACCCTGGTTTATTATGCTAGACGACGCGGTTTATTATGCTAGAGGTACCTTAGTCCACGTTGCTTTAAACGACACCGTTCACTTGTGGACAGATTCACTGTTGAGCTCTCTCTCTCTCTCTCTCGCTGAGCTGTTGTCGATCTTTCTTTTGGAGGCTTTCATTTCCTTCTTTCTTTCGTTGTGCAAGCAAAAGAACAATGGCGAGCAATCTGTGCCGTTTTTTCTCATCGAGCGCTCTCAAGCTGAACTTCTCCCACACCAGATCCGATCCGCTCACTCGCTCCCTGTCGAACCCAGTGAGCCGACTCATCTGCTCCGCGACTCAGCAGCCCCATCCGCTCGAAGAAAACCCTAACAAGCCACAAGCAGAGACTACGGAAAAAGATCTCCCAAACGAAAGCCAGGAAGAAGACGGCGACAACGACGACTACGACGACAGTGGCAATTTTGTGAATAAAATGACTGGCGAGGTCGGTGGGCCCCGTGGTCCGGAGCCCACCCGGTTCGGCGACTGGGAGAAAAACGGCCGGTGCTCTGATTTCTGAGACTTTATTGTATTTTGCTTTGGTGATGCTATGTCGTTTTGCCCAAATCACATTTTGATGGTTGGGGTTTCGTATTTTGAAGAGAAGAAATAAAATCAATTTTACTATTTTTGTTTTCTCTGAATTTACTGTATATCCAGATTCTTCAGCTCAAAATTGAAACCACAATGGGGTCTTAAATCTAAATAGTTGAAGTGGAGGGGTTCTACTGAGACAAAGTGATTAATAATGCTTGTTTTGTATGAGTTGTATTGAATCATGGAGGGTTAGCTAAGGAAGTAATTAGTGTGCCTTTTATGTCGATGATTTAGGGTAAATTGGGTGTTGTTTGTTAAACAACATCACATTCCCCCACATTATTCATTTCATTTTTCAAAAAAATTAACATCAAAACATTTTCACTTTTTATATTGAATCATAGAGAGTTACCCAAGGGAGTAATTAGTGTGCCTTTTACGTCGATGATTTAGGATAAATTGGGTGTTGTTTGTTAAACATCACAATCTCCCACATTATTCATCTCATTTTTCAAAAAAATTAACACTAAAACATTCTCACTTTTTATATCACATCATTCACTTTTTACTACTATTTAAATAAAAAAATCATTACAAAACAATTTTTTTTTACATTTCAATACAACTTTTTCACTTTTCTATACTAATTATTACACTCATTTTTTTCCTCACCAATCATGAACAGTGCATTGTAAAGCCATTGTTGTTTACCAAACAAAGCCTTGATTCTGGTTATTTTACTGTTCTATATTTTGTGGGAGAGGTGCAAATGATTGGGTGTAGGAATGATGATCGCCTCTTCTGTATATTTAAGAATACATGCAAAATCAGTTGCGCAAATAGAGAATGCCAATAATGGCTTACTCCTTGTAGATGAAATTGACATATAACTTCTAAATCCTAATTCTTGTTTAAAATTAACCCAAACTATTGATGTACCACTTCAATAGTCAATGCCAAGATGTCGGACAATGATCGTTTTTAGTAAGTATTCATTTCACGGTTATGATTTAAAGTTAGAGTATTTAACAGTATACATAATTTTATATTATTTAAATTTTTTGAAAGACGTATCAAAATTAACTTTATATGCATCTTTAGATGTACTAATTTTAATTTTTTCCATGAAATGAATCATATCGGGTAGAGTTGATATGTCATTTATTAACAACTTCATGTATTTCACATCACCCTAAACTACCACCGATCCACCGGGGTTAAACAAAGAATCTTACCCCTGGCCGTGGTTGTGGGAGGAGCTTTTTGCAATGGAGCGTTCATGTCGATTGAAGTCATTGCTACCGTCTAAGAGAAAGAATATAAACAACAAAAATAAAAATGGTTAAATACCTTATTAGTACTTAAGTTTTAACGACTTCATTTTTTTTTCACTTAAGTTTCAATTTGTATTAGAGACAATACCTATGTTATCGATAAAAATGGGATTAATTCTTTCAACTGTATTACGTAAAAAAAAATTAATGGATTGGCATGTATCTTAACAAATTTTTTTTTTTTTTAAAAAAAAAAATCAACAAAAATAGAAAAGAAAAAGAAAAAACTTAAAATGAAGGCCCAAGCCCATATAGAATTGGGTCTCTCCGAAAATTCCTAAGCTGTCTCTCTCTCCCTCTCTCCCCCAGAAAGGGCGAAATTTCGCCGCCTCTCAGGCTCTCAGCCACAGCCACTTCCTTTGCTTCTCCGCATAACCCTCTCCCAAAACCTCAGCCTCTCTCTCTCTAAAGCTCTCTCTATATTTCTATAGTTTTATATATCCCTTAGCGATTTTAGCGAACAATATAGCTGCGTTTGGAGAGCGTTATATCTCATTGGTAAAGCATACTTTCTACTGTGTTTTGTTCTCTGTTTGCCGTCTAATTCTCTGTTGGGTTCCCGAGAAAACACAGAGAAAAGAAAAAGAACATGAAAGTTTGAATTTTGTTTTTTTGGGTGTTTACTGTTTTGGTGTTTGAAGGATAACAGAGTCGTCTTGAGCGAGTCAAAATCATTGTATTGGCATCAGTTCAGCGAAGTTTTTTATTATATCGTGGGTTGAAAATCCTTACAATGAGTGACTGAGATTCAAACTTTTGGTTGTTATTGTATAGTCAGCTCTGTGCTTTAGCTGCTGTGATTTTGATGCTTATTGTTACTGCTTATGATAAAAGTGCTTTATTTTTCCGTAATTGTATTGTTAATCTGCCTATCATGGACTCATGGTTATTGGGTATCTGTTTTCTGTGAGGGATAATCGAAATTTAATGGAAATTGATGTGTTGCTTTTATTTTTTATTTATTTGTTTATTATTATTATTTTTTTTAAAAAAAAGAAAAGAGTTTTTGGCCTTGTTTTGAGTATCTGGCTTCCTATAGACTGGTACGAGTTGGAAAACTAAAAGGATTTATGTGTTTTCTGGATATGCATTATTCTGAAAGAGAGAATGAGACCAATTATTTGATCATTTGTGATGCTGTATGCATGTGTTTTTGTTGAGCTCTGAGTTAAATGTAAAGATGGTGCATTCTTGGGTTTTATTGCTTCCTCGTACTTTTGGAATTGAGGTCTTGCAAAACAGGATTTTATATTTGAATTCTCGGTTGGCTGCTCTCTTATTCTCTGATTTTATTTTAAAACTTAACGTACTCTTTTTCTTATTGTGAAGTAGGTGTATTGAAGCACTACCATTCATTACTGTTTATCAAATTTCGGTCTTTGATTTCCTGGTGATGAAGATGTATGTGCTTTCCCTTTTACTATGTTATCCTGCTTTTGCTTTTGGTAGTTGGGCTCCTATTTCTTAAATGGGTTTGAGCCCTTATGGATTATAAATTCTCACGCCTTTTGTTTTTCTTATTTGGGTTTGTATGGATATAAATATTTCTAAACGTTTTTGCAGTTTAGCAGCAAATGCCGGTACACTTACCAATTTTGAAGTTCTTGACTTTCTACGGTCTAAAGGGGCTGCAAAGGATTCAACTCGAGTTCTTGCTAATGTTGTACCATCTGAGTACAAGGTGGGATTTTTCTCTTCTATACCAGTACCACCACCCAAGTTTATTTGTTTTCGTTTTTGTTGAATAAATTGAAGATTATTTGTCTTTCTGGGTGCTATAGGTATATGATTATTTGGTTAAAACTGCTGCTTGTAATCAAACCAAAGAGAATATCAAAGAATTCTCAGAGAGATGTAAAAAGTTTGACCTTGCGAAGGCTGAGGTGCTAAATATCATCAACATGAGACCGTCTTCTGCAGTTGGGGTTTATCCGGTAAATTCTAGAAAAAATATCTTTGTCAGTGTCCTTTTTCTTTTGTCTTCATCTCTCTTTTAATATTTCTATTGTTAGTAGCCAGTGAACATCATTATGTCTCTCAGCATATGCTCTATGTTGTGTGTTTATATACTCTAGCCATATATGTAGCCAGTTGTGCGTCCTGAATCCGGGCAGCAGGAAGTGGGAACCCTATGTTAAATAGGCTGAGCGCCTGTCAGCATCTACAAGCATGAGATGTGTAGGGAGATTCAATAGGGAATAGAACATTGCGTTTTTCAATTATTGAGTAAAAGATTTATTCATCATAACTAAAATGGTAATTGCTTGTCCCGGAATCTTTGTCTCATGCTTCTTTAGTTACACATGTGAAATCACCCTCAAATTGATGAAGATGTGGTCATGCACCAATTGGTTCTTTCAGAGCCCATCCAACTAAGTTTTGGTGAAAAAGACTGCTTGTAACTTTCTTGCTTTAGTGAAGAAATGATTGACTCTATGTGACATTTTTAACCTAAATGACTTTGTTATCAAGAGATGATCAGTTGGGTTCAATCTGTAGGAGTGTAAAAATGTTGCATTGAATACTGCTTAAGACAATAATTTAGTTAAAGATGCCTTTTGATCTCTATGTTCTGAAGAAGAGCCGTCTTGGTATAACTAAATAGAGGCATTAACGTGAACATGGTGAAAAATATTTCTTGCATAGTAGCCTCAGTCCTTGAACTTATGCTGGTGGAGGCAGCTGCTAATTGCTCTTTACAAGTTTCCTTTTTTAGATTTTCTGGACTCCTTTTATTACAAACATTTTCGAGTTGTCGAGTTTTTCTATATTAATTTATTACAAAACTTTTTTTGGTACCTAGAAGAAAATTTTTCATGATGAACTCAAAGCATGTACATATATGGTTATATGGTTATAAAAACAATTTACCTTCCTAGGCTTCTTCTTCTATGTACCCAAGGATTTGTCTTTTGGATGTGGCTGATTCAAGTACTGGATTGTGACTGGTTTCAGCTTCTTGAGTGTTGGTCGGGACTTGTTGGACTGACACTTGATCATGTATGAGATCTCTTGTTAGAAAACCACTTAAAACGCACCACGTCAACCGGTGTGAAATAGGTGTGAAAAGTAGCATTATTCCTATTATAATAACCAGATATTTTGTAGGTAGATCCAATAATATTTTGTAGGCACATGCTTTAGTTATTTGTTCCCTTATGTTCGACAGATTGTAGAGCAATGTGCTGATCGTTTTGAAGATGTGGAAGAGCTAGTAGAGTTGGTCACAACGATGTTGCCGCCACCTCCAACCCAACCTGAATCTGAAGGAGGGAATACTCAACCTGAATCTGAAGGAGAGAAAACTCAACCTGAATCTGAAGGAGAGAAAACTCAAGCTGATTCTGAAGGAGGGAAACCTAAAGAAGGAACCGATGAGTAGGTTGTGCAAATTTCTTCATGATGTACCTGTTTGGTGAAGAATTTAGGATATTCAATTGGTAGCAATTAATCATTAAAATCATCCGTTAGAAAATGTGCAATGTACCAAGTTTATAAATGATACAAAAGGAAATGCCAGAGGTTAACTGTTAACCTGAAACTTGTTTGACATCAGAAATGGAATTTGAATTTGAATTACCAATAAGCTTGGGCTCAAATGGTACATCCTTTGTAAGGTGGAGAGTGTGATCGTGGATTCAAGTCCCACCGATTGCATGGGTAACTTACAAATCAAAAACAATAAATGAAATTGAATCGAACACAATCAAGAATAGAGGGACAACCAATGGCATAGCTACTACGATGAGTCAAGAACACAACCATGACTTCAAATTGAATTGCAAAATTGTGGTCCGAAGCAGAAGGCTTTGCTTCTTGTCCATGTCAATTACAATTGATTTGCTAAATAACATTGCCTGCTAGAATACGTAAGACATTCATAAAAGAATACACATTGACAAATCTGTAAATTTCATTATATTTCTTGTACAAACTCATAGCCACAGCGTAGAAGAAACAAAAACACAAATATAATTTATCTTCTCCACAAGTGGCATTTCATCTCTAACAACTCATCCACTAATTCTCTTTATCAGTCAATCGACCTCCCTTAGTTTCACCCAAACTTCATCCTGATTAATGATTATAAATCATCCACCCAGGCTCGGTCCATAAGCACAGACAATTGCCCTATAAAGACTTGCATTTGCTATGATTTCAGTTGATTCCCTTAACCGAGCCACTGCCAATGAATCGCCACGCATTTTTCAATAGGCAAGGGCTTCGTTCAAGATGCAATTATGCAAATGATACAGACTTCAATTAGAGAACTGGGCAGCCTTTGATAATGACCCCTTCGGCTGTCGGACAAGAAGCCAAGGGACATCCATCTGAATCGCCCCCCCACCAGTTGAGCCTAACGTGCTCCATCCCCAAACACAAGTATAACAATACTCCCATGAAGGCCAATCCGGCATCAAGTGACCCAGATAGCACATAGTTGTGGCGACTCCACCAACCACGATAGTACCTAAAAGCAATAAAGCCAGAGGCAAACCCAATAAGAATCCAGCTGCTGTAGTTGACAGCAGTGGCAGGAGGCATGTTGACTGTTGCCCCCAAGAGCACAGGCATATTGATAAGTCTAATCCAATGCTTGTCTGGGAAGGCCTTGTGTGCGAGCCAAACGACAACAGGGGCTACAGCCCCAGCTAAGAAAAACCAGTTGATGGCAGAGTAGTGGCCAAGATCTCCAAAAATTCTTCGGGGCCCAATTAGACCCCAGATGACGGAAGCATCATAGAATACGTGATCGCCGGGGCAAGTCCACGGGCTGCCTGCCGGAAGCAATGCCCTATCGCATATGTCTGGAATGCTATCCATAAGCCACCATGCCGTTCCTAAATGTACCAATGCTGATACCACAGTACCTACAACCTGAAAATAATCATTGCTATAGTAATTAGGGGATTAGATAGCTGATTATCATTTTATTGAACAAAAGTTGATAAAGATTAAGAAAAATGCTATTTAGTGGACTATTATATGAATGTCATATGATTGGGATGACGTGACAATGAAAATGTGTCATTGATTTTTCTTTTTTACAAGCCTTTGTTGATCCAAAGACTAATTTTCACTGTTATGTCTTCTCAATCGTATGACAATCATATAACAGTCTACTAAATAACATTATTCAAAGCGTAATGCTACTTTTTATACCAATTTATCACACTCATTTCACAGTAGCTAACATAACGTGTTTTAAGTGATTTTTTTTTTTTTTAGATGACTGACATGACATAAAAAGCCACTTAAAATACACCACCTCAACCAATGTAAAATGAGCATAATAAATGAGTGTGAAAAGTAACATTACTTGTTGATAAAACACTCTTCTCCATTTCAATTTGGGGAGAGGAATGCACAGGATGCTTACCTGCGCCATGAACATTGCTCTTGGAGGAATCTTCATGTAATGACCTAGCTTAAAGTCTTCTAGAAACGTGATCGCCTGTTTCATACTTATGTAGCCATACACTTTAAAGCATATGTTGGCAACCGGATATCCTGGGTAGAGATATCCGATAATATACTCAGTGATGACATTCAAAGATGGCATCTGCTCACGAGCGAAAGCTGTACTCTTGTTAGAAGTTAGAAGAATAACAGCTACGTGCAGTAGATGTAGTATTCATGAACAAACATAAAACCAGTACTTGTTAATAAATTTACATATAGAATGATTATATAAGATCTAACTTTCCATGAACTTCCACTAGACTTCGATTATAATGAGTGGATAGAAAGATAAAAGCACTAAAAAGTAGATGCTGCGTTTGTGAGATAGTGCAGAGACATACCTGGTTTGTTGTGGCTGCGATGACTCCAACAGGAAGAGTGAAAAATAAGGCAACACAGCATGCTAGCAAGATGCCCCACCATGGCAATTGGAGTTGATCGTTATAGTACTGGCAGGTAAATATGGTTGCCACAATGTTAACCAAAAGGATGCACATGAACCACCACTGTGGAACTTGTTTATATTTTCTCATGAGCCTTGTGTGCACATCCATCTTCTTCTCTTGGAGGGCAGACTTGCTTAGCTGCCACATTTCCCTGCACCCTTGAAAAAGTAAGTGGAATTTACCAAATAAAATACAACGTATAAGCTAGTCCTCCCCTGCCTCTCTTTGATTGCACAATCTAGATGTTAAAATTAGAGGTAGTTTGGGTTACAAGAAGAACACTTCAAATTTAGTACTTGTTAAGACTGGAGTTCATACATGAAAGTGATTAACGGGACATAATTCCGCAGGTTCTTCTTGAAGATAATTACGAAACAAACGAAGAATTTAAGAAGGGACATATTACACATACATGTATAGACACACACATGAATTCGGTCATATGCTCCAGCACAACAGTATCACCTATACTAATTTTGTTGGTTTGAAATTAAAAAAAAAAAAAAAAAATTCCTTTTGAGTTCATTTAAGTCTTAATTTCCTACAGATGTTGCAGAGACATCCTAAAGCACGCCCACTAAAATTGATAAGCAAGTAGCAATGCTCAACTAACAACAATCAGGTAAAAGTGTGTTTTACCTTCCATGGAAGAGGAACACATGAACAATAGTGGCGGCAAGGCAGGCAAAATTGACACCATAGTATACAGCAAAGAAGGTGCTGAGATAGAGAGGGCCTGTACGCTCATATGCATCCATGTCAAGGTGAAAGTTTCCATCTATTATAGCTGAGATATTGTAGCTTTGGCCAGTGGAGGTGAATAGCCCATCTGAGAATATTGGAAAAGTCTTGGCCTTGTAGACATTAAGCCAATAAGCTATAGGGGTAATGACATACATGACAAGCAGAAAACCAGCAGCAATGTTGGCAGTAGCAAACCATGGACTGGCGAGTGGGCTTCCAAGGTAAGAGGATATACTGGACCAATCAAATCCAAATGCACCAATTCCAAGCCCGTGGAGTCCTGAACCAAGCTGGTGGGCAAAGACAGAAGTAGGGAATATCCAGCAAATCCAGGAAAGAGACGTTAACATCGGGAATAGGTAACCTGGAAAGACATAATAAGCAAAGCTGCAGATGAAGGCAATGAGGAAGAACTGATTCCTTGTCAACCCACTCTTGGGCCTCTTCTCTTTCTCGTGTAGTGCCCTGTGAATCCACAGTACATGCATCGAAGATGACATCACTTACTACAACAAGAAATTTCCTACAAATTGGATTATAAGAACTCTTGCAATTTTAACAGATATTTTCTTATTTTCGTAGAAAATTTATTCCATAACTAATCGAGACTTATCTAATTACAAGCGTCCTAAAGATATCATGAAACTTGATCGAACAAGCAGAAGAAAAACCTGAAGAGCGAGACTTGCACGAGATTTTGGGGCCACCACATGGCAGCGGGCTCCACCAAGTACCGCCGGAAAAGCCCGGCCCACCCGAAGCCCAACACCTGCGTCGTAAAAACTACGAGCAACGACACCACGAAAGTCAAGTTTTTTTTGTAGAAAATCTTGACGGCGCTAACGACGTGGATGGCGTACACGTTGCCAGCGCCGGAGTTCGCGAAGATCGTGATCAGCACGTGCTCTTTCACGTTGAACGGGCCGGAATTGAGCGTGAACTCCCACGCGCGCCCCCTGAAGAACACTCGGCGCGTGATCGTCGAGGCCATGAGGTGGCCGAGTGGAACCACCGCGATCTGAGCCGAGATCGAGGTGATCGAGAGCGGCTCTCGACGGTACCAGAAGAACTGGTTGAGGAAGGAGAGGAGGACGCATGCTAGGGTTCCGAGAATCAACGTTCGGAAAGTGAAGGTCGGGAGAGAGGGGTCGTCGGTGACCGGAACCGTGAGAGCGACTTGCTCGATTGGAGAGTTCTCGGCGTCGGAGGATTGAGATTCGAAGGTTTGATTCTTCTGGACTGTGCATGAGTGAAAGAAGAGCTGGAGCTTAGCTTAGCTTAGTGTTTGAAGAGTCGGAAAGTCGACGAGAAAATGCAAGAAAGTTAAAAGGAAAATGAAAATCTTACTGAGAGGGGCTTCGATTTCTTGACTCATCTTCTTCGCTTTCCTCTGTGTCCGAAATTCTAACAGCTAAAATAATTCAAAACGCCGACTGCTGCGGTGCTAGTCCGCTACATGATTGGCTATGCAGTGTTCAATCCTGGCCGCTAAATGAGAAACTAGGATGAGTTCAGCACCGTGGGATGTGAACTGGGACCTGATTTTTGCACTTGACGTCAGGGATGACAGAGGTAAATTCGGACAGTTTGTAGTGGCCAATCGAATGCAGCCCTCTTCTTCGGGGTGGATTGTCGTCGCTGCCACATAGGCATTCTAATGTATACGTATGGAATTTTGGGAAGATACATTCTCCATTTGTCCTTTCAGGTTTAGCCAAAGATTTTTTAACCGCTACATTTTTATTATAAATCTCTTTCCATATTGTTACGTGATATTTACGTTAATTATTAAATTATTAAATTTTTTATTAATAAGATAATATGATAATGTCACTTGAATTTGTTTACTTTTTTGTAGTATCATAAAAAATTTTATTTTTTAATAATGATGAACAAAAGAATTCATAGTAGAATCCTCCAAATTTTTTAAATAATTTCATTTGAAGTTACTAAAGTCTTAATTATTAATTTAATTAAATAAAGCTAAAAAAAATTTAATTTAATTTTTTTTTGTGAGTAATTAAGCCAAAAGATTGAATTGAGTCATTGAAAGGGGCGCGGGTGTGAAAGTGTAAAACCAGGGAAGGTCCACGCAAGGTAGTGCCATCCTCTAGTATTTTATGATTTCTTGTAGAAATAAAATCTTTGGTAGTGTTTGCCAAGAGGCCAGGCACAAGGCTAATACTGTAGTGCTTTTTAGAAATACGTGTTTAATTGGTTTTAGTGAAATTATTTTGTGGGAAAAAGTGAAAAAAAATATATTTTATATGAAAAAATATAAAAAATTTGTTTTGTAGTGATTTTTTTATTTGAATAATAATAATAAAAATGATTAATGTGGTATAGAAAGTAGAAATATTGTAATTAATTTTGAGGTGAAAGTTTTTTTTTTTTTTTTTTTTTTTTAAATTGAGGAAAAGGCCATGTTCAGTACCTATCCATGACATTGGCAAACACTGCCTTTTTATTTTATTGAAAAGTTTTACTTCATCTCGTCCATTGCCCATTGCTTTCTTCAAGGACGGTCAAAATTTGGCCCAAACTCACTGTCAGTTCACATTTGATAAAAATGAATGTTATATAATCGAGTAATGTTACAAGTCTTTTTTGTGTTCTTCTAAGAATAACGTGGCTCTTAAAATTACCATTGAGTTTATGATCAATCATTATTAGATTTTGATCAAATTGTGATTTTAAAAATCACCTCATTTTTTTAGTAATACAATAGGGACTTCTAGAATTACTTTATGTAGCAGTACTCTTTGGAATATGTTCAATCGAAAAAACAAATGCTTATACATATGCTTCCAGAAACGTTAAAAAGAAAATCTTTGCACCCACATCCAAAGAGATCAATTAATAAGCAAGACACAGGTTGATTCATGAGAACAACAGTTACTTAGCCACAGCAAACACACAAGCGGTTCTAGAACCAACCTCAATTAGATACCTAATTCAATTCAAAAAAAAAAATTAGATACCTAATTTCTTGAACTTCGCTACAAAAAGTCCACTGGTTTGTGACGTCAAAGGGTCAAACCGCAAGGTCTTTGGTATCCGCCCACTCTTGCAAGGCCAATTTTTGGCAGCATCTACCTCCTGCAACTCTACAAGTAATATATATATATATAGTGTCAGTACAACATAAGGGTAAAAAAGATACTAGCAAGAAAGATGCTAAATGAGGTCCTGCTTGTTGCAATTGAAAATTCAATACATACACTGGCTACATAAAGTAAGAACTACAGACATAAAACTGCTCTTCAATTGGACACAAACGGACATAATATTGTGATGATTGGAGGACCATCTCAAGTGTCTTTTGCAATGCTAGAAACTACGATCTTTTTCTGAGTATTTAGGTTACCTCCTACTCCTAATTCTGATCCCAAAAGAAAATGTGGGTTTGAGGACATATGGCACTTCATTACTGAGAACATCAACGAGTGATTTAATAGGAATTTTCGTTTTATTTACTTCTAGAATTCTACCAGCAAATAAAGGCTTAGTCTCTGCATGAATCAAGACCGCCATAACAGCATAGAACTATTTGACTACAGACAAAATAGCATTGAAGTGTTTTGGACAAGCTCCACAATTTGTCGTATTACCCATATAAATTGCAGGCAAGAATCTCCAAACATTTCATGTACCAGTAATTAAAATTCAAAGCAGAATATTTTGAATGAACTTCAGAGGCCAGAGCACCCCCTACCAGCAGAAGCATTTTCCTTGAGAAACAGCTCTACCACATCTTCATTCTGAGCAACGGTCAAACTGATTACCAGAAAAGGTAGAAGTCAGAAGACAGGAACATGACATATATTGTGACCGTGTGTGTGTTTTTAAGAGCCACGGAAACTGTTAATGGAAAGCACCTGCAAGTGCTGTAGACAAGTAATCCCCCAACTTTTAGTAACCTAAAACCATTGCTTAAGAGTTTGAACTGCAATTGGAGACAAACATATTTTATATAAAAAGAAAGGTCATATATATGTAAATTATGACTAAAACAGAGCTTTGAAGCACATGTTCAGCAAAAAGATGCATAATTAAGAAATGTAAACGGCAAAGGATCAATATTCCATCATTGATTCATTACTTTATCAATTTCATATTGTATCTTCCAAATGATATTCATAAACATAAGTAAGATTTTCAGCATACACATAATGCATAATGAATCAGAAACCTGAAGAACTGTCAAGCTATTAGTTCTCTCTGCATCCAATACACGACGCTGAAAAGTTGTCCAACCCCAATTTTCAAATTTTTGGATATGTCTAATTGACCCATCATGAGTGCACTCCGCATCCACAAGGACCTGAAATCAACATTAAATCAGCCATTAGCATTTACAAGGAATCAAGATTCAAAACTTGGCAAAATCCAACTTACTTAAGCGTGGAATTTACCTTGTCATAGCCTCGGCTTGATATCTCACTGTCACAAACAGTACTATATAATTCACTGCTATAGAGACCAACCACTCCAGAATGCCGCCCATAAAATATAAGTTCTGGATGTTGAGTCCCTGGTACTAATGGTGAAGCAGCAGTTTTCATTGCCTTAGTTGCTTTTTTCCTTTCTTTATATGGTCTCCTAGACGTCCACTCTCTGAATGTGTCCCCCTTTTCTTCCAGTGCAGGTTCACCTGTTTAATACTAGACAGAATGATACCACATCAAAGCAGGTAGATGATTACAATTAGAATGCCAAAGGTTTAGAAGGAAGACATTTGAACTAAGAGTAAATGTATCAGAACTACTTTCTAAGTTGATTACATGATTTTGAATTAGAATGGAACTCCACAGGAAGGAGGGAAAATGTTGTTCCATCAGCTACAAAGAGTCGGCATCGATCACCCAGTGCATATTTCTGTAGCATTGTTCTACAAGCCGCGATACGATGTCTTGCAACATCAATGCCAGTTACAGAACCCGAGTCACCAAGAAACTCTGATATCATACAAAGTTTAGCACCTGCAGATACAAGATAAATGAGAAATGATATTAGGATAGCATTTTATCATATATAGAAAACCTGAACCAGCTACTCTTCACAGACCATATCATAGAAAATTAATTATCTCACGATAGGGTAGAGATTATAGGAATTGTGAAAAATACATGCTTTTTGAGTGCTTCCTAAATGTTATAAACCTCTTACACGTGAGTGCTTCCACACTCATGCACCCAAATCTGCTTTGTCCCTGCCCCCTTTCATGGTACTAAGTCAAAGACGCACAATATCCTCATACTTCAACAGGACAGTCCCAAACACAAATCTCCCAAAAATGATGTTTGATCATCTTCAAACCTACCACTAATAATCAGTCATAGCACAACGGAAGCTCCATAAATAAATACGAAATCTCCTTGTTTCCATAGACAGAAATACGTTTTTTTTTATAATTAGCAATAGACTGAATCAACAAAGATGCATGATAATATATATGTGGAACTGATACATACCAGGGGCAGCACAGAGATCAAGGACATGATCTCCTGCTGAGATACCTAGAGCTATAACTGCAGCTCCAGAGGCCGCATCAATTCCATATATCTGAAAGCCAAGCCAAGCCAAAGTGAACAAAACAGACTGCTATTAGAGGACTAAAAACTGACAAAAAAATATTAAACGTAAGCTCGATAATCAATAACCCCAGGAAGTAAATTCTGCCAAACATCAAATTTGATATTCAGATTCTTAGTTTCAAACTAAAAACTTAGAGATTAAAAGGAGGACAACTAATGATATGAGCAGGGATATTCAGTTTTTATAACCAGAAAGTTGCATAGGGTCTGCGAATCATGTTCCTTCAAGGGTGTAAAATGAATATATCTACCGCAAATAAAGAGGCCAATGAAAATCAATTTCAAGGTTTCTTTGACATTGCATATATAACATAAATGCTCCTTAATATTTCCCCCCTCACCTTTCCTTCTTGGTATGCCTTCGAGCTAGCAATCCGAATATCAGGTGGAAGAGAATAGAACCCAGGTAACCAACCCACTTTCTCAAGCTTGCATTCCATATCAGCTTCAACCTCTTGACTATAAGCCTCACAACCAGGTTTTAACCTTTCCATTGAATAACCCATTACATCAGTGTAAAAGTAAATTCAGAAATCACAGTCACAGACAAGCAAAAGTAACAATAGTAAGTTCTATTGGTAGTGCATCGAAACTGATTTTTCTATTTGGATAAAAAATCAAATTCTACTAAGCTCCCTAATACTCATCAATAAAACTTAGGAAAACGGTTTTAATAGAATCAACTCTTCACATTAAAAATGCATGTCAAAATCCTATGTTCTAAGACATATATCAGTTTAATAGACTAAGTTGGAGGAAAACTTAGTCGTACAAATTATTAAAGCAAAAGTAACCATTATAACTTCCATTGGGAGTACATCAATTTGGTGTAAAATTCGAATTCTACTAAACCCCTGAGACCCATCAATAAAAATTACTAAATTTGATGATATAAATCCCTTGGAGTACCTTATATAACGAGGGGTCGAATCGCTTGCGGTGTAAATCGAAGGGTCCAGCCCATTGGCCTTGAGAAAATCAAGAAATGCGTCCGGCAACGGCAATTCTGAACTTTCTTCCATTAAACAAAGAGGATTACAGCACTATACGAGTGGCTACTTAACCTATCAAAGAAGAACATCAAAGCTAAGAAAAATTAAATTAATTGGACGAGAATTTAAAGCTTGGCACAGAGAACAAATTACAGCAGAAGTAAAACACAAGAACATTGCATGTGATAAACGCTCAAACACGTGAATTGGAATCGGAGAGAGCAGGTTGATACCGGAAATCGGACCGCAAGGTTTCCGCAGAAGCCTAGCCACGTCTCGAGCTAGGTTTCGTCGCGGCAAAAAAAAAAAAATTAAAAAGACTCAATAATTTAATCATTTTTTAATCTTAATATTTATGGCGCGTTTGGCGTTAAGATTTTTTTTTTTTTTTATGAAAAATGCAATGCTCTATTTTTAAATAGCATTTTTTGAAATTTTGAAATTATTATTTTTAAAAGGACGAATTTGCTTATACAATGTTGGGTTTTACAGTTGAGCCAATTGTTTGTAATATAAAATAAATAAATAAGAGCAATGTTATTTAGTAAATTTATATACAAGTCATGATTGTCTATGACCAAGATGGTGTGATCGTTAAATTATTATTATTTTTTTTATAATTATTAATCTAATAAGTGATTTTAACTGTCAAATTGTCATCTATTACTTTGCTCTATATATATATATATATACTTAGTATGAGAGTTTGTTTAACATTTATCATCACATATATTATAGTCCTTTTCCTTTCCAACATTTGGCTAAAATTTTGAGAATGTGCAAATGATTAGCCCGACCCAATATCAAATGGCCGTCCAAAGTAATGGTCACTCTAAAATGACTAATCAAATTATAATTGAAATTTTGTAAAATCACTTTTAAAATTCAACCTTACCTTAGTAGAGACAATAACCATCTCTCTCTGTGTCTATCTCTCTCACATTTTCCTATTGATTATATTATTATCTTTCAATTTGTAGGTAAATATAAATGTCATATTATCCAAAGCAGTATATACTACACTAATATCTTACTTTTTTCTTATTATGCCTACATGATAGAGTGTAGTAGCTTTTGGATCAACACTAATTTTTTTTTTAAAAAAAAAAAAATATATATATATATATACACTATGACAAAGAACAAATTCAAACAATATAACCGAATTGCGAGGTGTCTCGAACAGTTTAAGATGCAAAATAGATTGGCATTCACATCAACTAACAATTTAAATGGCTAATATGAGATTTATATGCCGTCAAACTGTCTAAAATTTATTTAAGCACATAAATGTTATATGAACTGTAGATCCTTATCTATTCAAAACACGCTTACTTAGGCGGGATTGAGATTCTCTAGAATTTTCTTTAAATTTGAGATTTTTAAATTCATAAATTTTAGTCATTCATCTTTTCTAAGCGTCTAAAATAAGTTATGTTTCAGCATTTAATGAAGAAGTTACCTTCAATGAATTGGAAAAGAATCATCTTCATTTCAAATGCATAACTTATTTTAGATGCTTAAATAAAATGAAT